>NC_137978.1:62318385-62685885 GCF_963924665.1 Micromys minutus
GCTTCATTTTAAGATTTCAAAATTGTGGGTCTGGCCAGAGCCTCACCAAGTTTAGGCATAGGTACCAAGGCTGAGGATTTGAGTTATGCCCCAGAGATCCCAGTGGTAGAAGGTGAGAGCACACAGGTGAAGCTGTCATCTCCACCCCAGTGAACTTGTGCCCATCCCCAAAATAAGTCAACAAAGCGTGTGCCAGTCGTGATGACATACACTTTAATCCCTGTGAGTCTGAGGCCAGCCTGGTCTACAGAGAGAGTTCCAGGACACGTGTGAACTTGTCTCAAACCATTGAAGTGCATGTGGAGTTTTCTTCAAGCCCATGGCTTCTTTCGCCCTCTGACACCAGAAACACAGTGGCAAAGACACACATGCGAGCCATACACCTACGTGCATAAAAAAAATACAGTGACAAAACCGTAAGGCTGAGGGCTCAGTGTTGGAGCATTTGCCTAGCAGGTATGGGACTTTGAGTTCATTCTCTAGTAACACACACACACACACACACACACACACACACACACAAGCCCCACTGATGTGCACAATCGTACTTGGGATTAAGTGGAATGGAGGAGGCTGGCCTAGATTTGACCTGCCTGGTGCACACTGACCACTTGCTGGTCTGGCCGAGCTGAGTTTTGGTGCTCTTTCCACCTCCCAGAGTTGTTCTGCCCTATCAGGTATTCAGCTAAATTCTGGGTTTCTTAAACATGATTTTAGAAAATCCTGCTTAAGGGGGGAAGACTCCTCCCAAAGGCCCCTTTGTCTTGTTTGTTTGGCTTTTAGAGAAAGTAGGTCTGTGCACAGCAATTAACATGCCCCTGTGATCCCTACAGAACAACACCTTCAACCCAAGCGATCTACCCGATAGGGGGACAATATTTATCTTTAAACACAGCTTCCCCAAGGGTGGAATTCTCCTGCTCGCTGGCTGGCTCGCTCAGTTAACAGTGGACAGCTGTTTCTAACAGGAAGCGAGGAATCGCCCAGAAATGGCAGGAAGACAGAGGGAGGAGAGTTCCTAATTATCAAACTTGGATCGGGGCCAAGGCAGTGAACCTCCTTGTCTCTGCCCCCTTAGTTCTGTCACAAGTCCTACGAGACTCTTAATAACCACAAGTGGTCAGGTGGGCTTAGGTCTCATCTAGAAGGCATCCTCGTGACTGGAGTTCAATGTGACTCAGGAGGAGAGCGTCAGGCCACCCCAGCTGAGCATGCTGGCAAACAGACCATAAAATAAAATTCAGCAGAGTGAGCAGTTGAACTGGGAACCTCAGCTGCTCTGCACAGTCAGACACAAACAAAGGAAGGGGGTTTCTCATGCCTCTTCTAAAAAACATTTTATTTTTAGCTTTTTAGATAGTTCTCATGTAATCCCATGCCGACCTTCCACTCACTGTGGTGGCTGAATTAATAATCTTCTTGCCTCCAAGTGCAGGAATCACATGCATGCTCCACCATGCCCAGCTTATGTTTGTTTGTGATTGTGTTTTCTGTGTGTGTGTGTGTGTGTGTGTGTGTGTGTGTGTGTTTGCTCACATGCCATGCAGGGGTACATGTGTGAAGGTCAAAGGGACCCTGTGGCTGTAGGTTCTCTCTTTTCAGTGTCTGGGTCCCAGGTTAGATGGTGATGGTGCAGAACCCTATTCCTTAGGCTTGGCAGCAAGTGCCTTTGTCTAATGAACCAAATCTCACTAGCCCACATCTTCCTTTAGAAAAGCAATTTTACCTTTACTGAAGCAAGTAAAGTGAGCACCCATCTCTCCCTTGCATTGCAAGGCAGGCTTTCAGGGGTCACTTGTCTGGCTTGTGAGCCAGAGGGACTAGCGAGGAAGGAATGCTGATGTACAGTGGAATCAGGTGACATCCCACCGCCGCTACATAAACTCCAGGCAAGCGGACAGCTCTTGCTCTGGTTTCAACCTGAAAAAGTGCAACCGGAGGTAAAGAAAGAACATTATTGGCTTGGGTTTTCACTACATAAGCTTGGAAGCCAATTCTGTAGGAAAGGCCTGGAAACAAGCTTCAGTCTGTTATGAGGCTTGCCGAGTCGCTCCAGTTTTGCTTAAGGCATTTTAGGGGAAAACAATTTACATGTTCCAAAGCTCGAGTACTTCTGGAAGATTAGGAAGGCTAGTTACCAGCCATATGTTCAAAGAACTCGCATTCTTTCTTTCTTTTTTAATTATAAAAATTATCCATGCTTGAGATGAAAAGGAAGGGGGAAAAATGAACAGAGCAGCCTCTAATGAAGTCAGAAGTCAGTCCTCGTTCCGCGCTCACCATGCGTTCATTCTGCACCCAGTGGGCTTGTTGGAAACATTTTGTGAGGACATTTTGAAGCATAAACAGGCTTCTCCTTTCATATTTATTTTCCCTGGGTAGTGTGTGTGTAGCGGACGTATTGCACATGTGGAGGTCAGAGGACAGACAACCTCAAGTTTTTCACATACCATGTGGGCTCTGGTTGCATGACTTACAGCAAAAGCCTTAACCCTGAGCCTTTTCACAGCCAGAGTGAGCTGCACTCCTGCCCTTCCTACGGATGGACTCCAAACTTGTTCCTTTAAAAACACAAATAGAAGCCAGGTGTGGGGACATACGCCTTTAACCCCAAACACTTGGGAGGTAGAGGCAGAGGAGAGGCAGGCAGTTAACTGTGTGTCTGAGCCCATCCTGTTCCACATGGCAAGTTCCAGACTGTAGCTGTCTTCAGACACATCAGAAGAGGGCATCAGATCCCATTACAGATGGTTGTGAGCCACCATGTGGTTGTTGGGATTTGAACTCAGAAACTCTGGAAGAGCAGTCAGTGCTCCTAACCACTGAGCCATCTCTCTAGCCCCCTTTCACTTTTTCTAAACACTCTCTTTTCTACTTCCATGTCATATATGTTTGTGTGTATGTAGGATTACACCTCTGATTTGATTTCTGTATGCACAAAAATAAATTGAAAGAAATGACTCTTGGAGAGATGGTTCAGTAGTTAAGAGCACCAGCTGTTCTCCCAGAGGATCCAGGTTTGATTTCTAGCACCCACGTGGTGGCTCACAACAGTCTGTTTGTAACTCTAGTCTCTGGCAATTCAACAATATCTTCCAGCCTCTGCAGGCACCAGACATGCAAGTGGCCCATAGACATACACACAGACAAAACATCCATACATGTAAAAATAAAAACCAAAGAATCTTTAAAAAAAGATTTACTTATTTATTATATATGAGCACACTGTAGCTCTCTTCCACTATATCAGAAGAGGACATCAGATCCCATTACAGATGGTTATGAGCCACCATGTGGTTGCTGGGATTTGAACTCAGGACCTTCGGAAGAGCAGTCAGTGCTCTTCACCGCTGAGCCATCTCTCCAGCCCCAAAAGAATCCTTTTTTAAAAAAAATATTTATTTATTTTTTATTTATATGAGTACACTGTAGCTGTCTTCAGAGATGGTTGTGAGCCACCATGTAGTTGCTGGGATTTGAACTCAAGACCTTTAGGAAGAGCAGTCAGTGCTCTTCACTACCGAGCCATCTCTCCAGCCCCAAAAGAATCTTTTAAAATTACTTCTTAGAGATGTTCAGGGTCCTTTTTAGCTACGTGGGGAGTTCAAAGCCATCTTGGGGTAAGTGATTCTAAAAACAGCAATGATAGTAACAACTGACCTGTATTAATACTAAATGTTATGAAATTCCTGTAATAATGTAAGTCTTTGATGTTTTTGATTTCAATAACATCAATAATTCCCATTCCCTAGAACTTGCTAACAAGAGGATGAGGGGAAAATGTTCTAATTTCACATGAAAGAATAAATCCCTACCAAATGTCTGACCTCTTTAACCTTCTGCAGATTTTTTAACTTCCTTAAGTCCTAGTTCCTCGACCTTTAAATAGAAGGTGATAATAACGTGCTTCAGGCTGTTTTCAGGACTAAAACAAAAGGCAAAAAGAAGTAACACACTTGGGCATGGTGCTTGGGGCACAGTGAGCTTCCCATCATGGTTTCATAGCTGTTCATGTTAGAAAGGTTACTTCATTATCATACTCTGAGGTCTTAGGAGGGAAGTCTGTGCCATTTGGCTCTGTAGCTGGACCACAGTTCTTGCCTGGAACCCTTAAATAGGCCTAGTTTGCTCATCTTATGACCCTGTGGCATATTGTGCTTTTTAATTATGGGGAATTTGGATACCTCTACCTATTAATCTGCACACCTGCATTAATAAAAAAGGGACCCAATCCCCAGCTCTTAGGAGGTGGAGGCAGGAGGATCAGAACTTTCAGGTCTGTCCGTGAGGTGGCTCAGGGAGTAAAACTCACTTGATGTGCAAGACTGAGTTCAGATGGCTGTCTTAGGGAATTTTTCATTGCTGTGATCACGAATCTTACAGAAGAGTTTATTAGGCTTGTGGTTTCAGAGGTGTAGAGTCTGTTATGGTGGAGCAAAGGCATGTGGGTAGGAACTTCTGAGAGGACACACCTTGATCCACAGGTAGGAAGCAGAGAGGGAGCATACTGGGAACAGAGAGACTTTGAAACCTCAAAGACCATCCCCAGTGACATACCTCCTCCAAGAAGGCCACACCTCCTAATCCTTCCCAAACAATTTAAGCTGGGGACCAAGTACTCAAATGTATGTATCTATGGGGCCATTCTCATTCAAACCACCACATTCCCAGAACCCACATAAAAGCTGAATTTGTCCCCTGACTTCCACATTCATGTCATGGCATGCATGTACCCTAACACATAAACACATACATGTATATACAAGAAGTAAATACTTATTTATTTATTGGACTTTTATTGAGACAGAGTCTTTCCATGTAGCCCTGGCTGTTCTGGAACTCACTGTGTAGACCAGGCGGGTCCTGATTCACAGAGATCCACCAGCCTCTGCTTCCCGACTACTGTGATTAAAGATGGACACTTTATGCTTGACCAGTTAATGCATATTTAAATAAGGAATTTCAAGGCCTTTCTCCATGACACCGGCCAGGACTACAAGAGATCCGGCAAACAAACAAAAGAGCATACCTAGATACACAGATTTTTGATAGATCCTTCGGCCATCTAATTAGTTTTGTCTTTCATTATTCTTGTTCGATGTTAGCTCCATCCCAACCAGGTTGACCGAGTGCAGTTTACTCACTGAAAAATTTATTGAAAAATTTAATCAGCTATAAAGAAAAAAATCATTAGCTAGCCTCCCCATTTTATTTAATATATATTAAATAAACATAATAAATTATTTAATATATATATGTGTGTGCATGTTTCTTAATGTGTGCATACACAGATGTGTGCAGGTGCTGCAGAGGCCAGAAGAGTGTGTCAGAGACCCAGAAGCTGAAGTTCTCTGCACTTGTGAGCTGCCCTACATGGATGCTGGGAACTGGACTCCAGACCTCTGGGAGAGCAGCAAATGTTTTTAAACATTGAGCCAGCTCTCTAGCTGTAAGTTCTCATTTTATCTGAAATCAAGGAATTGTTTTTCTTGTTGAAAGGTAGTAAGCAAGGTTTAGTTGTGGGCCTTCGAGGCTCAGCAGGGGAAAAGGCGCTCACTGCCAGGCTTAACCACCTGAACTGCAAACCTGGAGTCCATGGAGACCCAAGACCCCTGAAAGCTGTCCTGTGATCACCTCAGGAGCAAGGTAGCATGCACATACTTCTAGTGAAAAAAATGTTAAATTCAAAAAAATTCCCGTTTCCTTTCAGATCTCTTGGGTCGCACAGTTCAATGACATTTGTTAGTTGAAATTATTCTTAGAAGGAACTTTTGGATGTGGAAATGATAATCTGAATAGACATTCCAAGGAGAAAATTATCCCTTTATTTGAAATAGATGGGTGAATTATTTTAAGCTATACTCTGTCCCTTAATTATTCTATTATATACAGACCTTAAGTCCTCCAAGAAGAGTGTATGGTTTAAGGACACCAATAAAAGCATTTACAGAATATTAACAAACTAACAATAGGCTGATGATTCGCCCTGGATTCATGCCAGAGTCTGTGAAAGAACTCGATAAACATGATATGCATTTCAAAAACTGGTAATTATCATTAAGATTCCAAACCCCTCCATCCTATCAATTATATTAAGCAGAACCGGAGTGTTTGACTTGCCCTGACTCAGGCTTATAGTGTGTGGTACACATGGCGATTATGTCTCTGAGTGTAGTGGGAATACTTTTTAAAGGTGATATTTGGCTTTTTCCTTTCCTTTTTTGTTGGCATTTTTGAGACAGACTTCATATGTAGCTCTGACTGGCCTGAAACTCATTTTGGAGACCAGGTGGGCCTTAACCTTTAATTAAGATCCTCTTGCCTCTGGCTCTCTAGTGCTAAGATAACAGGTAAGAGTCACCAGGCCTTGGAGAAACTATTCCATGCCTCCCTTCCTCCAACACAGCAAGACACTGCTCTTTTTAAAAAAAACTCTGTAGTTATGCTCTATTCTTTATTGCTAATTTTTGAAAAATCACATGTATGCGTGTGTGTAGGTTTGTGTATATGGAGGAGTTTTGGATTCCTCAGAGCTGTAGTTACAGGCACCTTTAGCGGCTTGATGTGGGTGCTGGTAACCAAACTGGGGTTTTTGCAAAGAACAGAATGTGCTCCTAACCACTTATTATTTAATGAGGCTGTTTATTATTCTCATGAAATAAGCAGCACAATTTACCAATTCGGCATTTTTTTAAAAAATTCAGTTTGGTCACACATTATTTTAAAAATATTATGAAATGCCCATCAGAGCAAATACTTTGAATCTACTCTGTAGCTCCCCTTGGACCTCAAGGGATAGGAATCTGTCTCTTAAATGACTGGAAAAAAAAAAAAAAAAAACCAAATTATGAGTCTGGTAATAACAAGAGCAAGTGGACAGTTGCCAAGCCCACCCGAGACCTGCCCACTTGAGGTAGACCATCTAGGGAGGGTCAGTTCAGGGTTAGCCGTTGGGAGCTCTGCCTGGGGCCGGGCAGAGCAGACCAGGCACAAAGCCGCGCCTGGGGCGGGGAACCCATCGCACTGGTTCCGGCCACCGCCCGGAGCGCGCACCAAGGGCCCGGCCGCGCCGCCCCAAAGCCTGGCCTCTCCCCTTGCCTTTTGCTCATTTTATTAAAAAGGGGGGAAAAAAAGGCGAAAAAAAGAAAAAAAGAAAAAAAAAAAAAAGAAAGAAAAGAAAATGGAAGAGAGCCGGAGCAAACATCCCGCCCCCAGGCCCGCCTTCGGCCTCCTATTGGTCCGTCCTCCGCTTGCGTCACGTCGAGATACACCAATGGCGATGCTCGATACTGCGAGGTGGGCCGGACCCGAGCGCGGAGTGGGCGGTGGGTCGGCGCAGCAGCCCCGCGGCTCCGCCACCATCGCGGAGGTGCCGCTGCTCCCACAGACGCTCGCGAGCCGCCCCCCGCGCTCCGTAGCCTCTCGCCTCGCCGGGCCTCGGTCCCCGCCTCCTTCCCCGCGCCTCGTCCCCTCACGCGCTCCCTGCCTTGTCTCCGCCTCGTTTTCTCTCCTAGTTGAGGGGAAGGAAAAAAAAAAAAAAACACCTACCATCCTCCTGTGGGAGCCTCTCGCCCTCTGGAAAAAAAAAATTCCACAAAACCAGACATGGTCCTGGGCTCCCACTGCTGAAGGCTTGGCCCACCCGAGGAGGTCGAAGTCCCGGCAGGGAAGCCCCGCAGCCTCCCGGCGTCGCATTCCCGCGGGCCGGCTCCCTCGGCCCCGCGCCCGTCGCCCTCGGTCCGCCGCCGGCCCCCGCGGCCTCCCACCCGGTCCCTGCACTTTCCCCGGAGCCCGACCGCCACCCCTCTCATTGATGGTGTAGCGCCCGAGGGGAAGGTAAGTGTCCAAGTTGTCGGCGCCGCGCCGCGGGCTGCCTTCCTCGGCCCCTCATTCCGGGGTCGGGGTGCTCTGGGTGGGCGGTGGGGCTCGGCCGGGAAAGCTGAGGCGGAAAAGCAGAGGGTGAGACTGGAGAGCAGCCCTCGGGGAACCATGGGCCGGACGCTGCCTTTGGTGCTGTGCGGGCCAGGTGACTGTACTACGTGCCTCTTGACCCCTGCTCTCTCTCGGCTTCTTAGGCACGCTCTGCTCCTAGTCTGAGGTTAAACTGTTACATGCCACTAACCGAGCAGCTCAACTGTGAGAGGCTGTGCATTTCTTGGATATTTGTGAATGTGGGGGTCTGGGAACTGACTCATTAAAGTCTCATTTTCACATTAGGAGGAAGATTCCTCCTTTGTGTTCTCAACTCAAGCTCTGTGATTCCAAAATTATGGAACCAAATACCACTTGCAGCGGCGTAGAATTCTGTCATGATTTAAGTTCTGCTGTCTGAGAGTGCCTTTTTAATTTTATTTCTAGGGTTATGGGAAGAACCTGTATATGTAGTTTTACATCGTATAGGGTGTGTGTTGTGTTGAGGGAGTATTGCAGGTTTCCTTTGAAACTGTTTGCTTGAGAAGTTGTTGAAAGGAAAGGAAAAGAAAATGATTCATTGTTGAATAGTTATTATCCTGTCTCTTTTCCAAGGTTTGCTTACAATTTTTTTTTTTTTTTTTGATTACAGACTTAACATTGATTTCAGCCGAATGTGCCCTTGAGAAACTGAGTGCTTTAAATGTTTCAGTATTTGCTGCTATTTTAAGGTGGATCTGAAAAAGTAGTTTTGTATGAATCTTGAAATAGCCTTCTGCAAAGCAATTCTTAAAACACAAAACAAACAAAACAAAACAAATTGACTAGTGAGTGTGAACTTGGTGGATTACAAAACAGACAGTGCAGCTCAGACGAATTCGTCCTAGGTTTAGATTTCAAACAGCTTTTATAATTGCTTTCCATTTAAAAAGAGACCTTTTTGTCTGGTGTACACTGGTTTCTTTAGTCTCAGTCTGATGGGGGAGGGGAGAGAGAGGATGGATCTATACAATAATAAAATCATCTTTGGCTAGAGATTTCCTTCCGTGGATTTGCTTGCTGAGTTAATTCCACTCTAAATTACAACCATCTTTGATTTTGATGGCCTACTCTGGGTGAAAGCTTGTCTTCCAATTCTCTCTGTTGTTGAGGTCGAAGGGAAGAGGCATAAGCAGACACACACACACACACACACACACACACACCACACACACACACAAAACCAGGCTGAGGGCTCATTGTTCTTCCACACAGACATTCATTCTCTCTCCCATATTTGGGACTAGGTTTGCACAGACAAACGCAGCTCTTTTGGGGAGGGAGGAGAGAAGATGGGGGATGGGAAGGTGCTTTCCTTCAGTTTTCTTTCGCCCATCTCACATCTGCCTCTTTTACAACCTTGCAAGGCAGATGAGTACACGGGACACTAAAGGATGCTCTGGAACCAGTTCAGAAGACTCCTGGCTTTGCAGCCCTGCCTTCTGCTGTTTGCCTTTTCCATCTGTGTAGAGATAAACTCTGTCATGGCCTTCCACTCTTTGCTTTTCATTTCTTGAAACCCCTGACTCTGTTAGGGACAGATTTGTTCTTGTTCACTTGATTTTTATTTTGCTGAGTATGACCAGGCCTTTCTAAGTAGAAATAGGTTGTCTCAGTTACAATGATAAAGACTGTATTTGAGGATAATGTAGCAGTATTTTGTGTGTGTGTGTGTGTGTGTGTGTGTGTGTGTGTGTGTGTGAGAGAGAGAGAGAGAGAGAGAGAGAGAGAGAGAGAGAGAATTGATTGATGGTCCTTGATCCTTGACTTATCAATATAGTTTTTTTTTTCTTCAATAGTGTTTTAAGAAAAGATTTGGTTTTCTGGTTGGGGGCTGAGATAGCTGCCCCTTGGAATGCTGGACAGGGCTGATCGTCTACCTTGCTAAAATCCTGCTCTGGGCCAAGGAAGGAGGTTAGTGTGAATACATGTGGGTTGCAGAATAGCACCTTCTACTGGTTAATTGCTTTGACGATCCAGTGAAGAGGATGGGGGAGGGGATTAACGGCTGAGGCTTAATGATTTTCTTTTAAACACAGCCGCTGTGCCTTTCTGCAAATGCCACTTCCCCAGGCTGCTGATACAGATGCCCTTTGACAGGCACACTTGCACCGCAGCCTTACCGTGCTATTGGCTGTGTCTTGACATTAATTTGTTCTGTTATCAGGGGTATTTTCACATTTTGACTTCCAAGGACTCCTTTGAATTGATGCTCTTTCTTTTTGTGAGAAATGTAGTTTTTCTTAAACTAGAAAACAGAACAGGGGTGTATTTGCATTCCAGGTGTACACCAGCAGCTCTTTAAGAAATTTTTAGTATCATTAAAAAAAACAAACTTACAGAAAGTAAAATCCTAGCATTAAGAGATTTCCTCTGGGATTTAAACACCCACTCCCTGCCAAAGAGGCTGAGCAGTTGGACTGAGGAAATCTCACTGAAATCAGTAGTTTTTTGTATTCCAATACTGTTTTCAATAATCATATCAGTATTAGTAAACAGAAGCCTGATAGAATGGCTTGTGGCTTCAATTTTTTTTTTTAAATAAACTAGAGGCTGGCAAAAATTTGACTGTATATACAGATTTACCCAGAAGATTATGGATTCCTCCTCAGAGTCCTCTGAATTTATGTGTAGTTTCATAAATAATCTGTTGATAAATACTTCAACGACCAGTTAGAGAGTGTTGTAGCTGTAACATCTGTTCCAGATTGGCCATTCTTCAGAAAGCCATTGCTGATTCATCTTAGTTCCAAAAGCTTGACCACAGTCCCTAAGGTTGCGTGCCTTTTACAGTGCAGTGTGAACAGTTCAAATATATTTATTTAGTGGGAAAATCCTCCTGTAGCTTCAGTTCAGTGGATGCTCTGTCAGTGTTTTGTTGAAAACAGACTAGAGTATCCAGAAGCCAATTTGAGCCGAAAAGGTTAACTAAATTAATAAATAAAATTTCCACTTAGTGGGCAGTAAACCAAGTTTTAATTTTTATTTATTTATTTTTTAATACAAAACAAGACAGTATCCACAGCTAGGTCCTGCAGTTACATACATAATATTGAGCTGATCTGAGGAGCAGGGTCAGGTGCTGGAAGAACAGGTGCCACGAACATGAGCTGCACCCTAAGACCTGTGTGTGGTGAGCATTATTATGGACATTCTGAGCACCTACTGCTTTAAAATTGGTTTTGAATTTTTCACATCTTGTTCAAATCTCTGTAATCAGTAAAACATTTAAGTAGTAAAATAAGTTGTATATACTGAGTTCCTCTGGGAACTGCTTCCCTGCTAACTGCTTTTGGCAGCTACTTTTACAATTGATTTAAAGGTTAAGATAGCAGAAAATTCATTTTTTAAAGTGAATCATTAGTGTAACCTAGCTGTGAACTTCATCTCTCTCCCTGTCTGCCCCTTTTCCAAATACACAGAGGGAGAGAACACCAACTGCTGTTCTGCATAAGTTTTCTGATAATGCTGTACTCTAGACTGTAGTTGATCATAGGATTTTAACCTTCAGAAGTTTTTCTTGAACCATGTGTAATTATTAATTATTGGCACCCTGATAGTTATTCCACAGTTAAAGCTTTGCATATACTCTTTAAGTGTGATTTTTGGCAAGCATGTTAGTTTGTGCTTAGCTTGTCTAACAAGTGTTTTTTAAGTGAGAAATGTGCATTTAAATATTTGTTACAGTAGTACTAAGATTGCTTATGCCATTTCAGTGAACATCTGACTACAAATAAGTATACTCAAATATTTACCAGCTTGGAGTCTTGGTTGGATTTTAAAATTAATTAATTAATACATATTTTTTTGGTGGCAGGGTTTGGCTATGTAGTTCATATAGATCTCAAATTCCTGGCAAGCCTGCTTTGGCCTCCTGAGTGCTAACATTATAGGTGTGTGTTTCCATGTTGACCTGGAGTTGTGACTTATATAAATAATTCGTTGCTGTACCGAGTAATTAAGACACAATTCATGTCCTAATATTAGGTAACTAGGTCAGACAAAACTGCTAACATAAATTCCTTTTAAAACATTTTTATTTGGGCTCAGTGGCTGAGTACTGGGTGCTTTTCCAGAGGGCCCAGATTCACTTTCCACTTTCTACAGGGTGACTTCCTACCGTCTATAACACCAGCTCTAGGGAATCTGGCACCCTTTTCACCCCCTCTTAGAACACTACACACAGACACACAAGGAGGCAAAGCACCCAAACACATTCAGTTAAAAAAAAAAAAAAAAGCTTAAAACCATTTTAAAAAAATATTTTATTCATGTGCGGTGGCACTTGATTTTAATCATGAGACGGAGGCAGAGGCAGTCCAATCTCTCAGAGTATGGCCTACGTAGTGAGCACCAGGCCGGTCATGTACATAGTGAGAAAAAGATTATCTTACTTACTAAACTGTGTGGGGTCATGGTGGAACACACTCATTTGTTTGGTTACCATGTATACATACGGATGTCAGGAGCACCTCTTGGAAGTCAGTTCTTTCTGCTCTCTATGTCCTGAGAATCGGACTCACTTTGTCCGGCTTACTGGGCAAGCAAACCCCAGTACCAGATGAGTCATCTTGATGGTCCATGGAAGGTTTTTATGTGTGCAAGTAAAAGGATCTGTTTGTGCCAGCGTAAAGGGAAAAAGATTTTTTTCTTCTTTTTGAGGCAGGGTCTTGTGTAACCAGGCTGGCTTCACACCAGACTAGTGTCACACTCAGGCTGGTGTCACACTCAGGATATAGCTCAGGAGCCATTTACTTTCGAACTTTTCTGTTTTTACCTCCTACGTGCCAGGATTACAGCATTAGGTTTGTTGTTGTGGTTGCTGTTTTGAGACAGGGTTCCTCTGTGTAGCCCTGGGTTCAAATTCAGAAATCCACCTGCCTCTGCCTCCCAGGTGTGGGATTAAATTATGTGCTACCACCTGGCTAAAATGGTTTTTAATTTGGTAAAATTTGCTAATATATTAGCAACCATAAGCAGTGTCTTTTCTGTAGTCTTTATGTGGTCACATTACAAAAAATATTTCTAATTCATAGAACACTTGTTTGAAAAATCACGTAGACTATTTGTTTTGACATTGAAGGCATGGTCATGTCCTAATTTTAAAGTAGTTATTATGTGACTTTTAAGGGCTTTGGTTAGGATGTTGTGATTACTCAGAACCTAAAACACTCAAAGTCATTTCAAATACTGGGGAAAACTGGAACAGAAATTTAAGCTCTTAAAGGTTAGTCCTCCCAGAAGTATAAACTCTAGGTTTAGCAGTGCCTCTCAGCACTGCAGTAGTGTCAGGGGTGCTGATCCTTTGAGCTTTAGCAACCTAATATGTTTTTTCTCCTTAGCAGAATCTTTGAGCCTATTACCCTAGAAAAGGGCCGTGACTGGCAGTAAGGACGCCATTCTAAAGGGGGTAGTGTTTGCACTGTTGGGTTGAACTCACCAAAAGAGAACTTGTGAGCAAGTGCACCCATGCAGCATTTTGAGACATTCTTAGCTGCTGAGAGCCTCTCCTGCCAGAATTCCATGCCAGCATACACCACAACATGTAGGGGCACATTTCTTGACACCTCTGCATGTCACCCAGTCTCCCAAAGGACTGATTTTTAAAATCTTTTCCTGTGTCAGGAGTACAATGTGTGTGTGTGTGTGTGTGTGTGTGTGTGTGTGTGTGTGTGTGTGTGTGTATCAGAGGCAGTGTGAATAGGCAGGAATGCAGGCTTGTGTCTGCATGTATAAACCTGTCTACTACATGTATAAACTGCCTGGGGCAGCTCGGGAAACCTCCCTTTGTGTGGAACCTGGTGGCACTGGGAAGTGTATTCACCCTAGAGCAGTTCTGATTAATGAGTAATGGGATGCAGGGGCTCTGACTTGTAGGTTTAAGTATGTTTCATGTATGAAAGCATCATATAGGTATATGTGTGTGTAATAATTTATTTTTATTTTATGTATATTGGTGTTTTGACTTTATATGTCTCTAATGAAGGACTTGGATCCCTTGAAACAGGAGTTATAGACAGTTATGAGCTGTTGTGTGATTGCTGGGAATTGAACCTGGGTTCTCTGAAAGAGCAGTCAGTGCTCTTAACTGCTGAGCCATTCCTCCAGCCCCCATTTAGGTATATTTTAACTGGTGCCCCTTAGTTCATTGTTCAGTGATGCTGATGATAGAACCCAGGGCTTGGCTTGTGTTTAAGCATGTGCTCCACTACTGAGCCATAACGTCAGCTCCTGGGTATTCCTTAAACCCAGACTCAGTGTCCCTTTGCTGCCTCACTCTTCTCACTCTGGATTTCTTTTCTGTCTGGGTCACAGAAGGATTGAAATTATGCTCACCTGCTGTCCTGTTCTCCCTGACAGGGTTGCTATATAAAGCTAGCTGGTCAGGTTAGGCAGTACATAACGCAGCTCTGATTTTAGTGAAGGAAGTCATTTTGCTCAGAGCACTGGATAGCCAGGGCCCTCCTAATTCTTTGCCCTTAACTCAGCTGTTTATCTCTGCTTCTTTGTGTGGTTATTCTGTTTCCACTTCCACTGAGGACTGTATCTGTAATTAAAATTTCCCAAGAGATATCTGATAGGCCCTTAGTTATTACTAGTATTGGCCAGGGGCTTAGGGTCAGGCTGCCTTATAAGATGCCCTCAACCCTCCAGATGGGCTACACTTCGGCTAGGTCCTCATCTCTCTGTCAGCTCATGTGCAGGGACATGGTAGTGAAAGTTGTTCTGTATGTATGGCCTAGGGAAAGTGATTTCTCTGGGTTTTGTTAGAGCCCTATTGATTTTCTTCATTTCTGTTGACATCTAGTTTGGTTGTTGGCTTTTCCAGTTTATTCTGGTTACTAGTTACTATGTTTTAAGAAGTTGCATAGTGCAGTCTTTTCAATAGTAATGCTACTGTTGCTGGGTTTGTCTAACTTTTTTTCTTTTTTCTGTAAATCTGTCCACCTGCATGCTTGTCTACTTTTCTAAGTCAGTATTTCCCTAACTGGACTAAAGCATCCTATTAAACTGCAAGGTTGTAAGCATTCTTCAGTCAAATTGATTTATAATGTATATTAGCCCGACAGGGTCTTAAAAATGGCATGGTATCCAGTTGGGAATTTTTGAGACAAGGTCTAGTTGTATAGGTTAGGTGGGCCTCCAAATTCATTCTCTTGCTTTAACCTCTTGAGAATTTGCCTGCCCTTTAAGAATGTATGTAACCTTATTGTATACTAATTGTTCTGTAGGACATATTCTGAGATACATGTGTAAAATTTAATACTGTCTTGACCTGAGACTGGTTCTTTTTCTTCTTAACAAAGAAGTAAGTTGTGTGTCAGCACTATTGTAGCGAGATGTCTTAGAGGATAAAAAGTGCTTACAAGCTTTTTAGACAGGTTGTGGAATGAGAAGGATGCAGCAGCCATGTAAGGTCTTAGGGCAACCAGAACCAGCGGCCTTCACCACTGGCGGTTGGCTGAAATAAGAGCCAAACAATCGTGTGATCTGGCTAGTTTTAAAATAATAAAACTGTCTAGCATTTAAAAAAAAGTGCTTACAAGACTACAACTCAAGTTTAATCCACAGGACTCACGTACTGGAGGGGAAAGCAGACTCCTGAAAGTCCTCTGACTTCTGTATGTACTTTATGCTGATGCTCTCTAATAAATCATTTCCTTTTTCCAAGGCAACGCTTCTCTATGTGTAGTCCTGGCTGTCCTGGAACTCACTCTGTATACAAGGCTGGCTTTGAACTCATAGAGATCTGTCTGCCTCTGTCTCTTGAGTGCTGGGATTAAAGGTGTGTGCCAGCATGTCTGACTAGAAATAAATTTAAAAAAATCTTTAAAAAATACTGAGGTTATGATTTATTGCCTCTTTTACTTTGTCGCTCTACACGACTTTTCTTCAGGCAGCTTTAGTCTGTCCGAGCTGGACAAGGCCCTGCTCTTTCTTTCAGATCTCCCCAGCGTTTTTCTGTGGTTGTATTTGAGCACAGCATTTATTACCTTTTATTTCATGTCTCAGTCTGATTAATCAATCAGTAGTTCCCTTTTACCCCACTCTCTTATGTAGGTTTCTTATCTAATGAGAGTTCAATCACTTCAGTTTCTGTAGCTGCAGTAAGTCATCTGTAGATAGGCATTGGCAAGAATCTTTCAACAGACAACATATTAGGTTAAGCCTAAAGATACATTGAGATGAAGACAATCTAGAAACAAATGTTTATATTGACCATTGGTACTAACTGAGCAGATATTTTAGGGACCAGCTACCCTAGAGCTCTATGGCTGTACATACTGCATATAAAGAGTGCCTCAAAATGTGGTAGGAGCACAGTGCTTGAGAGTGGCTTAGCTGAGCTGCTCCTGCATAAGGATTTCTTGACGTTTGCAGTTTAGAGGTTAGCTAGGACTGGAGGATCTACTTTCACTATATCTCAAGTTGGTGTGGGCAGGGAACCTCCAGTTCTGGCCACATGGGCTTCTCTCCACAGTGGCCTCATGACATAGTATTTGACTTTGACCTTGGAACACAGACCTGTCTCCTGTCTCTCCTTTTTTGTGACTTAGTCTTAGAAATTAGATATCAGGCAGATGGCTCAGTGGTTAAGAGCACTGGCTGCTCTTCCAGAGGTCCTGAGTTCAATTCCCAGCAACCACATGGTGACTCATAGCCTTCTGTAATGAGATCTGAGGTACTCTTCTGGTGTGTCTGAAGACAGCTATAGTGTACTCATATACATTAAATAAATCTTCAAAAAAAAAAAAAAAAAAAGATATCACCCCATACCTGTTCTTACATTTCTTTGAAACAGGGTCTCAAGACTGTATAGCCTTGATTGACTGACTTGCAGCTATGTAGACCAGGCTGACCTCCAGTCTCGATCCATGTGCCTCTGACTCCTATGTGCTTGGATTAAATGTCTGTGCCAAATGCCTGGCAAGCACCATCTCTTCTACTCTACTGTACTAATTGGAATCAAGTCATTCAGTAGAGCCCACCTCCAGGGAGGGAATGGACAGCTCCTGAAAAGAGCAGCATCAAAAAGTTTGTGAGGGGTTGGGGAGATTGCCAGCTGATTTTTGAGGGGTTCCAGGTTAAATTCTCAGCATCCACATGGTGGTTAATAAGTCTCTGTAACCCCAGTGTTCCAGAGGATACAGTGCCCTATTCTGGTCCCTGCAGGCACTGCATGCACATGGTGTACAGACATACAACACATGCAGGCAAAACACAGAAAAATGAAAATAAAAATCTCAAACCTTTTACAAATTGCAAATTTAATTTTAAACTACCATAGGAATTCAGAGGAGAGAGTTATGGCAGATTAGATGGCCTTTTTTCTCCTTGGATGGCTACTGTGAGGCACTTTGCTTAGGAGAATAACCCAACTAAAACCTCTCACTAGTCACCATTTTTCCTCTACCCTTGCCTTGATGAAGCATCATTTATTTTCTGTGTTGTTTCTGTGTTATTTCTTTATGTGTGTGCTGTGTGTTGGCATGTGTTGTGGGCTTATATACATTTGGTGTGCACGTGGCTGGAGCCAGAAATGCTTCCCTCAGCGCGCTCTGCTTCATTACTAAGCATAACCTCTCCCTGAACCCATGCTAGCTGGCTTAGCTAGGCTAGTCATCTTGCTCCACCAGGTTTTTAAATGAGTACTGGAGAGTCAAGATGCTTTGGCTGTGTAAGCAGAGCTCTGCTAACCCTGTTCTGACGACCTGCACACACAGGTTCCCAAGCACTCTTTCCTCCTCCCTCTACTCCCCTACCCCCAACAAAACCAAACCAACCGGTGCCGTTTCCTCATTCCTACTTCCTAGTACCTGTTCTTTTTTCCCCTGAGGGTTTCACTGTGTAGCCCTGGCTGACCTGAAACTTGCTCTGCAGTCCAGACTGGAATTCAGAGATCTACCTGCCTCTGCCTCCTAGGTCCTGCTTTAAAGGCACATGTTACCACATTGAACTCCTAGTACCCATTCTTAAATTCTTTAACCTTCTTAGCCATTTTGTCACTTTATATCTTTTTTGTCACTTTACATCTTAATGTTTATTTTATATTAAAAGTTGTATTTTAGCTCAGTATAGTGGCCTATACATGGAATCCTAGCATGTGGTAGACAAAGCAGTAAAATTGGTGTCAGTTTGAGGACAGCCTGGTCTTCATAATGAATTCTAGGCCAGCCAAGGCCACCATAACAAGATCCTGCTTCAAAAAAATAAACAGACCAAACCAAAACCCCAAAACATTGTATTTTAGTGTTAAGTGTTTCTTCCCACTAGATTATAAACCTTTAGAGGCAGAGTTTTCTTTGAACTATGTCAGTTTCCAGACTCATATTTAAAAGTTGGTGTATTCTAGAGTCGTTTGAATCAAGAACGGGGAAAATGCTGTCAGTTTAGCTACATTAGTCCCTCTCTATTTAGTGGTGTGCACACAGTCTGGGTGCCTTTTTATCATGCAATAGGCTCCATCCATTTTGGCTGCTTTCCTTTCTCTGCTCTGCCTTTCTTTGAAAGCATATTTGAGGACTGATCTTAAAAGCAAATTATTTTCTCCTAAAGGAACATTGTTTTAGGCAGTATTTTGCTTAATGATGTATGAACAATCTTAGTCATAGCCAACAGTACAGGAAAAACTGATGCTTCCATGGACCTGTAGTCAAGACAGCCAAACTGTTCTAATTCCATCAAGTAGGTGGGACCGTTTTTAATCTGTCTGTAATATGTATCATATACCAAAATATTATTCTATTTCATCATTTTCACCAAAAAGGCGTTAACGTCACTTAAATTTTCTATGTTTGTTTGTGGTTATGGGTGGGGGGTTGGGTATATTGCATATGTGTTTGTGTATGGAGGCTGGAGGTTAACCTAGGCATTGTTCATTGTTTTATTTTTTTAAAGATTTTTTTATTAATTAACTAATGCATTATGTATTTGTGTATGTGTGTAGGTGAGTGCATGACATGATGTTTGTGTGTTTGAGATGGGTTTTCCTTCCTCCTTGTGGGATCTCTGGATCTGACTCAGTTTGTCAGCACTAATGGGCTATCTTACTGACCCCCACATTGTTTTCTTTTCCTCTTGACGAAAGGTCTTACTGTGTAACCATGTTTTCCAAGTGCTAGCGTACCTTATCTGTTCCTAGTGCCTGCAGAGGTTAGAAGACAATGGATTCACTGGAATTGTAGTTGAGAGCCACCTGATGTAGGGGCTAGGAAGGGAACATGTATTCTTTCCAAGAGCAGCAAGCATCCAGCTGAGCCATCTTTTCAGCCCCGTGAGAATGTTAAGGTCTTTTTGGGCCCTTTTAAAGTTTTGCTGTGGGCTGGAGATGGCTTAGCAGTTAAGAGCACTGTCTGCTCTTCCAGAAGTCCTGAGTTCAATTCCCAGCAACCACATGATGGCTCACAACCATCTGTAGTGGGATCTGATGCCCTCTTCTGGTGTGTCTGAAGAAGGCAGCAGTGCACTCGCATATATAAAAATAAATCTTAACAATTTTTTTTCTGTGCATTTACAATTTTGGGGACATTTCTGCTTAGAATATATGTGCTGTAAGTTTCTTTTATCTTTTCCTTTTTAGGGTTTTTCTGGGTAGCCCTGGCTATCCTGGAACTGGAATTCACTCTGTAGACCAGGCTGGTCTCAAACTCAGAGATCTGCCTTCCTCTGCCTCCTGAGTGCTGAGATTAAAGATGTCTGCCACCATTGCCTGGGTATATTGTAATTTTTCTGATAACAAATAACATTTTTTCTCATAGCTCATGTACTTTTAGTTTTACAAGATAAGATATATAACTTTTCACAGACTTCTTTACTCTAGCATACAAATAAACTTTGGACAGTTAAAGAGTTATCATAAATTTCAGTTTTACTTCTGTTTGTAAATTGTCAACTTTGATCCTTGCAAAGTTCCAAAAGTGCTATGAGGTTCTAATTTCTAAGGAGGTTTATTTGTTTATTTAGAGACAGTCTCATTTTGCAGTCCAAGCTGGTCTGGAATTTAGGTGGACCTGGTTGGTTTTGAACTCCTGATTCCAGTTCTTCTGTTTCTGTCTTTCCGTGGCTCTAAGGCCTTCCTAAAACCCTGTATTAAAGACTAAACTGGCTTAGTCATTAAGAGAGAGAGCACTTTTGATCTTTCAGAGGACCTGAACTTGGTTCCAAGTACCCATATTGGAAAGCTCACAAGTGACATAACTTTAGTTACAGGGACTTCAGTGCCCTCTTCTGGATTTCATGGGTACCTGCACCGATGTAAGCTTGTGCTGTGTACGTGCATTCCTGTGTATCTATGCCTGCCTGCAAACGCAAGCAAATTCATGTGCTAGCACATACATTTAACCTCAGCACTTGGGAGGAGGAGGCAGGCTGATTTCTGTGCGTTTGAGGCCAGCATGGTTTATATAGACACAGTGAATTCTAGGATAGCTAGTGCTGTGTGGAGAGAACCTGTCTCCAACAACAACAACAACAACTCTTTTATAAATAAAACATCTTGAAAACCATTTCTTTATTAAGAAACTTGTCATATCTGGTTGAGAACTGAGGTGAGGTTATTTACAGGTACTGATAACATCTCTCCACATGTGAATATTCATAGACCTTGCTCAGAAAGGTCTCTGTGTTTGTCCAGTGCTGTTCCATAACCAACCTGGCCATTTACACAGTCACCTCCCTGACTTTAACCTCAGAGTCGGTGAATTAAAGGCCAGGCTGCTCTACATAGTAACTTCCAGGCAAGCTGTAATTACATAGTGACATAGAACTTCTAGAGGTCCTGAGTTCAGTTCTGGCCACCAATATGGTAGCTCACGACCATTTGTAACTCTTTTCTTTTTTTTTTTTTAATTGAACAACTTTATTTTAAAAAACAAAAGATAAATGTACAAATTTTAAGCATTTTTGCATAAAAGTATACGAATACATTTTTGTCAGTGCTTGTTTTTTTTTTTATTAAAGGTTTGATAGTGTGCATTAAGATCTTACTAGTTACAGTGAGCATAAAGTACATGTAAAACAGGATGTAACCTGGAATTGGTCAAAGTTTTCTTGGTGTGTAAGGATTAAGCATAATGGTTTTTTCTTTTTTTTTTTTTCTTTTCTTGAACTTCATATAGTCTGTGAGCTGTTTCTGGGGACCATTTGTAGCTCTTGTTCCAGGGGATTTGATGCCCTCTTCTGGCCTTTATGGGCACGAGGCATAAACATGGTACACAGACATACATACAGGCAAAAGCACACAATACACAAAAAAATAAAAAAATTGAAAAGTTAAAAAATAAGGAATTGGTCATAGCATTTCCGTTTGTGGCAGGCAGCATGTATAGGAGAGGGAGCAGAGAGGAAGGGCCCTAACCTTTTATACGTGTGTATTACCGCACATCTAACCATGAGCTAATTAAATACATAGTAAAAACCTGTCCTTTAATTTTTTTTTTTTAGGTTTTTGCTCTTCCCCTTTTATATGCTTTAGTGGCATAAGACTTGTAATTTATGTAAGAAATGGTGCTTACAAAATAAGCAAGACACAAATTGTGCCATTTGCGGATGTTCCTATGATGAATTTTCTCCATAGTGGAAAGATAAGACTTATATACAACTGGATCTCTGAGGATGTCACCTTGAGAGGTGGTGATGCTGTGGTTTAGGGAAGAGAATGATCTCTGGCTGGAGGAGTCAGGGAAGATTTGGTGTAGGAAGCAGTGTTTAACCTGCATTCTGAGGGATCGGCAGTGTTTGGACATGAGGTAAGTAGCTAAGGGGATTTTAGGCAGGAAATTGCATGGAGCAAAGGCACAGAGGCCAGAATTCAGGGCGTGCTCAGTGCTTTGGCTGCTTCTATGATGAGGATTATTAAGTTGTGTTTCGATTTTTTTTTTTTTTTCCTTCCATCTCTCGTCTTAAATTCTTTAAAAATGTCCTGTAGTAGATTGAGGTAGGCATAGTTCTTTCAACCCAGATAATTTATATTTGAAGTTGTGGCTGGTAAAGCAGGTGGAAAAAGAAATGCTTGGGCTGATTTCTTAAAGGAAGTTTAAACTGGTCTGGCTCAGACTTAGCGCACCAGGAGGGACAGTTGGATTTATAGTGGGGATCACTTTATTTAATAACTTTACATTTTCAAATTATGTACAAATTGTAGTTATAAAATATGTATTCATTATAATCATACTAATATAATTAAAAATAGGTGTGTACACCTGGAAAACTGTCCAGATGGTTTTTGTGCATATTTAAACACAGTAGTTTTGATTTTTGCCTTTTATTTAATGTATTTTTGTTTAGGTTAGTGTTTTTGTTGGTTACTAGGTGTGGAACACAATAATACCTCATGGATATTAGACAAGTACTTTACCAATGGTACAGCATCCTAGCCCCATTTAATATTTCAAGTACATACTTTCCAATTCAGTTCTTATATTTCATGTATGTTTTGATTTTTAAATAATTTAATTATATGTTTGTATACATTGATGGATATAAAATGCCTTTGATATTTTTTCTTTTACTGTCCTCTTGTATCATTATACTTGGGCAGGTTTATAAGAACAATTTCCAGGTGTATTTCTTTCTTTCTTTTTTTTTTTAATTGCTTATTTCACATATGTAGATACACTGTAGCTGTCTTCAGACACCCCAGAAGAGGGCATCAGATCCCATTACAGATGGTTTTGAGCCACCATGTGGTTGCTGGGATTTGAACTCAGGACCTCTAGAAGAGCAGTCAGTGCTCTTAACCGCTGAACCATCTCTCCAGCCCCATTTTTTTTTTTTTTTAAAGATTTGTTTACCATGTACATGGGTGTTTTGCTTGCCTGTCTGTCTGTACACCACGTACATGCCTGGGACTCATGGAGTCTAGAAGAGGGCTTTGGAGCTCTGGGAATGAGTTACAGGTGTTTGTGAACCACCACGTGGGTGCCCTAATGTTCTCTGAAGGAACAACAAGTGTTCATAACCAGTGACTCTCTCCTGCACCCAAGAAACATTGCTTTAAGCAAAAACAGTGCTTCTGGGCTTGTGCCAGCATTTGAGAGGCAGAGGCAGGCTTATCTGTGAGTTTGAGGCTAGCCTGGTCTACATAGTGCGTTCCAGGATAGCCAGGGCTATGTGGAGAGACCCTGTTTCACCACCCCCAAACCCACCAAAAGAAAAACCAAAACCATAAAAACCCAAAGAACAACAAACAAACCTCTCCAAACCCCACTAAAACCAAAATATAAATAAAAAATTGTACTATCCTGTAAGATTTCCTTAACCTTCCTACCAACCTCAAATATTATATAGTCATGTAATTGTTAATCTTGTAGGTGAAAGAATGTGCAGTATTTTATCCTAATTTATATTTTTTGAACACAAGTGAAACTGATGATCTTTTCATACATAAGAATTTAAAGGCAAGCACTTTACCAATGGATTTACACCTTTAGCTCTCAGTAATAGTGCAGAGGCTTATGTAGAGTACTCATCTGGGAGTACCGTTATGTATTGCAGTGGTTCTAACCTTCCTAACACTTCTACCTTTTAATATAGTTCTTCATGTTGTGCTGACCCCCAACCATAAAATTAGTTTCATTGCTTCTTCATAGCTGTAACTTTGCTACTGTTATGAATCGTAATGTAAACATCTGATATGCAGGATGTCTGATACTTGGCCATTGTGAAAGGGTTGTTGGACTTACAGGTTGAAACTCACAGGTTGAGAATTGCCGATCTGTTTATTTATTTAGATGGGTTTTTCTGTAGTCCAGACTGACCTTGGACTTACTGTATAGCCAAACATGGTCTTGATTTATGGTCTTATGAGTGCTGAGAGTGCAGGTATATTTACTGTGCTTGGCTACTTTTTTATTTTTTAAAAAACATTCAAGAAATGGCTAGGGTTGTGCTCAGTGAGTGGACATGTGCTTAGCATGTACAAGGTTCTAGGACCAATACTCAGCAGCAAAAATAAGTAACTAAAAACCTCCAGCACTAAAACTCAGTATTTAGATAAAAATGACATCGAATGATAACTGTTACGGTTTGAATGTGAACTCTCCTATAGGCTTATGTGTTTGAACATTTGCCTCCTACTTGGTGCACTGCTTTGGGAGATCGTTGATCCTTTAGGAGGTGGGACACTGCTGGAGGAAGTTAAGGGTGGGCCGTACTAGTCATAGACAGCTCTGCCTACTCTCTGCCCAAGCTGTCCTTCCTGATCCTCTGAATGCAGCAGGCAGCTGGGTGTTCACTCCCATCCCATGGACCAGGATGGGCTGTACCTTCCCCAACTGTGAACCCAACAACATCCTCTGAATTGCTTCTTGTTCGGTTTCTGTGTCAGGACCATGAGAAATTTAACTGGCACAACAGCCATTGCTTGATTATACTACACATAAAGATCACCAAGCCTGTGGTCTTCTCTTTCCAAACTCATCCAGAATAACAGCTTCAGATGGGAACTGAGATACCAAAGTCTTTTCTGGTTTTCTAGTCTCAGGCTTTTCTTGATAGAGAGGGCAGCCAGCCTGGTTGGGTTCTGAAATGGAGTTATGTGTGACAACTGCTTTGGAATCTTGAAGGTGCTTTGGTACTGGATAGGGAGTGGGTAGGGAGTGATTTTAAAAAAAAAACAATAATTTGTAGTTGAAACTGATTTTCAACTGCTCGAGGTGATAGAAAGTCCTGAACTTTTTCTGAAAGTAAGGAAGGTTCCCGAGATGAGAAGATTTAAAAAATAGGGTAAGTGGTTAAAAATTAGCTTTTTAAAGAAAGCACAGTGATTAAGTCCCTTGTTACTCTGTCTGGCCTATTTATTTATTTATTTATTTATTTATTTATTTATTTATTTATATTAACATTTGAGATTTCTGAATCTTTATTAAAGTGTGTTTCTAGTGAGTTGACTAAACTCCAGTTCCACAGTTGATGTCTGCCCACGTGTGTTTTCTTTGTGGGCTACACAGATATCTTGTGTGGAAAATAGTTTGTAAGTAATTTGTTTGGTTTCTGGAGACTACTGTCTCTGTCCTGGGCCTCCAGAATCTCTTGTTAACTGCTCAGTGATCCCACATAGAGGAGGCTCTCCACAGTCTGCTTCTGATCAAGATTGTCACACTCTGATGTGAATGCAGGTCTAGTGGCGCACACCTTTTGTCCCAGGACCTGGGAAACAGGCAGATAGAGCTCTGTGAATTCAAGGCTAGCCTGGTCTACATAGTGAGTTCCACAATGGCCAGAGCTATATAGTGAGACCCTGTCTCCGAGGAAAAGAAAGAAAAAAGTTGTTTGCTGAGTCCTGTCAGAAGTGGTTTTCTGTTGACTGATGGAACCAAGCATCTAACCCCTTTCCTTTGTTGTGTATAGACCTAAATATTTAGCTGCCAACTCTTCTTATTAGTAAAATATCCTTAAAATTGTGTCTTGACATTTTTATGTGTTTTTATTCCTTTCTATTTGAGTTATTTTTAAAAAGGACTTTTTACTTTAAGATTAAGTGTATGTATATATACAGGGGCTGGTGTGTGTGTGCCTGCTCACGTGCACACATGTGCATGTGATACAGGCACCTCTGCAGGTCGAGGCCTTGTAGTTCCTGGAGCTGGAGATTCAGCCTGGAAGCTTGTGTGTGCTAGGTAAGCTCCCTGCTATTGAGTGGACCCAGAAAACCTCATGGCTTTGTGTCTCCACCTGTGGAAGTGCAGTGCAGGTCTCCTCTCAGTTGTTGCAGTTTTACTCTATGTGCTGCCAAGGTGGGTTTTGTTTTTGGTGTTTGTGTATGTGGGTATATTTATGCATTCGTTTCAGGGTGTGCACATTTGCATATATGTACTTGTATACATGTTTGCTTGTGTGATGTGGAGGCTAGACATCAACTTCAGTGTCTTTGTTAGTTTTATTTTATTATTATTATTACTTAAATTTTATTTCATGGGCATGAGTGACTTGGCTGCATGTGTATCCTTACACCTGTGTATGCCTGATGCCCTGTTGTCATAAGAGGATATAAGATCCCCTGGAGTGGAGTTATAGGTGGGTGTGAGCCACCATGTCAGTGCTGAGAACTGACCTTAGGTCTTTTGGAAGAGCAAAACCATTCCTCCAGCTCTTATTAATAGATTTTAATGTAGATCATCTTGTTTATGGATGGCATTTTATTGGCTGAGCCACCTCCCTAGCCTGTTTGTTTTAGATATAGGGTTTCAATATGTAGATCAGGCTGGCCTTGAACTCAGAGATCACCTGATTCTGCCTCCTGAATGTTGGGATTAAAGATGTGGCCTTTCCACTTTGTTCACCTTGGTTTTTTTTTGTTTTTGTTTTTTTGTTTTTTTTTTTTTTTTTTTTTTTTTCGACAGTCATAATATGGCTAAAACTTCCCTGGAACTCACTGTGTGGCTCCAGTTTGTCAAGAACCAATGTGAGTCCTTCTGTCTCAGTCTCCTAAGTGCCAGGAGTATGGATTTGAACCTTGAAAAAAATATTAATTGTATGATTTGAGACAGAGTCATACAGCCCCAGGGTGGCCTTCAACTTGTTAGCTGGGGTTAGTTAACCTTGACTAGCTGATCCTCCAGCCTTCACCTCTTAATGTCTGTGATTACAAGTGTGTGCCTGACTCTCCGACGTCATTGTTGATTGGTTGATTGCTCTTTATTGACATCTATAATCTTGTTACTAGTTTTTTCATTTGTCAAGGCTTTTTTTTTTTTTTTTCTTTTCTGTTATCGTTCTTTGTTCTTTTAGTTGTGGTTTTGATTAAACTGGATTATTAGTGTTTCTTTTTTCCCTTCCTCCCTCCTGTTTTTCCTTCCTTTTCTTTCTTCAAAGGTAGATGTTTTACTTGTCCAATTTTACATGTGAAGTACTTCTCATTGACACCCCTAGTCTGAGACAGTGCACTGCTGAGTTGCTCTTCCTGGTCAGTTTTGCTGCGGCTACTCATTCCCCAGGCCTTTGTTGTAATCGGTGTTCATTAGGCTGATTTGGTTCTCTGTACAAGGGCCTCTACCAACTTGATTTACAGGCTCACAATTGGATGCAAACACACAGAGATAGCTTTGGTGCTTGACTAAGGCTTTGGCAGCTGTGCCACTGAAGATGAGAATGTCTTCAGCACTTCCTGAAAAGCAGTGCTAACATTCATTCGACCTCCAGCAGCAACATCTTTGGTCACCGTGATAGTTTCATGTCAAGCTGTGTCTTGAATGTACCTCAGGATTTGGTGTGGCTTTTACTTATACCCTCTTCCCCTTTAGCTCTTAGGGAGATTGAAGATGATTCTGATTTACATTTGATTAATTGGCATAATCCTATATATCATTGTGCAGTTGAGTTGCTTCATCATAGCATATAACTATATTTGCCTATATCTCTGTTTGTACTTGGAGGATGTACACTCAACTATTTTTACTTGTCTATCCACAAGTAAAAATAGTTGGCCAAAAGGAAAAGAAACTTCCTATGTAATATGCCAATTTGAGGTTGACTCTCAGAGATAGCATTTTTGCTAGATGTGTTGTGGATTAGAGATGAGAAAAATCAGTTTTTTAAAAAAGTGTTTATTTTATGTATAATGAGTGTTTTGCTTGCAAGTATGTTTGTGTATCACATGCATGTAGTGCTTGTGGAGGCCAGAAGAGAGTGCTGGGTTCCCTGGAGCTGGAATTCGGATGACTGTGCCATGTGGGGTGCTAGGGATCAAACCCTGGTTCTCTGCAAGAGTGGCAAGTGCTCTTAACCACTGAGCCCCTCCAGCCACAAATTACTTTAAATGCAAGCAAACAAACCAACCACTGTACATGTTTGTGTATTGAAGATTCACTGTCCTGAAGCATGACAGCTTCTCTTACAAAGAGAAGCTTGGTAGGTCACCTAGTGGACATGCAAGGGTCCAGAGTACATTTTCTCCTGGGCAGGTTGGTGTATGGGCCTGTGCTCCACTTTCTTAGCCGCTACATGGTGTGAGGACAGTAGGACATAAGTTCAGGTGAAAAAAATAGCTGCAGAGCGGCTGGAGAGAAGCCCAGCGACCGTAGGTGTCTTCTCTGACTGCTCTCTAGCGCACTTTATGGAGCAGAACCTCACTGAATTTGGAGCTCACTGATTGGATTAGACTAGCTTGATCAGCAAGCCCAGGGGTTTTCTGGTCTCTATTTAGTCATGTTGGGATTGCAATGTGTGCCTGGCACCTGGAGATCCAAAATGATACTTGTGAGGCAAGTGTCTTCCCAGGTGTAATTAAAAAAATTATTACATTATTTATTTTTCTCACATAAAGGTGCTAGGAACTTAACCTAGGTCCTCTGCAAGAACAGCACGAACTTCTCTCGGCCATCTCTCCAGCTTCTTTGTCGTCTATTACTGTGTGTTTGAGCATCTATATGTCATGATGCACATGTGGAGGCTAGAGAACAACTTTGTAAGGTTGGTTCTGTCCTTCCAATTTAGGTGAGTTCTGGGGATTAAACTCAACTACCAGGCTTGCTTACATATGCTGTTAGCCTTTTGGACTATCTCACTGTGACCAGAGATATCAAGGAGGTTCGGGGCAGGGTTCATATAGTTCATTATTGACTTCAGCTTTTGCTTCCATTTCCTGAGTGCTAGGATTGTATATTTACACCCTCCCCTGCACTTTCAGTTTATGTGATACTGGGAATTGGACCCAGGGTTCTCTCTCTCTCTCTAAGGTCTATTTATTTTAGGGTATATGAGTACACTGTAGCTGTCCTCAGACACACCAGAAGAGGGCATCAGATCTCATTACAGATGGTTGTGAGCCACCGTGTGGTTACAGGGATTTGAACTTGGGATCTCTGGAAGAACAGTCAGTGCTCTTAACCTTTGAGACATGTCTCTTACCCCCCCACCCCCGGCTTTTCTTTACACTTAGACAACCACTCTAATCCAACCAAGCTATGCTCCAGTCCCCTCCATTTTGAGACCATGTTTCATGTACTCCATAATGACTTTGAACTAGGGATCTTCTTGGCCTTAATTCTCTCTCTGGGATTATAGATGCCTACCACCATGGCTGGTTTTATAAAAGGTGTCTTATTCTTAGCATGCATGTGGCTCTGGGTTCAATTTCCAGTTACCAGCAGAGGAGAAGCAAAGCATTTTAGAAGAGTGATAAAGCCTTGTAATCACTGTCTCTGCCAGTGTGTTCAGGTATGCTTTAGTCCCAGAACTCTGTAAATGTAGTGTTTGTGGGGAAATATGGTGGGAGATGATGGTATTAATAGGTTGAACTAGAAATGGGAATAGCTAAAAATTCTTCCTGTTGCCTCAGTCAGGCTCATAGAAATACAGAAAGCTAGAGTTAGTCTGTAGCTGAAAGATTTTGGGTTTGGGGTTCAGTGGGGGGCACTAAGGTATATTGGTATTTGGATAAGAGACTTCCTAAAGGAGTTATTAGCACCATAGATCTTTAGATGGCACTGTGATGGGGTTTTGAGGAGAGATCAGGCCTACATGACAATGAGGACTCTTTCTCTTCTTTTGTACCACATGGTTGGTGTACAGCCTATGGTATGGTATACACTTGCAGTCAGGCTGTCTCTGACTTCAGATTGGCAGAGGGAGAATGTCTGTTAGCCTGGAGTGTGTATGTAGACTTATCTGTAAGTGTGGGAGAGCAAGAATCCAGAGAACATGGTACTCTTGCCTTACCACAATGTGATTTGGAGAGATTGAAGATTCCCCACCCTAGTCAAGCCTCAAAAAGGAAGCATTGAAGTCCTCCCCCATTCCCTTCTGGGAGTCAAGAGTCAAGATTAATTTGTAATTTGAGGATGACCTGGAACTCAGAGATCTACCTGCCTCTGCCTCCCAAATGCTAGGATTAAAGGTGTGCGCCACCACTACCCAGCTCAATTTTTATTTTATTTAAATAATTTGTTTATTTACTGCTTTGAACTGCACTGAATTAAGGAGAGTTATCTGGTGAATTACCTATTCTCATGAGGTGTTCATGTACATTTTCTCACTTTTGTTTAGGATATTTGGTGTAGCTTGTCTTTCTCCTGATTTAAGTGAGCGTATTTTTATCACTCTTTAGAAGAATGAGTGTAAGTGCTCATAAAGTCCTCACACCTGCAAGTCCATTTTTGCTTATATCTTGTTCTTACAAGTTTCCAGGATGCTGATTGCCAGCCTTGCTGGTGTGAGAGTGACTTTGAAATCAAGGCATCGTTTGAGGGATGGAGTGACGGGAGGGGGGGGATGGAAATGTGAAGGCTGCAAAACATTTGCAGAGTGTCATATCTGTCAGTGTACTAGCTGCCGTGCTCTTTGGGATTCTCCTGCTTTTGATGCAGCTGTCATGACTGTGGGCCTGGCCTGTCTGTGCGTCTCACCGTAGCGGCTCATTTCATGCTCCCGTATAAAAATAGATCCTTGATTTTTTTTTTTTTTTTTTTTTTTTTTTTTTTTTTATGTTCTCATCCTTCACAGTTTCTTCAGACCCTCTTACGTTTGAGGCAAATGCTTGGTTTAAGGCACCACTAAAAAGAAGTTGATGTCTAGAGGGAACACTGCTGGCCTGAATGTTGCTAAAGCAAAGGGCAGAAGAGTCTGACCTATTTGCACTCAGCCTCTGAAGGAAGATGGAAGATGCCTGCTTCCTTTAGCAATAACTGCATCAACACTGAGTTGCCTCACCAACTTTCTGAGGTTTTCTAGCCTGTGTAGTGACAGTTGTCTTCTGGCAGGTGATTGTTGAGGTATGACCATGTATGTGTGTATGTACTACTGGAACCCTGTCACAGTCATCATGGAATCTAATTGTACAGAGTTGATGTGGAGGACTTGGTGCCTATGGTGTAACTGAAAAAGCAATGGTGGCCATGTGGTGTAATTATTCACAGAAAGTCCTGCTGTTGTGTTCTGTTGAATTAGAGGTCAGTGCCTAGAACTTTTGATTTAACTGGTCATTATAAGAAGGGTTTGTGGTAGCATACACTGTTAGTCCCAACACTTCGGAGACCGAGGCAGGCCAATCTCTGAGTCTGACGCCATTGAGGCCAGCCTGGTCTATAGAGGGAGTTCCAGGGTAGCTTGGCCTACACAGAGAAACTCTGTTTCAGGGTGTGAAAGGAAGAAGAGTCTGTAAAGTAATGGTGAGTATGGGTAGCTTAACACACAGTTGAATGTGTGTTTCACAGAAAAAGCTATATGCTCGACCTTAAGAACTTAGTGGCTTGTGAGAAGGCACTTTTCTTTTCCTTTGGTTTCTGTGTGAAGCTCCCTGTGTTCCGTTGAGGATGTTCACATCTGTAGTTCTGACATGTTATATGTCCTTTTAATTTTAGGTGGGCTTACTCTCTCTATTTGTTTGCTCTGCTTGGCTTTTAAAGGGTGGCAGATTGAAACAAGTTTTTTTTTTTCCTTCTTATGTGGTTCCTACTGAGAAACCACAGGAATTGATTGTATGTTTAACTTGAGGAAAGGTTCAGGAGAACCATCTTTCTATGGATTTATTACATTAATTTAGAACATGCTTATCATCCTTTGAGGGTAGGTCAGATGATCAGCATGAAATGGCTGTATCTTCAGGGAGGTCTCCAGGTACCCCTTTTTCTGAGGTTGAATGTGGTAGAGCACATCTGTAATCCTAGCACTTGGGAGGCAGAGGCAGGAGAAACGGGGATTTAAAATATCCTTAGCTACATAGCAAGTTAGAGGCCAGTTGGGCAACATGTGACTCTGTCTTAAAAAAGCAAAGCAAAACCATTTTTTCCTCCTTAATTTTTCACTTTAATGAGGTTTCCTTTAGCTACACTGCACTATTGGGAATTGTGCTTTTTTTGCTGTGCCAGAGTAGCACATAGATTCAGTCCTTCCTTCCTTACATCTGTAGTTCCTGAAAAAAACAGCCGGGCACTAAATGATGTCTGGTTTAGCCTTCAATCCAGGACCAGCCAGGCAATAGGTATTGAATATGTAGCTTTCAAATGTAATGCTGAATTTAGAAGATTATAAAAAAATAAAAGTTATTACCTTTGGCCTCACAACAGAAGAGGAATGAATGGGCTGCAAGAATGCAACATTGAAGGCTGTCCAGGACAAAATTAGCTGAGAGCTGCTTAGCATAACATAGAAATACAGCTTAATTTCATATAACTTTATATATCATTTGTTCATTCATTTTTAAAAAAGATTTATTTATTATATATAAGTACGCTGTAGCTGTCCTCAGACACACCAAAAGAGGGCATCAGATCTCATTACAGATGGTTGTGAGCCACCATGTGGTTGCTGGGATTTGAACTCAGGATCTCTGGAAGAACTGTTAGTGCTCTTAACCACTGAGCCATCTCTCTGGCTCCCCATTCATGGTTTTTCAAGACAGGGACTCACTCACTGGCTTCTCTGTCTGTAGACCAGGCTGGCCTTGAACCAGCACTGGGATTAAAGGTGTGGGCCACCACAGCTCAGCTGATACCTTTATTAAAATTAAAGATTGGTTTATATATTTTATGTATATCTGTGTTTTGCCTGCATGAATGTCTTGCACACCAGAAGAAACCATCAAATTACGTGAGAATTACATGAGACTACAGTTGTTCATGTTTGTGAGCCACCCTATGGGTGCTGGAAATTGAGCTGAGAACCTCAGGAAGAATAGCCAGCACTTGAACTGCCAAGCTATTTTCCCAGCTCCAAGATTAATGCTGATTAAGGAAATGGACAAATGATTTGTTGGGAAGCTCAGAATGGGTGAATGCTATTTGAACAGGAGGCTGGGAGAACAAGTTAAGACAGTCAAGCATGTGTCACGCACGCTGAGGCAGGAGAGTTACAGAGTCAAGGAAATAGAGTCTGCAATCAGGAACAGAGACATGAATTAGGTAGACAGATCAGAGGGACTGGAATGCTAGGAACTATTTCTGTTGGCGTCTGGGTGAATGGGGGGAGAGGTAATGGAGTAAGGATTCGGGCCAGAACTTGGGGGTTGAAAGTCAGCCTTCTGATTTGTGGCTAAGTGTGCAATGGGATGGGAAATGGCTGCCCAGTCTCGACGAGCAGGTGCCTTGAGTGCTTGTGTAATATGTTAAAAAGTTGTTCTTTGCTCTGCTCCTGCTGTTGAGACAGCAGAGGGGAAAGGAAAGAAGGACAGATTGGCTTAGAGAAGCTTCACCAATGTTCCTTTAAAAATGTCATTTGTGCAAAACCAACTCAAAACTAGGATTTTATCTTGTCTTAGCTATCTTGTGTATGGTTTTGTTTTCTCTCATCTTTCATTCCAAAGACACAGTGTATTTATGCCTGTGTATTCCTTGTCTGCTTCCAGCCCTTTTCTTCTGTTGTTTACTCATCGAGCCTCAGCTCAGGCATTTATTTTATCCATGGCCTCTCTTTGGTTGGTCACCTCTCAGGTGCTCTCTGATGGCACCAGTACTGTCCTGTGCATTTCTTGTCACGCTGCACTGATGAGAAACAACTGCTACTTGTGAACTTTTTGAGTACTGGGAGCATCTTTAAAGTAAGTAAGGAGCAAGTGTGAGCACTGGAGTTAAGATTCCCAGCACTCACAAAAAGCTGGCCATGGTGGCACCTTCTCTAACTCTAGCCCTTGGGGTGACCACATGGTGGCTCACAACCATCTGTAATGGGATCTGATGTCCTCTTCTAGTGTCTGAAGACAGAAACAGTGTACACATAAATATTTTTAAATTATAAGATGAGGCAACAGTGCTTTCTGAGAGAAGGCAGCAGTGCACAGTGTGGGCTGTGCTGCTCTAAGTCAGTTCTTAAGGGCAGCTCTTGTAGAGGTGCCATCAGAGAAGGCCTTAAGCAGGTTGAGGAACTGTGCAGAGATCTGGGGATGGACCATTGCAGGCAGAGGGAAGATCAGTGCTGATGTCTCCAGGTGGGAGCTTGCTGCTGTGGTCAAGGAGCAGAAGAAAGAGCAATAGTACTGAGAAAAAGAGAGGCAGGGGCAGGGCAGAGGTCCCTGTGGACCACTTTAATCCTTCTGGCTGTTGTTCTGCACATAATGGGAAGCCATTAGAAGGTTTCCTCAGCTGCCAGGATCATACTTGTAGGTTAAACAGAGCTCTTTGACCACTGTAGTCTATTGCTGCTGAGAAGAGTGGAAGCGAGGAGACTGCTCTGGAGGGCTTTGTGGTTGATCTGGTGAAATAGGATGGGGCCTTAGGTTAGGGTAGTGGTAGAGGCAGCCAGGAGTGGTTGGATGTGGATTTAGTGATTTGATGTATCCTGAGAGATGCAAGTCTTACTATCAGTTAAAACTATCTCAAGAGACGCTGAATCAGTGTTGAAATGCCTTTCTGTTAAGAATGTTTTGTACATTCTGTATCTTTGAAATTTGTAGGCTCAGGAGTGGAACGAAGAAAGGCAAGGGCCAAGACTTGCTGTATCGTGAATTCATCTGCTAATGCAATGTTTCTCAACCTCTGGGTTGTAACCTCTATAGGGATCACATATCAGATGTTCTGCATATCAGATGTTTATATTATGATTCATAACAGCAGCAAAATTATAGTTGTGAGGAAGCAACAAAATATGGTTGAGGATCAGCACAACATGAGGATTAAACATGTATTCAACTGTATTAAAGAAACAAGGGATATTCCGTAACAGCAGCTGTGTAAATTTCTCATCTGTTATGGTCCTTTATTTAATGTAAAAGGTGTGTATGTGGACTGTATGATTGGATAAGTAATATGCTGAATTTGGCATTTAGTGTGATTGTGTTCAACTAGACCTGTTTAATATTGACTGTGAAATAGGTTGCAGCAGAAAGAAGGAAGGCAGTAGGTGCCCATCTGCTGTTATGGAAATCCATTAACAGCTTTGGCTGTGCTTAGCTGCTTCTCATTGTTACACTTTATGGTTCATTCAAAAGCTGTATGTTTAATGACATCCGTTCTGTAGTGGTTTCTCAAGGCATTGTATTATGAAAAAATGTTTGGTTACTTCACATTAATGATGGCTGTTGTAGAGGTCATGGTTTCTCTTGGGTCTGTTCCCCAGATTTAGAATGGATGCAGAGAAAGACCTTGCGTAATGCTCTTGAGGTTGCAGAACAGTGCTGGGAGTGCTTGACTCTGATAGCCACAGGTTTTTGTTTCCTTAGCTAGAGAGACATATTGAGTTAGCCCAGGTAGTTTATAAAGGGGAGCTGAAAAAAGTGGGTGAAGATATTCTAGACCATTAAATTGAAGTGATCCTTCCCTCCTTTCGCTTCTTTCCCCTTTCTTGTCTTTTCAGAGTTGATTTTGAGAGTTTGAAATGTTAGCCTTTGGCCTCTTCTCTTTACAGATTATTAAGTCATAGTATTAATTGTGCATGCACCAGGGGAAGGGGGTTGGTTGCGGGTTGTGTGTTTTAGGGTCTTCCTTATAAGATAGAATTTCTAGAAGCTTCTTTCCTAGAGTCGTTTAAAGCTTAAGAATGAAGACTTAGACACCTTAGTAACATGCTTTATTCATCTGATGAATACTGTGACTCTCTTTTCAGAAAAATATATGTACATATCCAATTAAAAACTTTGTCATTATTTATTAAGTAGCTAATGCCTGTTAGACATAGCTTATAGAGTTAAGATATACTAATGACCAAAGTAGGGAAGAGGGCTTATGGCTCTCAGCAGGTAAAGGAGTTGATTTTGCAAGTCTGGCAACCTGAGTTTAATCCCTGAAACCACTGGAAAGGTTTTGAGAACCAAGTGCACAGAGTTGTCCTCTGGCTTCCACATGTGTGCCATGGTACATGAATACCCACACACATATCATATATACAATAAATAGAATAAAAACTTACTATAAAGTAGGGAGTAATACTTTAAATAGTAGTACAGAGCAAACACACACCCAGAAACCTGGCTTGCTGGAACTTTATTCTGATGGACTTAGTAAGCAAAAACCAATAAGAATATTATTTAGTTTTTTTTAAAGTTCTATATTTAAAAATGTTCTATATTAAAAAAGAATATTATTTAGTATATAGGGATTTTATAAGTATTATAAAAATAAAGTATATTAGAAAGTTTGGAAGTAGGAGAAGGGAAGTAGTTGCAGTTTTAATAGGCATCAGGAAAGGTCTTCTAGAAAGGATAATATTTACCAAAAGGTGAAATGTTGTTGGAGTTGGTCCTGCTTACTTATCGAAGATTGAGCACTTCAGACAGACTAAGTGGCCAGTGGGAAGGTCCAAAGGAAGGCACAGAGAGAACACTTGTTAGAGCAGAATGAGCAAGGGGAAGATTGGTGTATCAGTTTCCAGCTACCAGAGTGCTATTGTCTCTGATCTGGAGGCCAGAAGTCTGAAATCCAAGTGTCTGCAGTGTTGATTTTATTTGGAGGCCAAAGGAGGCAGGAGTCTGTTCTGTGCTTCTCTGTGGCCTCCTGACACCTCCACTGTTGTCTTCCACTTCCTATTGTCAGAACATTTACCATTGTATTTATGATTCCCTCCTGCCGCAGATGTCCTTATCTTGACGTAATTATACGAGCAAGGACAATGTTTCCAAAATAGGACACACTTAGAGCAGTACAGGGTTAGGACTCTTGGAGGACCAGTATTTGGTCTCTGTCATGTGACTTGCTGCAGATACAAGTCAGATAGAAAATATAGTATGTACTGGGAAGGTGGTAGGAGCTAGTCCGTAATTTATGGTGTCCCTGGGGCTGTTTAAAGGACCAGCTATATAATTTGTATTTTGAAAGGAACAGTAGACCTAAAGAGAGACTATGGTAATAACAAACCATGTGAAGAATGCTTGTGGCACATACCAAAGTGGTAGCAGTATGTTTGGAGAAGTGTTTTGAGTTTTGAAAGCATATAAGAAGACAGTAATGGTAAATTCTGATGGATTTTTGATGGATTTTGATGCAGGAGAAAAGAGGGGTCAAAGATAAGTCTCAGGCTTCAGTTATTGTAAGTCAGACTGACCTGGGGAGGTGGGGCATGCTGCTCTCAGATTCCCACTGAACAAGTTTTACTTTTTTAATTTTTAAGTTGGGTGGAATTGAATTCATTTGAGAACTCTGGATGGGAGATATGCAGCTGGGTCTTCATGCAAATACCATTAAAACTGGGAAACTGGAGGATATTAGTTACGACCTGTGTATGTAGATGTTCAAAAACAAGTCATTGGAATATTAACATCAACAACAGAAATTAAAAAGGAGAAAACCAGAAGATTGGAGACTATCACCTCTTTCAAAGTTATCCAAAGACTGCTAAGCCAGGACAGATTTGGACTGAGAATTGGATTAATGGATTGGGTACAGTACTGTGTGGGATTCAGAGATAATCTTTTCAAGATTGATCTCAGTGGAGTGCTTGGATTAACAACTTTATTAGGGCAGGGCAGTAGTGGCACACACCTTTAATTACAGCACTCAGGAGGCAGAGTTTGAGGCTAGCCTGGTCTACACAGAGAAACTCTGACTTCGAAAACAAAACAAGGGCTGGAGAGATGGCTCAGCAGTTAAGAGCACTGACTGTTCTTCCAGAGGTCCTGAGTTCAATTCCCAACAACCACATGGTGGCTCACAACCATCTGTAATGGGATCTGAAGACAGTGTACATATATATATATATATATATATATATGTATATGTATATGTATATGTATATGTATATATATATACACACATATATATACACATACACATACACACATACATACATACATACACATACATATGTATGTATGTATGTATATACACACAAACACACACATATAAAACATATATAATAAATAAATAAATCTTAAAAAAAAAAGAAAAACAAAACAACAGGAACAGTATCGGGCTGGGTGAGCCACTCAGTATGTAACCCAGGCAAGCATGATCTCTGATCTGGGCCTCTCTATGAGTCACTTAGAGCTGGTGTGATGCAAGCACTTTTACATTACTTCTGAAGTGGGAGGCAGAGAACACCGAAGCTCTGCAGCCATCTCGTCTGGTCATGTATGCAGTGGCGAGCAACCAACCAACAACCCACTCTGCTTCTTAGGGCTCTAGCATTATATTCCCTCTGAAAAGTCTCCAAAATTTCCAAACATCACACAGTTGGAAAAACTATTTGCAGCTGACAAAATCATACCCCTGCTAGAGCACGAAGCAAATCATAGTCAGCTGCTGTGGACAATTTGAAGCAGCCCTATATCCCACACCCGGGGTTAAAATGAAAACATATTCTTAGGATATTTCTGTGTTTTTTTTAAAAAAAAAAAAAAAAAACAAAATTCCAGAATTCTCATACACTGGGCATGGGGCCTGCCATAAGAGTGGTTTGAATATGCAGTGAACCACATATGAGAAAACTAAAATTTTCTTTTGTGAGCAGCTGTCAGTCTGAGATAGCTTCTGTGTTAGAGATGGTGACTTGTGCCCATTTCTCCTCTCAGCACTAGGACCCCATTGCTGTGAGCCATGCAGGCTCTGTGCATGCTGCCATTGTCTCTGCGAGCTCATATGTTCCCTGGTCCTGCTGTGTTTAGAAGGCCTTGTTGAGTTGGTGTCCTCCAATCCCTTTGGCTCTTACACTGTTCCTGCCTCCTCTTCCACAGACTCCCTGAGCCCTGAGGGGAGGGATTTGACTGAGTGGCTCAACGGTTCTCTCTCACTTTCTACTTATTGTCCAGTTGTGGGTCTGTGTATTCCCGTCTACTGCAAGAGGACACTTTTCTGATAATGGCTAAGCAAGACACTAATCTATGAATTTAGCAGAATATTGTTATGAGTCATTTTATTGCCATGTTTCTTTAGCAGAACAGTAGTATTTGGTCTTCTGGTAGGTCCTTCACCTGTCTAGCTAGTCTCAGGTTCCTGGCCACCTGAGCAGTGTCAGGGATGGGTTCTGATCACATGGAGGGAGTTGACCTTAAATCCAACCAGACAGTGGTTGATCACTCCCACACACTTGGTGCAGCTATTGCTCTAGCATATTCTATAGGCAGGTACCACTGTAGATCAGAGGGTTTATAGCTGGGGTGGTGGAGGTGGTACTCGAGTGCGTGCGTGCGCGTGTGTGTGCGCGTGTGTGTGTGTGTGTGGGGGGGGGGGAGGAAGGGAGGGAGGGAGGGAAGAAAGTGCCCACTTAGGTATGTGGAGGTCAGAGGACAAATTTATGGTATTGGTCCTTTCCACCTTTATGTGGGTTCTGGAGATTGAACTCAGATTGTCAGGCTTACGTGGCAAGCATCGTCACCCTCCGAGCCGTTGGGCCATTTTGTAACTGGGAAGAGGGATATACAGAAGATGTAGAGTGACAGCGCCACCTGAGGTGGGTTGTAGAGGCAAGTGTGCCCTTTGGCTGCAGCATCACACATGCTGTGCCTTCCCTCTTCCTGCTTTAATGTGGGTGTTGATGAGAGTGTGTGGAGTAGGGTGTGAGAGTGATGCTGTGAGATTTTCATCCAAGATTCTGTAAAAAAAGAAAAGAGCAGTGTCCTTATGAATTTGTCTCAGGTGGTACAAGATGAATGTCAAAGGTGATAGTGGTTGTTTTTTAACGCAGTAGTGCTCAGTCTGTGGGTGTCGACCCCTTGGGGTGTGTGTCGAATGACCTTTCACAAGGAAAGAATAGTAGATGTCTTGCATATCAGGTATTTATGTTACAATTCATAATAAATGCAACACTAAAGTTATGAAGTACCAACAAAAATAATTTTATGGTTGGGGTTACCACAGCTGTATTGAACGGTTGAAGCACTAGGAAGGCTGAAAACCACTGTTCTAAGGATCTGAGGATAGTAGAAAAGTAAGCACCCTTTCCCAGTGTGCAAGGTGTGTTGATTGGCACAGAAATGTACCTTTCTATTTGTAGTAGGGAAAATCAGTTCTACATCTGAATCTTGATTTTTGGTAACGTTGACAGCAGGGCTTGTTGGGGGTGTTCTCTTGATGGCATTGTTCTCTTGGATCAGACAACCTAAATTACTGACTTTCTACTGTGGAGTACTTTGAAGTATTTGAGCTAAAATGCAGGATTCACAGTTAAAGGGGCTTGAGTTGAGGGTCATGCATGCATTCTCTTGACCACTGAGCTCTTTCTCCAGCTCCCATCCTATGTATCTTTTCTTAAACATGTTAATAGTTAAAGCTGGATGTGGTGGCATGCACCTGTGATGCTAGCATGTGGGAGGCTAAGGCAATAGGGCATAGAATTGAGAGTAGCCTAGGCTATGTGGGATGGTCTCAAAAATAAAGTTTTCAAATTGACCTGTCTAAAGCCATAAGTTTTCTTGAGAATTCAAGGCCTTGTACATGCTAAGCAAGTGTTCTACTTAGCCACACTTGTAGTTAACTATTATCAAACATTTAAAAAAGATTTATGTATTTTATGAATATATTTAATATCTTCAGACAGACCAGAGGGCATCAGATCCCATTACAGATGGCTGTGAGCAACCATGTGGTTGCTGGGAATTGAATTCAGGACCTCTGGAAGAGCAGTCAGTGCTCTTAATCACTGAGCCATCTCTTTAGCCCAACTATTATGAAATTTTAATGAAATGAAACTTAAGAAAAGCCTTTGGTGACTTTTGGTATGCGCGCTCTCTTTTTTCCCCCAAGAAAGGCAAAGAATTCCTTAGATAAGCCAATTCCCAATATAAACAAAACAGCTATAATACTGCTTTAAGTAGGTTGCAGTACAAATGTTAGCAGGTAAAAAATTTGTAACTGTTTTCTTGATTTAGAACTTCTTCAAAGGTTGAAGTGCATTTTTGGCTTCACTCAGAATAAACAGTTCTACTTTTTGACTTTGATGTTATCTGAACGGTAACCGAGAAAATATTTAAGTGAAAGCTCAAATATTGATAGCATGTAGAGAGAGGAAATATCCAGTTACTTCTAAACTTTGGTTAACTGTACTTACAAACTTATACCAGGAACTCTTCTTTGAGGGAAGAAAGTACCAGATAATCAGAAAGTTACTGAAATGTTCCCTAAGTGACATCAGTTGAAGGAATTTACATAGGAAGTAGCTGTAAAAATAGATTGGACTGAGGTGCAGACAACAGGGTAATTACGACTTCAGGAGTGAGTACACTGTGGGGACTGACACTGGTCGGAGGGTTATTAGATTATGTTGAGATGAATTGTTAATATTTTCTACTGAAAAGACTGCTCAGTAGGGGGAAACCTAGCTGTGGGTTAGACATTGTGGCTTTAAGGCATAGATCTGCCACATAGAAGCTTTAGGTAAATGAGGAAGCCACTTGGGCCTCAGTTTTCTCAAGTATAAGATGGGGATAATAATTAATGTCTCATAGAAGATTTTGGAAATTGAGTGAGTCCACGTATACAAATGTAATTGAGAGGCCAGCTATTCCAGTGCTTGTAGAATACCCAGGTGCTGGACAGTGCAGGCACAGAGAGCTGAGAATGGAAACCACCGTGGGGCACACTGCTGTAGCTGTGCTGTCGAGACAGGAGTGCCGATGATGAGTTTGAGGCTGGAGGCTAGTTCTGTCTCAAAGTAGGGAATTATATCATGACCAAATATATGGGGGTTAGATGGACAGTTAACATGATTGAATTCTACTCTTCTGTAGTAATGACATGATTTTTAGGAAAAGCAGGTGAGAATTTGATTATTCAAGAATTACAGTAATATCAGTGAACACACAATTCCATGTGTATCCCCTTGAGATGAGATGGTTCTCATCTCTGTGACAGAGCACTGTGATAGAGTCTCTTACTTGACTTTTTAAAATTATTAAAGTGAATTAACTTGCATATAGGTTGTAAATAATTTGCCAAATGGAGAAATTAGGAACTTGCAGAAGCAGTGAGTATAAGCCAGAGAAAGGAAACTGGTGTCTGAGAGATGCTGGCAAAAAATCAGGATTAAGGGAATATTCTGTTCTGCTGGGCCCCTGGAGCAGACTAGTCTGCAGGACTCAGGATTGCTAAGGTGCTGTCTGTTGACCAGTGTCTTGGATGGGTGGTTGTAGTGATGGACATGTTGTGTCTATGTTGTGGTGAGTCACAGAAATAGGACCTCGTAGGGTCTCTGTTCTTGTCTCTGTCACCCTGCAGGGTGGCAGAACATTGATGGGAGGAATTGTGAATAGATGGGACTTGAGTGGATGAGGAAGGGTCACCACAGATCTGTTCTTCCTTGTTCTTCAGCTATCTTCTTGACTTCAGATAACATTGATATTAAGCATGTGAGCTGTTCTGTAATCTACTTTAAACAAAACCTTTATTTCCTTAGTCTATGAAGTGATTGTGTATGTTCACTTAGGAAGCCAGAAACTACAGTTTGAATAAAGTAGGGCTGGGGAGGTGACTCCCCAGGCAGAGTGTTTGCATGAGGACTGGAGTTCATATCTCTAGTGCCCATATGAAATGCATGTAGGGTGTTGTAGTGGCTTGCTTGTAATCCTAGCATGGGGAGGCAAAGATGGAATCTTCAGGGCAAGCTATCTAGACTAGCTGAATCAGCAAGCACTAGGTCTCGGCCAGAGATCCTGTCTCAGTTTATTAGCTGATGAGGGGCTGTGGAAGCCGTCTAAGGTCAGCTTTTGGCTTTCACACCATTTGCACTGCTTTCACTCTCTTGCTCAAAAAAAAAAAAAAAAAAACACAAAAAAGTAAAACCAAACCACACCAAATTAAGCAGTCATAAGCCAGGAGAGATGGTGGCACACAGCTTTAATCCTAATCCTAAAGAGGAAGGTAGAGGGAGGTGATCTCTTGAGTTTGAAGCCAGCTTGTTCTGAATAGCAAGGGCTTCATAGTGAGACCTTTTCTTCAAACAAAAAGAAGCTTAGGTAATTAATGTTAGCTATTAGTGATACATTCTCTTTTACATGGAAAGTGTGTGTGCATGCATACACATACACACATACATACATACGAGTCAGTGTGTCTCTTGGTAACTTGGAAAGAAGTATAAATGTATTTTTAACATAGAAACACACTAGATATGTTTTTCAGTTACTGTGTTTATATAACAAGAACATTAACATCTTTCAAGTTGTTAAATGTACTTTGAGTATTGTAATAGTTTGTACTCTACTGTTGTATGACTTTGCTGTACTCAGCTGGCAGAATTCAGTATCATTGAACATTTCTGACATCTGCTGTTTTCCCCACCCAGTTGTGTATTGTGTCTTTAAATTAACATGGCTTATAATGGATGTATAGTGTGTTGGTGCATAAAGTGCTGAAAGTTGACAGTAGCAAAGGCTCACTTTATTCCTGATTTGACAGAGGTCTGATTCAACAGCATGGTTTTGGTCACACACAGTCCTATATTATCTGTAATCTTAGGATTTGTCCCCCACCCCCTCCCAGCCGGAGAAAGGCAGAAGTTGACCATGTTAACCTGGATCTCTATGCTTTCTAGATCAGATTTATATCATACATGCCGGATGCTTAACAGTTGCAATTCTTTTAGTCTTTTTTTTTTCTTTTCTTTCTTTTTTTTTTTAGACAAGGTTTTCATGTGTAAAAACTGCCCTGTAACTCACTCTGTATACCACGCTAGCCTGAAACTTACAGACATCCACCTGCCTCTGCCTCTGCCTCCTGAGTAGTAGGATTAAATGTGCTATCATGCCTGGCCCAGCAAGATATTCTCATTTTTCTCTCTAAAAAAGAGTGACTAATCGTTGAGTCTCTCCACCCCAGATTAAGCATTGAACCAAACAGAGTGCTTCCACGTCATGAGAGTCAGGATAGTGGTACAGAGTGCTTGTGTTTTGTTGTGGGAAGTCCTTGAGAGCTGTGTATGTGTTTTGCAGAGTGCTTTGGTTGAAAATATTTACACAGAAAATGAGTTTGTGGTATGAACACATTGGAATAACAAATTTATCACCCCTAAAATAAATCTCAGTGTCTACAGCATCCAAGGACTCCTAAATGCTGATGCTAAAGATAGGAGAGACAACAACTGATCTTTTTTTTTAAAAACATGATTTCTTCAGAGGACTCTTCTGGGATGACATTTGTTAACTTGTTTATTATTTTCCTAGGGCCTTCCCTATACACTAGAAAGCAAGCCAGTCTTTTCATGCACCCACCAGTGCCCAGTGAATAGAAGTTAGATGAATTAGACTTGCATTAGACCTGCTCTCTAGTTATTCAAGTTAGTACTGAGGCAACCAGGAGAATAATTTTCCAGACACACAAAATGAAATGAAGCATTATTTGAGTTGTTTATTGGTATAGAAAGTTAATGTGGAAGCCTACTTTCCCCAGAGTACGATTTCTTCCTCTACCATCTCAGTTTTCCTATGTCTCTGATGTTCCACTGGCTTGGAACTCCCAGAGATCTCTCCTCCCAAGTGCTGGGGATGAAAGGTGCATAGCACCATACTTGGCTATTTTTTATTTAAAAAATTTAACTGATTTTTATTTTATGCATGTGAGAATCTTGCCTGCATGCATGTGTGTTCACCATGTGGGTAGTCCTTTTGGAGTGCCTGCCAGGTTCCCTGGAGCTGCAGCTAGAGATGGTTTTGAACTGATGGTTCCCAAGTAGGCACTTGGGAAAACAGAATTGGTGGTGGGTGGTTCTCTGTGAGAACAGGGGGTGCTTTTAACAGCCTAGCTTTTCTCCAGCTCCCTTTTCTAAGTGGGAAAAGAAAAACAACGATAGAAACAAACAAAAACCCACTTAAAAAATGAGATGACTTCTTGCAACTGTGCTGGTCCTAGCCTCCCAACTGATGGGTTCAAATGAGCCTCCTACTTTAGATCTACCTCACTAGCAGCTAGCACTACAGACTGCTCCTGTGCCCTGCTGTCTAAGTGTTGATTCTGAAATAGTAATATTTATTCTGGTGCTACTTTGCAATATCTAGAATAAACACTGCATTAGAAATACATGATGTGTTTTCACTTAAGTAGCACGCACACTAAAGCTTTAGGGAAAGATCTGAAGCAGACATGGCCATATGTTAACATTTGTTAAACCGTAATGGTTAACTCAGACTATCTCAACAGTGTTCTTTACAGTTATTTATCTATAGGGTGCTTCATGAGAAGAAGTAAGATTATATAAAATAGATGTGGATTAAAATGTGAAGAAAATAATTACTTGGTTAGTTATAAACACTGAAGGGAACATTGTGCTTGATTGTTATTTATTTATTTATTCCATTTACTAGTGAATTTTAGAAAAGTGGCAAGTTATTTTCAGTATCTGTGTTGTGTGGATAAAACTTATTATGAAAGACACACTATCTGGATACAATTAAATCTGATTCTAGCTTATTGCCATCATCTTTCAAAGAATAGAATAGAATATTTTCTGAACATCTCCATTTAGACAGATGTTTGATTTGTAGATTTTTAAATTGAAGTGTCACATAATATTTTTGGAGTTTTAAAGTCCTCTTGTGGTAACTCAATCAACAGAATTTCTTTTATTATTTATTAGATACTGTATTAAAGGTATAGACCAGATGTTCACATAGCTGGTTTTTTTTTTTTTTTTTAAAGAAGCAAATTTTTTCTTCTAAACCCTGTTTTTTTAAAAACTGAAAACTTCAAGGCCAAAATAATATTCTTACCAAAGCAAAGCATATCTTATTAAATCTTTTGTTTGATGCTTGCTAAATTTAATTTAAAGATGTTTTTCTTTATGTAGGAATGACTAATTATGTCTCAGGCAGAGAGACAGACGACAGACAGAGGCTGTGCGTGTGGAGGCCGTTAAGTCAATCTTGGCTGTTGTTTCTCAGGAGATGTCTACCCGCCCCCGCCCCCTTTTTAATAAAATTTGACTAAAAAATATTACGTGTGTGTCTGAGCATGGGCTTGTATGGGCACAGTACCAGTGGAGACCAGATTGGAGCGCTTGGTTCTTTGGAGCTGGAGTTAGAGATCATTTTGAGCCACCTGGTAAGGGTGCCGGGGACTTATCTTGGTCCCTTCTGAAGAGCAACAAGCATTCTTAACCACAGAGCTCCTGGGCCTGTTGGTTAAGCTGGCCACCTAGGAATTTCCAGGGAGCTCTGTCTCTAATTCCCAAGCACTGGTTTTTTTTTTTTTTTGTTTTACCAAGTTTTTTACTTTGGTGCTGGGGGGATCAAACTCAGGTCCTCATGCTTGCGTACACAACAGGCATTAGAATTCCCAGCTCTTGAGATGACTTTATTTTTAACCTGTCATATTATCTCATAATATCTGTTGACACTTTTCCCCCTTGAGACCGGTTTCTCTATGTTGCCCTGGCTGTTCTGGAACTCTGTACATTAGGCTGGCCTCAAACTCATAGAAAACCGCTTGCCTCCCAAGTACTGGGATCAGAGGCAGGTACCACCATGCCCAGTATAATTGTTGATGTTTGTCTGGTAAAGCTTGTCAATTCCATACTTGCGTATTGTGGTAGTTTCCATGTGTGTTGGTGTGACAGCAGTGCCTGTTAGTGGCAGGGGAGGGAAGTTTTACTTTGACTCATTTATTATGTTTGGGCATGTGTTGGGGCAGCTCAGATCATGTTGGCCAGATGTGTGGTGGAAGTGGTTCACATCACAACAGACAAGAAAACTGGGAAAGACCAGGGGTCAGATAATTTTAAAGGCTTGCCTCTAGGACCTATTTTATGGGTCACTAGACTTTCCTCCCAGATAGGCTCCAGCCAGGAACATGTTGGAGCAGAAGCCTGTTAGGTGGGGCATTTCAGGGTCACACCAGCTGTGGTATGGGGTGTATAATGATCGGATCAGGGTAATTGATGTTTCCCTTTCCTTGCTCATGGATTGTTTTTATGTTCGGTAAACTCTGGCTCTTTGTAGGTATAGATGGAAGCTCTCCTACTCTGCTGTGCTGGTGACTGACTAGCCCTAGATTCTCCTATTGATGGAGCTTTACTATTTGAAGATTAGCATTTAATATTTAAATCTTTAAGAGTCTTTAAAATTTTTAAAGATTTATTTTATCATTTTATGTGTATGAGTGTTTTGCCTGCAGGTGTGTATGTATACCACTTGTGTGCTTGGTGTCCATGAGAGTCAGAAGAGGGTGTCAGATTCCCTGGAACTGGAGTGGGTGCAATGAATCAGCCCTGGGTCATTTGGGAAAGCAGCCAGTGCTCTTAACTGCTGCCAACTCTACAGTCTCTCCTGTCTGTTTTAATGCCCACCCTGCAACCCCCGTCTTTCTCCTCTTCCCTTCCTTTTCTCTAGTTAGTAATCACTGTTCTCTTTTTGTAAGATCAACTTTTCTTGGCTCCTACAAGTTAGCGTTAACGTGCTGCATTTGTCTTTCTGTGCTTGGCTTATTGCACTTAATATAGTGTAGTAATTACTCTAGTTCAGTCTGTGTTGTTGCAAATGACAGGATTTCAGTTTTTTAAATGGCTAAGTAACATTCCATTATATATGTGCACATTTGTTTTAATCCACTCATCTGTCATGGGTTGAACCCATATGTTGACTCTTGAATAGTGCTGTAATAAATATGAGAATGTTGGTGTACTTCCTGCACCCTTTGTGAAAAAAGGATTATGAAGTTTTGGCCTAACTATTTGGTGCTTCTACATTGTGGAAAATGCATGTTTTTGTTATTGAGAAAGAGAAGCCCTAAGGATCCCTGAACCATGAGGAATGATGTTTTCAGGGTGATGGTTAAGTGTCCTTCCTGTGTCAGGTATGGCACCATGTGACAGCATGTGCTTAAACATCATGAGGACATTCTGAAACTTTAATGTTCTCTTTCTTATAGTTGAAGACATTGTTTGCCAAAGAACATTGCTGTAAATATGTGTTTTCATATCTCTTGGGTGTCTGCCTACTCTGGAAATTGTAGATTTATGCCAGGCCTCTTCATTAGTATTTTGAGGAACCCCCAAACTATTTATCAGAGTGACTTAACACTACTGACAGACTAGTTTCATCTAGAAGAGAGGGTCTCAATCAGGGAATTGTCTCCATCAAATTGGCCTCTAAGAGTGTTTGTGTCTCTTGATTAATGAGAGATGTGGCCCATCCTACTGGGGGTAGTAACTTAGACAGGTAGGCTTGGGCTGAGTAAGAAAGCAAGCCGAACAGGCCATAAAAAGCAAGCCAGTCCAACAGGGAGTGGGCCTGGTCCATGGTTGGCTAAAGGGATGCATAGATGACTCTTGATATAAAACAGGTCAACACACATTAACTTTAAAACAACCTCCAGGGCAGTGTTGGCTGTCTGTGCTTTGCTTCCTGTTTTCCAGAGCCTCACATTCTTCTTGTTGCATAACATTCTCCTTTTAGGGTAATGCCTCTCAGTCTTTGTAATGCCATGTCGTGGTGACCCCCAAATATAAAATGATTTTTTGTTGCTCCTTACTGTAATTTTGCTACAGTTATGAATCCTAATGCAAATCTCTGGTATACAGGATGTCTGATATTCAACCCACAGAACCACTGCTCTAAAGATAGGACAGGGGAGACCTGTCTGCTCTCTGAGCCAGGCCTAAGTTCAGAAGGGCAACACTTTGGATGCTCTTTGACTTGCAGAGGCAGTTTTAGAAAAGGGAAGACTGAGAAGGGAGCTAACAGACGTACAGAGCTCTGGAAACAGGATTCTAAAACAGGTACCTGGCTGCTGGTGGCAGAGATCTGTTTGACTTGAAGGTAGAGTTTTGTTTGGGAATAAATATACTCTTATTAATTAGTACCTTTTGTTCTTCAGTTATTTTAATACTGTACAGAAAATGCTATGGATGGGTTTTAAGAAGGACCTCTTATTTTTTTTTCCCTCTGTGTGTGTGTGTGCGTGTGTCTGTGTCTGTGTATTTGTGTGTCTGTGTGTGGCACAGCATATATGTTAATGTCAGAGAACAACTTGTGGGCATTCTTTTCACTGTGAGGGCTTTGCAGATTGAACTTAGGTGTCAGAGTTGATGGTAGGCTCCTTTACCTGTTGAACCATCATCACACTTGTCCAAGGGCCTCTTATTTCTGACCTAAGAGTAGATGGCACCCTGTACCAGGGATGCACAAACCTAGACTGAATCTAGATTGTTTCTGTGGTTGGAATTTACTAAGGTTAGACTCCCGTGGAATGTCTGGATACAGTTCTCTGTGTGTTTGCAGACAGGAGATGTCAGTCATTGTTTGCTTTATTTAGCTTTCTGTGCCCAGGTTTTGGCTAGCTGAACGATTCTTTTTGGAGGGCAGAGGCATAACTAAACTTCAGATGGCAACATGTGAATTCTCCATGAGCCTGGGTCATGCAGGCAGGCAATTTGGTCTCCTGGTTTTTATTTATGCAGCCTAGTTTCTCCATGGCCTTGTGGAAAAGGAGGCAAAAAGAGGTGGTTTCCTAATCAAGACAACAGACAGCATCTGGATAAATAGTTTTGGGGGAAATGAGGATTGCTAAGTTGTGCAACCATTTTGAATGAGTTCATTTTCAATGAATATGCATTATCAGAAGAAAGTCATCCTGAGCTCCCATCCAGAAGGAGGAAGATACTGTGGTGTGTAGTCCCAGCTACTTCTTAGGCCGAGGAAGGAAGACTATTTGAGACCCAAAGTTTCAACCAGTCTGGGTAACACAGCAAGATTCTGTCACAAACAAACAAACAAACAAACAAACAAACAAACAAACATCCTACTCCCTCCAAATGGCAAAGGTTGGCAGAGCTGAAGTCTTAGGAGACAGGGAGGATGGTTCTTGACCTTGGTGAACAGTTGGAAACCATTTTGGCAGTTTTTGTCAGCTGCAAACTAGCTCTTTCTCCTGTTTAGTTCAGGAATGAAAAAAAAATTTAAAAATTGCTTCCATGAAAATTAGGGAGGGGGCCTAGAGAGGTCGCTTAGTGGTTAAGAGCACTGACTGTTCTTCCAGAGGTCCTGAGTTCAAATCCCAGCAACCACATGGTGGCTCACAACCATCTGTAACAGGAACTGATGCCCTCTTCTGGTGTGTCTGAAGACAGCTACAGTGTACTCTTATACATCAAATAAATATTTTTTAAAAAAGAAAGAAATTTAGACAGATGGCTTGTAGATGTTACAGTGTTCTAGAAATCAAGCAGAGTTTTGAATATTTATATTACAATACTGTGTTCTAGGCTGACTTACAATTTTCACCCCATCATCACATGTTTGGGTACCTGTGTGAACAATGTCTTTTCACCAAAGTCTGTGGGAGACTCACAGACCAATCTAGATACTCTCCCTGGTCCTGAGTACGTCTTCCAGTGGGAAGCCGGTGACCCTTGTGTTTCATGCAGGCTTTTGTGATGAGGCTGGAGCAGACTGGTAAAGGGCCTGTTGAGGCACTGCTCTGAAGGTCAGAGTAAAGTTTATGTGTATGTGTGTTATGTGGGTAGACACTTGTGCCATGGCTCATGTGGAGGCCAGAGGTCCCCCCCCCCCCCCCCCGTTAGAGTTTCATTTTGAGGGTATAATACAGCATGATGCTTGTAAGTAAGTCTGAGCTCAAAAGCAGAAAGGTTGGTTCTTTCATAAAAAACAAAAGTTCTAGGACATCCAGAGCTACACAGAGAAACCCTGGCTTTTCCTTTTATTTATTTCATGTATATGAGTACACTATTGCTGTCTTCAGATATATCAGAAGAGGGCACCGGATCTTATTTTAGATGGTTGTGAGCCACCATGTGGTTGCTGGGAATTGAACTCAGAACCTCTAAAAGAGCAGTAAGTGCTCTTAACCACTGAGCTATCTCTCCAGCTCCCTGGATAACCTCATTTGCAAAATGTCTGAACTGTAAGGTTCTGATCTGAGTGCTTGTCTGACAGAAAGGCAACCTTGACTCCAAAACTGAAAACAGCTGGGTGTGGTGGCGAACACCTTCAATCCCAGAGCTCAGGGGGCAGAGGCAGTCGATCTCTGAGTTTGAGGCTAACCTAGTCTACAAAGTGGGTCCCAGGACAGCCAAGGCTACACAGAGAAACACAGAGAGAAACTATAATAACAAAATCTAAAAGGAGCCAAGTGTAGTAGTGCATGCCTTTAGTCCCAGCACTCAGGTGGTAGGCTGAGAATTCTGAGTCAGAGGCCAGCCTGATCTACTTTGAAAGTATCAGGCTAGCTAAATACACAGATACGCACATAGACACACACACAGAGATATAGACACACACACCTCTACTCTCAAATCTAAGCAACAGAATGAAGAGAGGGGACGAGATGTGGAACAGTTCTTTGAACATCTAAACCAATTGTTATGCTGCTAAATAAAGTTTATTTCTAATAACCTGCAAAGACCTTACCTAGTCCAGCAAGGCATTTTTCTATTTCTTCCTTAGCAAAGGATCCCCAAAGTTAACACTGGAGAAAGTCCACTGAAGTCTTCCCTGCTCCCGACTGAGTTCAGTACATCAGCAGCAGCTCTAACTTGCATCTTAAGGCCCATGTGTTAGGGTTTGGTCCTCAGCTAGTGGCACTTTTGGGAGGAGATGGCCTTAGGCTTTAGGTCACTGAGGGCATGCCCTTCGAAGGAACTGTACTTTGGCAGCCCAGCTTTTCAGCACTTTATGAAGATAAGAAGGCTTATTTTGGCTCAAGTTTTGGAAAGGCCCAGGCTAGCCTTGAATTCTGGACTTCCTCTGCCTCCCCAAATCCTGGGATTACTGGTGTGTGCCACTGTGTTCTACTCTTTGCTAAGTTGGAAATTAGCATTGAAAACAAAGGTGGCTTTGCAACTTTAATTTTTCAAGCCCTATTTTTAATGATGGTTCTTAAATGCTTTAACCTCTCTTCTAGCCCACCACCCACTACAGATAGTGGGACAAAAAGGATAAGGAGGAAGTGAACCTGTTAATTTGTTCTTTGGAGCAGCTCCTATTTGTGTTGTCTGGAAATCTCTGGAAACCTGTAGTTCAGCTCACAGGTCAGCAGTGGCAGCTCCATCCACTTGCATACACTTCATGGATGTATCAGCAGTCTACCAATTCAGTAGAGTCAGGATAGCAAGCGTGACTCAGCAGCGGTAGTATTACCTAACAGGCCTCAGCCTCTGTTCAAGTCAGTAGGAGAGACTTGGAGGAAAGCCAGGAGAAAGAAGTTCTTGGCGGTGCCTCTCTCAGAGAAGCAAATGTCAGGGAAGACTTGAGACCCACAAAGCATTGTGCAGCTAGCTTTATAAGCAAGCCTAACTTAGCCTCCGTCATGGTCTGTCGACTCCTATTTATACCCTTCAACCATCCCCTGTCCTCCATGGGTCTTGCCTCAGCACATGCATCTGTCTCAGATGACATTGCTCTGCCAGTCAGCCCAAGTCTGCAAGAAACAGCAGCACACCAGCAGACATTTTGGTGTCTTTCTCTCTGTGGAGTCCTGACAAATGTAGCAGACCCGCACATGCGTGCCATTAGCAAAGAATTCTTCATCATGTGTCCCTTCACGTGCTTGCTTTAGCAGAACATCTTTTCACCTGTGTCTGCTTCAGCGAAACGTTCCTCACCAGTCTGCCTTAACCTTTCACCCAGGTCCACTTCAGGAAAACACTCCTTCCATGTTTGCCCCAACAAAACACCATCCAACTGACTTTCCTAGGAACCCTAAAGTTTCTACTTTCTGGCTTTTCAATGAAGGAATCATTTTAACAGTTTCAAACTGTAACAACATTCTCAGTGCAAAATTAACAGAATTGCATGTTTTAAAAAATGTTATGGTGATCCTTAATGTCACAGAGTACTTTCAAAATGATATATTAAAGCCAGCAACACAGATTAATATTTTAAAGAGAATATTACCCATACTAAAATGATGAAAATATGATAGCAATTGAATTAATTTTATAGCTTTGAAGAAAAAAAAAAAAACATGCTTGAGTCGAGATTTGAAAAGTTAAGCAGAAATATGTGTGTCACATTCTAATCCCGCCAGTGGAGCTCTTCCTTTCAGATGCAGAATCGCAGCTTAGGTCCTTCAGTTTAAAGCAAACTGCACCCAAGGAATTATGATTGAAGATTCTTTGAAAAACGATTTAAGTGACATATATTCACTACACAGGCTTCACTGACATTTTAACACATGTGCATAATATATTTAATTATTTTCACCTGCTATCCTCTCTTTTCCTCTCCCATTTCCTCTGATCCTCTCTATCCAACTAGCCTTCCCCCATTTTCATTTCTTTTTCTTTTAAAATTTTGTAACCGAATGAATTTTATTAGGATGGTTTGTAGGAACATGGGCACCTGTACAAATCAAAATTCTTTTCATTGAATAGCATTCAGAGCAAAGTAATAAATGAATTGATTTGAATATTGCAGTTTAGGCAGTAATGTTTATCATAAGTGGTTATGATTCTTTAGTAGCAAACTGTTAGGGATTATATAATTCTGTTTTTTTTTTTGTTGGAGGTATGTGCATGTGTGCATATGTATAATTGTGTATATATTTCATGTACACTAGAAATCCATCTTGTGCTGTTTTATTTTTTGTTTTGTGGCAGTGTTTCTTGTTGAGTATGCTTGACTTGCCTATCAGCGAACCCTATGTCTTTGCCTCCCTCCCCTGTACTGGGATTGAGTGTGCATCACCATGCCTCTTCTTGTTGAAAGTTTAAAAAAATTGGTCTGCTTTGGAGGTACCGCTCAGGTTAACTCGGGCTTTCTCCTCACTTCCTAATTCTGTTTTATAAAATAGTTGCTTATAAATTGCTTGGGGACTGGAGAGATGGCTCAGCGGTCAAGAGCACTGACTACTCTTCTAGTGTTTAGTTCCCAGGACCCACATGGTGGCTCACAACCATCTGTAATGGGATCTGATGACGTCTTCTGATGTGTCTAAAGACAGTGACAGTATACTTATATCAAATATACATACATACATGTGTGTGTATATATATATATATATGTATATACATATATAAAATAAATCTTTAAAAAGTTTTGTTTGATCCAATGTAAAATTGATTGTGTCCAACACTGAATTTCTACATTTTTGCTTTTTTGTTGTTTTTTTCAAGACAGGGTTTCTTTGTGTAGCAACCCTGACTGTCCTGGAACTCACTTTATATTTTAGGCTGGCCTTAAGCTCACAGAGATCCACCTTCCTCTGCCTCCTGAGTGTTGGGATTAAAGGCATGGATGGGCCACCACACTAGGCACTTTTTGCTTTTTATTATCCGCCACAGTTTAGAATTGCCTACTTTGGAAACATTTCTAAATTCATTATATAGACTTGTTCGCTGGCACATACCTTTGGCCCTATTATTACAGGGGAAGTTGAGGTAGGAAGATCATGAATTTCAGGCCAGCCTGGGCGATATATAGGGAAACATCACAATCATAGAAAGAAACCAGTAAAGCTTTAGCTTTTGTTTTCAGTCCTCTCCAGCTGTCTTGTGTTGTGAGCCTTACTAATTTGTATTCTTTGTGCCAGACCCACGAGCTACTGGGTGAATGTTTACATTGCCTACTTTAAAAAATTACTATTTTTATTTTATGAGTGTGAGTGGTTAGCTTGCATGTATGTAAGTATGTGTATCATATGTGTGCTTGATGCCCATGGAGGGCAGAAGAGAAGGTCAAATTTTCCAGAACTGAACAGCTGTGAGCTCCTGTGTGGGTGCTGGAAATTGAACCCAGGTCCTGTGGACTTATCACTGAGTCATCTCTTCGTCCTACATTGCACCACCCTCTTCCCTCTGCGCCACCCCCCTTGGTTGTTGTTTGAATCATGATCTCTCATTGTAGCCCTGCCTATCCTGGTACTCACTGTGTAGACCTGGCTGGCCTCAAACTTACAGTGGTTCTTCTTCTTCCCAGTTCTGAGACTACAAGTGTGTGACACAATCCCAGACTCCTCCTACACTGCCTTTTTGTATTCCCCATAAGTGAAGGAAGCCCAAAGCCAAAGCCCCTTCACTTGCATGAGCCCCTTGACATTTTATATACAGGATTTATATTTTCTTTCCTACCCTTGAAGTATGCACCCTAAATTGTATAAAAACCAAATTCCACAAAACCTGTCTTTCTACAGTGAGAAGACTGCTGGGAGATGACGAGCAAAAGGAAATTGAAGTTTTTAGTTTGCGTAAAATGGGAATAAAAATAGAATAGCGAATGAGATTGTGCATAGTGTCAGGGTTAGTTAGTTTATCAGGCTAGCCATCAGTGCTGCACCAGATGTGTTGACTGTATTTAGCTTTATATTAAATTAACCACAGCCAGAGGCCTGCAAAGTCCATCTGTACAGCTGACAGGGGTGGCTCTAAAGCCTTTTACGTTTGTTACTAATGCTGTTAGATTTGCTTGCCATGATATTTGGGTTTTAAATTGTTCAAGCAAAGGTGAGTCTTTGTATTGAACTGACAACTGTATTCTGTAAATCAGCTGTGCTAAATGAAAAGGCTTTTATTTCAATAGGCACTCAGTTTTTATCTTTGGTTACTTATGTAGGAGTGGGAACAAATCAAATAAGATCAGGTAGGGGTTTGTTGAAGTCTGAAATCTAGAAAGAGGAAACTATTGTACACAAATACCAGGTCAACATAACATCTGACTTTTTATGTTTATGTATGTGGGTGTGTATTTCACAGATATGCATATGAAAACAATCTATTGATTTTTGTTACAGAAATATGTCTTAGAGCTAAAAAGTCTTTACTTTTATCAAAATCAGTATAAATCACTGTAGTGCTTTGTATGGACTCAGGGTGCTTTGACTATTTTTGATACCACTTTATCAGCATCACCAGAACTGAGGGCTTGTTCCCCTGGGGTGAGGGCAAAATATTCTTCTCTGTGTTCCTAGCAAGAGGATCCTTTGAGATGGCAGACCTTGCAGATCACACAGCCTCTACCCTGTGTGTCTTTCCTAGAACAGCATTTTGGACATCTCCGGAATTAGATCTGTAAAGCTTGGTGCACACCAAAATAATATCTTGAAATTTTTATCATAATGTTGCCTTTTAAAGTCCTAAATGTCCTCTATTTAAAATGAAACTCTTTTGTATTAACCTTCTTTCATATGCTAGCTTTCACCAGACTGCAGAATTGCCTGATTTGACTTTCTAATGTAACTGTAATGAATCTTCTGGGAAGCCTAACGATTGAACACACACATTCTGCAACTCCATTGTAAAATATTCAGTCAGTGCTGTCAGATGTTGCTGATTAAAAAAGAAAAAGGAATTGGGGGGCTGGTTGGAGTGCACAACAACCCTTCCTCCAAACATGCATTAAGGCTTACAACCAAGCATGCTCTCTCAGGGATTCTGGCCTTTTAGACATCACGATGTGCTAAACCTTGATCGGATACCTTCAGTCGTAATACCTTTCTGAAAACATGAGGTGGAGGTAGTGTTTGATTTGGAAAGCCAGAGTTAGGGCCTATGATAATATTCCACTTTGACACATTTATTCTGAAATCTTGCTTGGGAAAAACAAAACTGGCTCCTTTGCACAAGCAGACATATTACTCTGTGTGTTATGCTTGAGTGCCCAGCAGTGTCAGATATTTGCAGTGTCAGTCAATCTGGCTATGCCAGAGCTCTAACCTATACCAGAGCTCAAATGTTTAGTGGTGAACTTTGAGATATGTGTTTCCCCCAGACACTTGGGTTCTCATTGAACAGCCAGAGACTTGTAGGTAATTTATACTAGGTATTTGTAATTGTAGCAGTATGTGTTTCACTTATCTGTGTGAAAGAAATGGAACACCAGGATTTAATAATTAAGGATTTATTAGTTAAAACCAGATGTTGTAATGAGCCAGATGCTGCTGCATTAAAAGAACCATTTGCATTAGCATTTTTAAATATGAGAGAATTGAATTTCAATTTGGAGTGTCTTGACTTTGAGTTAATATTTTAAAATCCACCACTTAAAACGTAGATTTCTTTTAATTTGAGCCAAAAGAACTTTCATATAAAACTAACAGAATAAGCAAATCAAAACCTCTTGACTTTAAAAATTCCAAATTTCTTGCTTTGAATACGATTAATAATCTGGCCCATGAAAATAAATGATTCCAAACATGTAGAATATAAAGAATTAATCTTGCTTTTGATTGAAAAAGGAGTAAATCACTCAAATAGAAGAGGCAGCAGTAAGGGGAATGGGAAAGTGTATTTTTATTGTTTTTAAAAAATTTTTTCCCTCCTTTTATCGCTGGGAAACATCCTTAATAACAGCTTGAGTGGTTTGATGAAGCACTGGGAGGAAACTCCCAGGAGAGGAAGACGATAGTGGGGAGCTGTCTCCATGAATCATTACGGAGCTTCTTGCTGAAGCACAGCTTGCATTTGTAATGGAAGATGATTGTACTTCATAAACAGACCTTTAAAATTTGAAGTAATATTGAGCCTTCCTCTTTCAGGCCTATTAAAATAACATAGTATACATCTCTTTAATAGCCCAGGGCTGCTGCTGCTGCTGCTGCTGCTGCTGATGATGATGATGATTATTAAACTATTCAGTAATAATTTAATCAAGTTTCTTTAAACGAATTTGAGTAAATACTTTTGGGAAGTATTTTTTATAATTATGAAAGCATAATATGCAGTGATTTAGTTTGGCACTTTCTTTTGTAATTTCTTATTTATGTGTATGTTTGCATGGCAGTGCACATGCATGTGAGTGTCTTGAGAAGACAGAAGATAGTGTCAGAGACCATGGAGCTAGAGTTACAGGCATGTTGTGAGCCCCCTTAACATAGGTCCTCTGTAAGAACAGCTGAGCAGTCTGTTTCTGCTAGTTTGGCACTTGAAGTTGTTGTCAGCATTAACGATCTGAAATGGTTTTCTTTTGGTGCTTCTGTGATTACTCTGGAAGTGCTGGCTGCTGATTTGTGAAGGTAGATTCCTTGAGATCCTACCCCCTGGGGAAGGCTTCCTAGCTGCCTTGCAAAAGCATGCTGCTTCTGCAGATACGGATGGAGACGAGCCCTCCTCTTACTAACTTTTGGTAGTGGCTGTAGGAGAAAGTACCACAGGAGAACCAGAACCAGAGAACTGGTGCTACTGATGCCACTAGAAGAGCCAAGCTGACCATGTCTGATTTCATTTCTTAAAAAATAAAAAAGGAAAAAACCATGGAAGGCCTGTTCTCCCCTACTTCTTCATCAGGCTGTAGGACCTCTTTGCTGGCATTTTTGTTGGTACACCTGCCAGGTGCTCCCATCTAGTGCTTAGTGCAGTGACTGTACCTGTCTGAGCTCCCAGAGTCCGAAGACTCTGGTTTATAGTCTCCCAGCTCTTAGCCAGCCATCACTTGAACTGTAGAAGATACTTTAAGGGTTACACTCCTAGGATCACTATATTTTAATAAATGATAGTGGATTCCCAGGCTTTTTATCAGGCTTCTTGACATGATGTTAAAGACATTTACCATTGTAACAACACTGCAGTTAGGTGTGCTGGAGCATGCAGAGGTGGGTGGATGTCTTGAGTTAGAGGCCAGCATGGTCAGTGCAGTCAGTTCAGGACAGGCAGGGCTGTGCAGAGAGCTCACTAAGAAAACAAAACAAATGACACCATGACTGAAGTAGATTTCTGAGGTGGAGATGGTAACTAAAGCAGATACCGTGCTGGGAAATGGTGAGGTGGGTTCACACTGAGACAGTACAGTAACCACAGCCCACGTGCTGGCTTTGTGTAGCTACCATTCACTCAGTATGGATTTAATTGGTTTAACTAGTTCAGCTAGTTGAGGTGAAATGGCAGGGGATGGGCTGTGTCAGTGTTGAGGATGTTATGGGACTAGGGAACAGGAAGAGAGGAACCAGGGGGTTTGATCCTTTTAGATTGATCCACATTGCTTCAAAATCAACCTTTCACAACTGACTGCTTTTCTTACCCTTCCTTCCATTCTTGTAAATGCCTGGTTAAAGGATGATTCTGGCCAGCAAAGACTGTAGTGACAATTTTGAAGTTTTGGTTTCTTTAAAACACACAGGAATGTTATAAGAATACATTTTGTTTTAATCCCAGGTGTGGGATATGAGGCTGCTTCAGATTGTCCATAGCTGCTGACTATGATTTGCCTCATGCTCTATCAGGGATGTGATTTTTGTTAGCTACAGATAGTTTCTGGGATTGTGTGACATTTGGAATTCTGGGGGCTTTTTAGAGGGTATATAAATGCTAGCCAAGACCCTGAGAAGCGGTGTGGGTTGTTGGTCGCTGTTGGTCATGGTTTGCTAAGTAGTCGTATACAAACAACAACAAGAAGAAATTAGCTATCCTGCCAGCAAAGATCATACTTGCCCTAAGGAACTCGAGGCCTCTAAGCCGCAGGAAGTAGTCTAATGATAATATCACTCTTTCCCCTCTGTCCTTTTGTTTCTGCTGTCTAGTTTGAAAGGGTGGAAAAAGGGCAGAAAAAGGAAGAGCCCACAGACTAGCCAAAGACAGCCACAAAAATGGCTCAGAATGTAAAAGTATTTGCTGTGCTAGCCCAGTGACCTGGATTGGATCCTTGGAATCAACTTTGGACTCTCAAAAGTTATCCTCTGACTGCCACACACACACTGTCTCCTCCCCCCCCCCCTTTAAGAAATACGTTTAAAAATGTAAATGAACACATTTCAGAGCATGAAAGAAAAATAATTTTGTTGTGATGACACCAGTTTTTTCAGTCCACACTTAAGTATTTAGTTTCTTTTTATCAGAAACTAGAGCAGAGCAACCATCACCTCCTATGTACAAGCCAGAAAACTCTGCCAAGATAGTTTCACATAACATGATTTGATTCTTACTTGGCACTTAACAATTACCTTTTCTGCCAGGAATGTTGATGTACTTGGGAGGCAGAGGCAGCAGATCTGAGTTTGAGGCCAATGTGCTCTACAGAGTGAATTCTTGGACAGCCAGGACTACACAGTGAGATCCTGTCTTTTTAAAAACAATCCCCCTACACCTTTTCTTTTTCTTTCTCTCCTCTCTTCCACGCTCTCATCTTCCTGTCCGTCTTCTGTTCTTTTTACTAGATCTCACTATGTAGCCCTGGTTGGCTTGGAACTTGCTGTGCAGACCAGGATATCTTTTCACCTTAAGAAATCTCTATTTTTAGAATGCCTCGAAATCAGAGCTAATATTTGCGACTTCTTTAGTTTAGATACAAGGAAGCATTAAAGACCCTGTTGAAAAACTAAATGGAACTTTGCAGACAGAGTTGTTCATTAGTATTTTTAATATGTTGTTGATGGTTTTAGCTCCTTTTTTGATTTTTGAGAATTTTATACATGTATGCAGTGAAATAAACCTATTTCCTAATTTCTCCTTCCAACTCCTTGCAACACTTAATTCTCTGTCCTCTCCCTCTGCCACCAAGGCTGAGTGCAGTTAGTGCTGCCCATGTGTGCATTGCTGCGGAGCTGTTCACTGGATGGAGCACAGGATGGACCCGTGGCTTCATTCTTTCTCCCCAGCAGCTGCCCAGGGCTGATAGCTCATCAGTCTGGGAGAACGTCTAGAGCTCATCTGCCACTGTGCTGGTGCGTGGCTTGATCTTGTGCCAAGACTTCTGCAGGCATTCACAGTTTCATGAGTTGATGACTGCAGTAGCTGTGTGTTAGCCATGCCAGGCCCAGAAGACAGCTTCGGGAGGATCCTCCTTGCTGTGGCTTTAAATCCTTCCCCCCTCCTTTTCTAAAATGGTGATGGCAGTGTTAAAATAGGTGTCCCATTTAGGGTTGGACATTCAATATTTTATTCTTTTTTTAAGATTTTATTTATTACATATAAGCACACTGTAGCTGTCCTCAGACACACCAGAAGAGGGCATCAGATCCCATTACAGATGGTTGTGAGCCACCATGTGGTTGCTGGGATTTGAACTCAGAACCTCTGTCTGGAAGTCAGTGCTCTTAACCACTGAGCCATCTCTCCAGTCCCTCCCACCCCTATGAGATTCTTTTTTTTGACAACAAAACATTCTCTGATAATCTTCCTTTTATATAGAGTTTAATTTTGGGTGCTGTGTCGGTGGCTGTTTCCTCTATAAATCTTGGTGGATACCATAGAATGGTATGGGAGGAACTGTCCTTACAAGGTGCACACTTTTTTTTTGTAGTTCAATGTGTGTTCTATTATTTAAAGTGTTTGCTGTTTTCTTCTTAGTCTTTTCCTTTTTCCTCTCTCTTCCCGTGCTGCTGCTGTTTTTCAGATAAACATTTTACTAACAATCCTCATCAAGAGCCAAGATTTTAAGTAGCATTTACTTAATTATATGCATGCACTAGGGGATGAAAACATGTATATGCATATATTAACCAGAAGCATTTACATTCATTTTTTGAGAAATACTGATTAAATTATTAGTCTTCTTTTCTGGAAAATGTCTGGATAGTGGGGGAAACCTTGTTGAAAATTGGTATGACATTTTTCTTAGTATATTTTCTGTCTGCTCTGTGAAGCTTTTGGCAGTTCCAGAAGATCCAGAGAGTCTAGCCCTCTTGGGGGAATTCCCTGGGGTCCTGACTTTGATGAGTTGTGGTTGCTACAGTTACAGTGGTCTGTGCTGCAGGGGACATGTGCACTGAGTTCTGTTTCTAACAGGAGGCCTGCTGCTTGCTGCACATCTCCTTTTCTCAGCAGTTTGTAAAAGGCATGCTTGGATGTTTACTGTCTCTACTATGTGAGCTGTCATGCTAGAGGAAAGAAGCATCCCAAGAGTCTGTGCCTAAATAACAGTGCTTGTTTTTAGCATCTTAAGGCATTGGTACTAAGTGTGATCCCATCAGTAGGTGAAATTGTATCTTTGTGGGTTTTTAAAAAAATTACACATATATGAGTATACTGTCTTCAGACACACCAGAAGAAGACATTGGATCTCATTACAGATGGTTGTGAACCACCATGTGTTTGCTGGGAATTTAACTCAGGACCTCTGGAAGAGTAGTCAGTGCTCTTAACCACTGAACCATCTCTCCAGCTCCTGTATAGTTGTTTTAATTTTGGTTTTAAAGGCACTGTTGTTATGTGTTATAAAGAGCTGTCCTGTTTCTTGTTAGTCAGTGGCAAGAGTATGATTGTACCTGGGGGGAAAAAAAGAAAGGAAGGCAGAGCAGAAAGGTGTGGGAGGGACAATACAGAACTGCACAGGCAGAGCTGGGCAGTGACAGGACATCATTTATTCCCATGTGCTTATGACCACTGAGCCCCTAAGAAATGAGTGTTTTTCCTGTTCTGATTCCTGATTGAAAACTCCCTCCTCTCATCTTTCCCTTCTTGGCTTTTGGGAGGAGAGAGTCTATTAAAGGCACAAAACAATAGAACATTTTAGTATTTAATTGGGATGTTTAATGGCTCTGGAAGGGAGCAGAATAGGTTTTCTCGGAAACTTAAAGCAAAGCAAAGCAAAGCAAACAAACAAAAAACCCAGGCAGGACGGCTCACTCCTGTAATTTCAGTAGAGCAGTAGGATCGTGAGATTGAAGCCAGACTTGGCTACATAGTGAGACCATGTCTTAGTAAACAAACAAGAAATTTAAAGTGTTGCACTTCCCCTGATAAGAACTAGTACAGACTCTAGAATTACTGTCAAGATTACAGAGAGCTGAAGCTACACTAAACTGTGTGCATAAGAATCAACAGCTTTAGTTATTCTTTGTAGAAGTTAGTAGCTGTCTGTAGGACTGTTACAAACTTAACTCTTTATTCACAATTAGGTTCTTTTTGCTTCTGTCTGTGGCATTTGCTAGAAGCAGAACTCAGTGACAGAGGCTGAGTGAGGAGAGGAAGGGATACTGCTGCCCAAGGCAGAGACAGTGGTGGGCGATGGAGATAACGTCCTTGAAAGGAAGGGCGTAAAGATCAGAGTCTAGTTAGATCCATTCCACAGTTGCAGGTTAGGAAGGTGCTGAAAGATCTTAGGCGTATTCCTACTTGGCTCTACTAAAGCTACATGGTCTTAAGACACTCAGCAGCTGGGCTGGTCAGAGGCAGCAGCTTACATCCGAGTGCTGTGCCATGCTGCCCTTGCCTTCATCTTCTCCAACAGTATCTCTGCAGCAAATCCCTATTGCCTACGGTGTGTCTAAGACAGTTCTCCAAGTATAGCCTTCTCTTAACATATTCAGCTTCTGGTTTTTGTCATTTTGTAATCTGTTTTTCATGACAGGATATGTGAGCTTTTCAGAAATGTAAATCACACCATTCTCTTATAAGACTTTGGTTTCTCATCCCATTTGGAACACAAGCTATATTTCTTGCTGTGGGCCTAGGCTGGTTCTGGCTTTTCTAAGTTTCTTACAAAACCCCTGGTCAGTGCCCACCTTGCACTCAGTTGTAGTTAAATTGGTGCGTCTGTCCTGTTTGAGGAATGACAGACCAGGGCTCACTTCAGTGTACTACTTTTCTTGTAACTTCCTGTCTGGAGTCCTTCACCATTGGGCTCTTGGTTTGGTTTTGCTGTCTTATAATTTGGACTTCATTTCAGTCTTAGTCCGCAGGAAATCTCTCCAGGTGAGTGTATATTGTTTCCCAACAATACATACCACCTGACTGTAAATTCCATTAAACATTAGCTACAGTTGAATTCTTGTAGCAGGAAAAGTTCTCAAAATACTAAGCTCCCCAGTTGAACACAAACAAGCTGGCATTGCTGCTGTGTAATTGTGTTACAGTTTGTAGGAAGTGGTTTGGAACTCTGGGTTCTGGGCCTTTTAATCTGGACACCAATTGCTTTGTGACCTTGGATGTGTTACTTTTAAACTTCTTCACCTCTTATCCTTGTCTAAACGTTCTGGTAATAATAATTACTGTTCGGCTTTGTGGAATGAAGGTGATGTTTCAAGGAGTAAAAGATTTAAATGTTGGTAGGCAAGATAAACACTGTGCAGGAAGCACTTTACATCTTGATAAAACAGCCATTATTATCGCCTTCATCCTTTTTTCCCCTGGCCCTGAATTGCCTGAACAGAGAACCATTTGTTGGTCCGGCCATGGTGATGCACACCTTTAATCTCAGCACTCAAGAGGCAGAGGCAGGTGAATTTCTGTGAGTTCAGTCGGGCCTCGTCTACAGAGTGAGTTCCAGGACAGAGAAACCCTGTCTTGAACTCATCCCCCCAACCTTAAAAACAGAGAACCATTTGTTTTGTTCCTCTTCTAAAGTGTGAATGCTCTGATATTTTATTACAAAACACTTTAATCAACACAGCAAGTACTTGGGCCTTGTAGGCATGACAGATTTTTTTTTCCTTTCAACATTAATATATTTTTGTTTTATTTATTTTTAAGTTTATTCATTTTATGTGTGATTGGTTTGCCTTCATGCATGTATTTGTACCGTGTGTTTGCTTGATGTGTTGGATCCCTTGGAACTTAATTATGAATGTTTGTGAGCCATCATGTGTGTAGTGGGATTGGAATTCAGGTCCTCTGTAGGAGCAGTAAGTGTTTTTAACAATGGAGCCATCTCTCCAGTATCTCTTCATCTGTCTCTTTTTGAGACAGGGTTTTGCTGTGTTGTCCTGAGTGGCCCAGGGCTTGCAGTGCAGACTAGAGTGGGCTTCAACTCACAAAGAGCTACCTGCCTCTGCCTCTTCATTCCAGGATCAATGACCTGCACTACCATGCCTATCATTTATTTATTAAGGTTTTCTTTTTCACTGTATGTGTATGAGTGTTTTACCTGCATGTATTTTTGTTTATCATGTTTATACTTGGTTCCTGAGGATGCCAAAAGCAGGCATCGGCTCTGGAGCTGGGTCACAGACGAGTGTGAGCCACCATGTAGGTGCTAGGAATCAAACCCAGGTCTGAAAGAGCAGGCAGTGCTCTTAACCACTGAGCCACCTCGTCATTCTGGTTTATTTTTATTTTATTTTTTCCTTTTGTCCTTTTTGTTTTTTTGAGCCAGGGTCTCACCATGTATCCCTGGCTGGTCTTGATCTCACAGTTCTCCTCTAGCCTCTTGATTTAGTACTTTGGACACCGAGGCAGGAGAATTGTAAATTTGAGGTCAGCTGCAGCTACATAGAAAGACCATGTGTTTTTGTAAAAAAAAAAGAATTTGAGAAGTTTGGAAGTAGGTGGCCTGTAAGCTTTTATAGTTAGCAGAGGCTAAGAAGGGAGTTGGGCAAACTCGATTTTTTGCCCCTTTTCTCATTTCTCCCCTTCTCTGTGTGGTGATGTGACTAAGAATCTTGAAGGCAGCATGTTACTGGGAGTGTGTGCTGGAATTAATGCATATCCATATGGAAAGCTGAAAACATTAGCTTCTGACATTTTGAGCTGTTTCTCTGGAGTTTTCAGACTGTGTTTGGGCTGGAGCATGGAGATTGTGTTTAGAAATGAAGGGTGCATCTGTCGATGCTTTAGAGATGGGGGAGGGCAGGGCACAGTGTTTGAGGCAACACTAAACTGTGAGATGGTAGTAGTGACCATGACCAAGGCCAGAAACTGCAAGCTTTTGAACTAAGGCAGAAATTGTGTTGAAATTTTATGTGGTTGTGTAGAAAGGTGTTGGTATGTATGGTATATGCCTTACTATCTCTAGTAACACTTAGGAGGGAAGATGAAGGTCAAGGGCCAGGTGGGCACATGCCTGTAATCTAAGTACGGGGAAGGTTGAGGCTGCAGGATTGTCATGAGGCAGTAATCTGGGGTGTAAGAAGAATTACAAGTCAGCCTGGACCACATACACAGCGCAACCCTGTCTCACAGAAACATTACAATAAAAACAAAAAGGAGTTTTAGGAGGAACAGGTTTGATGGTTAAGTGTTTATGGAGTATTTTTTGTGAACTCTAGTTGATCTGTTGGATGTGTGCTTTGAGCATAGGAAGGTGATGATTTAGTTCCCTGTTGTTTTAATGACTGAGTGGCACAGCTGAGGCTATATAGTTAGATTCTTGTTTAAAAAGAAGGGGAAAAGCCTGAAAAAGCAAACTGTGAAACTTACCAACGGAGACTTTTTTAGGGAGGGTCTAGCTTTGATTCCAGAGGTCTTATAGAGAAAACAGTGTACTTTGCACAGTGATTCTAGATTATGGTTGGGTAAAAAAAGATGTAGAAAACAGTGTATGTTGATTTCTGTTGGTTAAACTAGAATATCATGTAATAACAACTTTGTTGTTACAAATAAACTTTTGGGTCTGGAGAGACTGCGAAGTGGTTAGAGCACTGACTGCTCTTCCAGAGGTCCTGAGTTCATTTCTCAGCAACCACGTGGTGGCTCACAACCACCTGTAATGGGATCTGATGCCCTCTTCTAGTGTGTCTGAAGACAGCTACAGTGAGCGCATATAACTAAAATAAATAAATCTTTTAAAAAAAATAAACTTTTTGGATGTAAATAAATTGAATCTTTTAATGCATCTGTTACTTTAGGTTGGTGCTGTTCACCTTGAAAACAGTTTCCCTTAATACAGTGTAATTCAATTTATGTTAAAGATTGGTTGACTTATTTTATTTCCTCCGAAGGGTGTATATTTAGCTTGAACTGGTTAGTCATAAGATAAAAGTATTTGCTCCTTTTCCTTGGGACAAAGCATGTATAATTGTTTTTTTGCATGCAGTTCATGCAGGCGGTTCAGCAGTTTGAATAAGATGTTAAGCCAACATCTCTGTTCTTGAATAGTTCTTAGGTGCACTCTGTGAAATGCACCCCTCACTTCGAATTTAGGACTGTCTTGATAGCTTTGTTCCAGAAATCTTGCTAGCTTTTTGTGATTTAATGTGAAGAAACTTTTCTTGACTTCATACAGATAGGTGTCTGAGCATATGAGGTGAGGTAGTTTTGGTAGCATGTGATATTCTGAATGTGGAGAAGAGTAGGGCTCTATTAGGTAACTTGCAGCAAGAGAGAACTACTTGAGACCCAAAGGATGATTAAGATGGCGGCTAATCTTTGTTGTCAACTTGATTACTTGTGAAATCAACTAAAACCCAAGCAGCCAGGCTCAACTGTGATTTTCTTAATTGGAAATTGCCCATACCTTCTGGTTTCTGCTCACATGAGAGAATATGGAAGAAGGAAGCTTGCTTTTTGTGTGCTTGCCTTCACTCTCAAAGGCAAGTCTGTCTGTTGCCCCCCCCCCCCCCCCGTAGTCCTTTAGAGAATCCTGACTGAAGAGTTGGTATCACAGTGAGAATGATGGAAGTTTGTTATGGGCCGAGACAACCTATGTGTGATGTCCAGAGACAGAACAGGATAAACAAGCAAAGTAGACATCATTGCATGTGTCAAACTCAGAGATCCTAATTTCTGGGGCAAGGATGTGGGAAGGAAGGTTCTGAGTACCTAGAGTTCCATGCTGTGCTGCTTTCTTTTTTCTACATTTGCAACTCACTTTAAGTGTTACACTGTATGTGGTGGCACACACATGTAATCCCAGCACTTAACAGACTGCCTACCTACCTAGAGAGACCTTGTTTCAAAAAACTACTTAACAATCTAGAACTATTGAAAACGTGTATTTAGTGTCAACAGTTGGTTTAAGCTTTGATTGAGGGAGAGCTGAGGTTAAAGGTGTGCCACCACCGTCCAGCAACTAAAAAATTATATGTGTGGGTGCTTTGCTTGCATATGTGTTTGTGTGTCCATGGAGGCCAGGAGATGTGTCACTGGGAATTGGAGTCGCAGGTAGCTGTGAGCTACCATGTGGGCGCTGGAAATGGAACCTGGGTCCTCTGGAAGAGCAATAAGGGCTCTTCACCATCAAACCATCCCCCAAGCCCCTGAAATAATTTTTCCTATTTTTAAAAATTTAACTTAAAAAAAAAAAAAGATTTATTTTATGTGTATGAGCTCACTGTAGCTGTTTTTAGACACACCAGCAGAGGGTATCAGATCCCATTACAGATGGTTGTGAGCCACCATGTGGTTGCTGGGAGTTGAACTCAGGACCTCTGGAAGAGCAGTCAGTGCTCTTAACTGCTGAGCCATCTTCTAGCTGTTATAGTTTTAAAGAAGAAAAGGAAAACACTGGACTTGTTCATTGAGTCTCTGGAAAAGTCTAATGTAAAGAATGTTATTGAGTGAGTCTGTTACACTGTCAGGTCTTTCTTCTATGAATCCATACGTTTCATCTCCAGTATTAGCATTCAGTGAGCTAAAGCTCCTGACATGGCATTCTTGTACGTGCCAGTCTGCAGAAGGCTGACAGGCCTGTCAGTGCTGTCTGTAGCATAGCTCTTTAGGCCCTGCAGGCAGACCCAGTCTCAGTTCTGTCAAAGTAGCCTTGTATAGATGTATGTGTACAATGTTTACAAAACTGGGCTGACCTGTGGGCTATCGTGACCCTTCTGCATTGGAGTGAAGCCTCAAGATTACTTTCTTTTCTTTTTTTGAGACTTTTTTTTTTTTTTTTTTTTTGGTATAGTCTTTGCTGCCTTGGAAATCCCTCTGTAGACCAGGCTGGCCTCGACCTCAGAGCCCAAAGATCTACCTGACTCTGTCTCCTGAGTACTGTGATTGAAGATTACTGCTCACCTTCAGGATTACTTTTATTAGGCTACTTTCCCCTAAAAGATTTCTTTGTGCACTGGCAAGAACTTTAGGATGTTTGTTCAGTAACAAGAACACTGTCAAGAGCAGTGATTTTTTTTTTTTTTTTTTAAAAGGAGGAGGACGACGATCTAGATTAAAATTAAAACTAGTCCTGGTCACTCACTGTGACAGGCAAGGCCCCACCCAGTTCTGCCATTGGTGCACATTAATGAATAACATTAACAAATAACTTTTGAAAAGCTCTTCAGTATAAGGAATAAAAGGCTGTCGTAGAGGTTCCTGAGTTTCTGGATGGGGCGTTGCGGCTTGCTTACTTTCCGTCCTTACCAGGTTGCTTATTGCATGCTCAGGAAAAGTGGGCATTGGAGTGTGTGCTTTAACCCAGGTCTGAGTTGCCAGGGCTTCTCATTAGCTCCTTAAGATCCCTTTGGAACACTGGTTGCCTGGCAGGAAGAAAAGCAGGAGCTGAGGAGCTGCAAAGACAGATGAAAGCTGCTGGGAAAGTTCCCCGGGGAGCATTGGCTCTTCTGGCTGAGCTGGTGTGCTCCTAGTCCTCTGAGCTAATTAGTGTAGACTACAAGTGGTCATTGTTTTATGGATATCTTCAGTTTGAGTTCTTTTAAAACTTTTTGAAAGAAATGCAAATTAGAAAATTTTGTTTTGGGTACAGTCATTTCTCTTTTGGCAAGTACTTTTGACCTTTAATAATAGTAATTGAAATATTATAGGCTTTAATAACAGCTGCTGCTAATCCATTAAAAAGGTCAGCCTACAATATCAGAACACTGAACACTTGTGTAATTAGAAGAGTTTTATAATTAGAATTTAATTATTTCAAGGCTAAGAACAGTCTCGGAAGGAGACTCTAGAGGGCAGTGCAGCCCAGCATGTTCATTCTTGGCTCAGGTTTTCATTTGGAAAAATAACCCAAGAACTTGTTTTGGAAATATAATCAGGTGTTCTGAATTCTTCCCTCCCACACGTTTCTCCAGTTTTTTGGAAATGTGAGATTTGGAAAGAATGGCTTAGAAAGTTTGCTAGATAATACATAATTATTTGACCTTAGAGAATATATTTGCTTGATATAAACACACTGCCATATAAAAGCTGAGATTTTTATTTATTCAACTTAATTGAACTGAATTTGCTTTTTGGGCATTTGTGGAACAGTAAGCAAAAGGAAGGAAATAGCTGGTGTTTGCAAGATTTTCTAGGTAGGAACTGAGCATACACTCTGCTACAAACTTACATTCTCAACAACTCTGAGTGAACATTGTTGAAGTTGGACACCTGATGGATTGATGTTTCCCAGTGCTGAATGTTCCAGAATCCTTCATGTATTATGTGCACTGCATTCAGCAGTGTCCCAAGGGCATGAAGCCAATCACTTTGTCCTTTACTTTATTAACCTTTAGTGGCCTAAGGGGTTGAGCTGATGGTCTAACCTACTGGGTAGGCAGATCTTTTCCCTTAGCCTCCTGCATGCAATAGGCCTGCTCTTTCTTCTTCACTTACCCTCTCTCATGTGCTCCCTCATGTCCTTTACCCTCTCTATTCATTTTTCCTTAGAAGAGGTGAAAAGTGGAGTTGATTCAAGGCTTTTGGAGAAAGGAAGTTGAATATTCATTATATAATATCTATAAATAGAAAAGCCTTTCATGAAAGGGAACATAGAGTAAATATTTCAGGCTTTGTAGGCTCTGTTGTCTTTAGTTTTCCAACTCACCTTACTCCCTCTTTGTTTTTCAAGAGAGGGTTTCTCTGTATAACAGCCCTGGGTGTCCTAGAACTCACTTTGTAGACCAGACTGGTTTCAAACTCATAGGGATCCACCTGCCTCTGCCTCCTGAGTGCTGGGATTAAAGATGTGTATCACCACTGCCCAGCAATCTCCTCCTGCCCCCTTTTATTTTTAAAGATTTAATTTATTTGGTATGTTTTAGTGTTTTGCCTGGATGTGTCTGTGTGTACCATGTGCTGCCTGGTAGCGGAGGCGGTTAGAAGAGGACATCAGATTCCCTGGAACTAGAGTTAAGGATGATTGTAAGCCTCCCTGTGGGTGCTCAGAATCAAATGCAGGTCCTCTCTAAGAGCTGCAAGTGCTCTTAATGGCTTAGCCATTTCTCTAGCCTCCTTCAACCCTGTCTTTGACATGCAGAAGTTGCTATAAGCAAATAAGCAAATGAGCAAGAACATTTTCAGTAAAGTTTATCTGTGAACATTGACATTTGAATTTTCTGTGTCATAAAATATTTTTTCTTTTGAAAGCCACTCTCATAGTTGTTTGTATATACAGAAACCACCATAGCCACTGTCCACCTCTGTACAGCTTATATGCTTGGATGGCTTCTATATTTACCCAAGAGTGCCAGCTTAAGCTTATGCATATAAATAGGGCTGCTTTTGTTACCATAAAGAACAAATGTACTTGCTAGGATACTAGAAGATATAAATGTTACATTTTCTTATTGTGTGCTGCTCAAGATCAAATACTGGGCCTTTTGACTGCTTGTCCTGTGCTTTGCCACTCCAATTAAAAACAGATTCTGATGGTAACTTTTGGGTTTACAGGTAGAATTCTTGGTGGTAACAATATTAAAACTGGTTTTCTGGGGCTGGGGAGATGGCTTAGTGGTTAAAAGCACTGTCTGCTTTTCTAGGTTCTGTTCCCTGAACCCACATGGTACCTCACAACATCAGTAACTTAAGTTCTATAGGATCTGATATTTTCTGGCCTTCACAGGCACCAGGCATGAAGTTCATAGATGTACTTGTAGGCAAAACACTGATACATATTACATATCATATAAAGATATATAAATAAAATAATAAAAAAGAATGAATATAGTTAGTGAAGTATATAGCTACTTTTCTGTGTCAGACTAGAGTTTTGGCAGAGGCTTAGCACAGACTCTTTGGTAACAAGTTGAGTCCATTGCAGCCATGTAGGTTGATTTGCCATTAGCACTTCATTGCCAGGAAAGATGGTTCCTGGCTGGAAACAAAACACGGTTTTGTGTCAGGGCATCTGTCCTGTTTGTTTGTGCAGTGTAGTAATAGTGGTCTCCCAGAACTTGAAAGCAGATTGTCCCAAATTTTTATTTTCTCAGCAATAAAGCCTTTTTATTCAAAAAAGCCAAACTGTCCTCTATAGGAAGAGTTACTTTCCTTCCTGTGTTGGAGCTTAAAACAGCCTACTTGTTAGAATTTGTTGGCACTGAATACTTGATGTCAGACACGTTGCTTCTACTCAACAGTAGGCAGTTGATTTATTTAAATAACTGTTACTTCTGTTGATCCTGGCTATGACAAAAATCAGTTCCTGCAGTATAGTCTGGATTAATGGCGCTTTAAGCCATTCGCTGTGAAAGTAGTTTAATCAAAGGTGAACTCCTTAAAGGCCTTATTTGGCAGTATCATGGAACATACTTAATGGGGTGGTGGGAAGGCAGACTGGTTGGTACTTAAAAATACCCCTCGCTCTTTAGAGTCACTATTCTTAATTTTAAAAGCTCACTTCTCTCCTTAGGTTGTTTCTGTGTTTTCCTTAGGAGGGTGAACACAGAGTCTCACATACTTTTATGGTGAGCTGCAGGCAGTGTCATTGCTGCCCTCTTCTTGGGAAAAGCCCTTTCAGATCCTGGATTGTGTGTTCATTCTTATTTCTAACCCAAGGGTGTATTATGACTAAGTTGTTAGGTTTTTTCTTGTCTTTTTGTAACTTTATTTGCTGTTCTCCATTTTGATAATGGATAGTTTAATCTGGTCAATAGAATACTTTAATGTAGGGTTTTCAGGATTTGATGGCCCTAATTGATCAACAGTCCCTACTTAGCACCCCGTCTTTTATCTAACAAAAGTTCTGATTGGTTTGTGGTAGGCAGAAAGGGTCAGAGATGGAAGCCTCTATTTATTGACTGATGATTTGGATTCTTATGCCAGATAGACTTTTGTTTTGGCATGCAGGACCAATTTAAATCCTAGCTGTGCAGTTAGGTGGTTGCATTGACCAGATGTGGTTTAACACCATTGTCTCTTGGTTTGCTCACCGACACGTGGATATAGTTAGTATTCATCTACAGGAGCATGGTTCTATATGTAAAAATTTTATAAGATTATTTGTGTGTATATACAAGTGCCTTCTCCATGATTTTATGTGTATCATATTTGTGCAGGTGCCAGCAGAGTCAAAAACATGTCAGATCCCTGGTTATTTGCTAGCTGCCATATGGGTAGTGGGTGCCAACACAGTTCCTCTGCAAGAACAGTACATATTCTTAACCAGTGCGCTATCTCTCAAGCCCTACATTCGAAGATCCTAGCAATATTTTCTTAATGGGTCTCGGTTTTGTCATTACTTGTAGTGTCCACCTGTCTAAATCCCCATTCTGTAGTGTCTGTCACCTTTGTGTGACTCACCCAGTGACCTCATCTTAGTTACATCTGTGATGATCATTTCCAAAGGTACTTCAAGACTTGTAGGTCCTCTGAATTTGGAGGTCTAATTCAACACAAGCTTGCCTTTCTGCCTCTGCTTTTGCTTATGTAGAGCCATATCAAGTTTTGTGTTGTTGTCAAAAAATTTTTATGCCTAATCTTTTTTTCAAAGATCTATTTATTTTATGTATGTAAGTACACTGTAGCTGTCTTCAGACACACTCGAAGAGGACATCGGATCCCATTACAGATGGTTGTGAGCCACCAAGTAGTTGCTGGGAATTGGTCTCAGGACCCCTGGAAGAGCAGCCAGTGCTCTTAACCTCTGAGCCATCTCTCCAGCCCTTTATGCCAAATCTTAATTCTGTTAATTTTTCTTTCCTGTTTAAAATATCATCTGTTGAGGCTGGAGAGATGGCTTAGTGGGTAAGAACGGTGGCAGCTCTTTCAAAGGACCTGGGTGGAATTCCCAGGACATTCATGGCAGTTTACAGACACTTACTAACTCCAATTCCCAGGGATCTGATGCCTTCTTCTGCCTTCTGTGGACATGAGGCCCTGATGTGGTGAATAGACATACACACAGGCAAAACATAACACAAACTTTAAAACATATTATCTTAAAAACGTAGTTGGTAATATTATAAATAGTATTTATGGAGTGCTAACTATGCTCCAGGTGTATCTGCCTAAGAATCACAAAGCCAAGGAGGGTGGCTGGAGGCCTATAAGCAGATCTGTTGTCACAGCCTCAGGAAACACCAGTCTTGTGGATATCTTAATGTTGGACTTTATTGTCCAGACCGTGAGACAGTACATTTCTCCTATTTGAGTCATTTAATTGTGGTATGAGTGGGCACCAGGCAGATAATGATATTGTGAACTGAATCACGGGGATAGCCCTACAGAGAAAGGGAAAAGAGACCTTTAAAAGGAAGAACCAATAAATAATTACTTTTGGGGGCATGAGAGAGGTGGGGGAGTGAGAGTTATATGCCATGTTATGTTTGAAGTGAACAGTAGAAAATTTCGCTTCTAAGAATATTACCTATACTAATTATTTTTCTCAATTCCTAATAGGTTATTGCTACTTTAAAAAAAAAAGTAGGATTTTATTTGTTGAATAATAGTTCTAAACTTGTGATGCTTCTAACTCCTTTTTCATTTATTTTCTTAGACCATACCTTCCTAAGCCGTTTTATTGTCCATGACTATTTTTTCTTTTTCTCTTAAAAACAAACAAACAAACAAACAAACAAAAAATTCGGCTGGAGATTCAGTGGTTAAAGGCATTTGTTACTCTTCCAGAGAACCTAGGTTTGATTCCTAGCATCCTCATGATGCTCACAATTCTTTGTAACTTCTGTTTTAGAGCAAATAATGCTATGTGAATATGCTGGGTTTTGTTCAGTGACTGGGTGCTGCTGGTTTAGTGTGCCTGTCTTCAGTTTCCCTATTCTTAACACAGCAAGGATTATAGTATATATAACCTTATTTTATTCTAGATTCTTTTCAATTTTTATATTCACTATGATGTTGGGTACTGGTTAAAATCATGTTAATTTTTATTTTGAGAGTATCTCATGTTATCCAGGGTGGTTTTAAACGCTCTGTCTAGTCAGAGTTGATCTTGAACTCCTGATTCTTCTTCCACACTCACTGGGACCGTAGGTGTTTACCCTCACACTCAACTCAGTTCAGGAACTTTTTCATTGATAATTTTACGACTTGCCCTTTTTATACGGGGGCCAAGGCTCTGGGATAGGTTCTTATATAGTTCAGCTGGTCTCAAATTCATGATTCTCCTGCCTCAACTTTCCAAGTGCTGGGATTACATGCGTGTGCCTCTGCACATGCCCAGCATCAGTTCCCTCTTTGGCCAGGTTTCCCTGAGTGTGTCTTCTACCCTTGTGCCCAGCTTCTCCTATCTGAATTACAGGTGGGCCTTGAAGATTTTCAGCTTGCTGGTTATGAGTGAAGCATCTGTGTGCCTTAAGTTCCACAACACAACAAGCTTTTGTTGGCGTCTTTTCACCATCAGAACTTTGGTGGAGTCTCCGAGGAAGTGTAGACAGGATGACACTCTAATTAGTTCATTTGCTAACTGGATGCCTTCACACTTAAACCCGGTCCATTCCTGAGGTCAGAGAATCATAATTGAGAGTTTGTAGTACTAACTAGTTGTCTAGTGTTTAGGTGAACATGCCTAGGGCTGTGTCTTCCTGATGGACTAACCCTTGTCCTGGGTCGTACTGATGGTATTGTTTCCCAGGTGAAGCAGCGATGGCTTCAAACTGTCCCATCTCATCAAATGTTTTTATTTGCTGCATGCAAATGCAAACTGCAGGTTTGCGGATATATATGTGGCTAATTGAGGGACAAGCCAGATGGTTCAGTCTTGTGGCCTTTCTGCCTCCCAGTCCCTAATAAATATGCACCAGTTGTGTAGGGCTGCAATGCACACTTATGGTGATTTGTCATCTATTCTGCTTCAAAGAGAAAAAGGGAATAACTTTTAATGTTATAAACTTTGCAAAGAATTTGTTATAGTTGTGACTATTACAGCTCTTTGGTGGTTTCTAATAACTGTATATGTGTGCGTGTGCTGTCTGTCCATCTGTCTATGTCCACCTATGGAAGTCATAGTACAACCTTGGTGTCATCTTCACCTTTTAACCTGTCTGTCTTTTTGCTGTCTATACCAGGTGAGCTGGACCATGAGCTCCTGGGAATTCTCTTGTCTCTGTTTCGAATTCATAATAGGAGTGCTGGAATTATAGAGGACTACTGGGTTTGCAGATGCACGTGACACAGGCCCTGCCATTTACATTCCTTGTAGGATTCTAACTCCTGTCCTCTTGCTGTTGATGCAAGCACTTTATGAATTGAGTCATCCCCTTTAAAAACACCGTCAATATTTATTTGTCTATTTTTGTTATTACAGTCACTTATGTGTATAATATGTGTGTGCCATGCATGTGTGTGGCAGTCAGAAAGCAATTTTGTGTCAGTTTACATAGGACAAAATGCAGTTAATGTTAGGTCATCTCCCCTCCTCACCAGGTCTACTCCACCTGGTATACAAATATGCATGCTTGTGAATGAAGGTTCCTCCTGCAGCTGGATTTATAGACTGATGTACACTGTCTGACACTGGTGTTTGGAAAGGAACGATGTTTTATGTCAACTTGATGCCATCTAGAGTCAACAGGGACAAGGGAGCTTCTATTGAGAAAATGCTTCATAAGATTAGTTGTAGAACATTTTCTCAGTTAATGATTCAGTGTGTGAGGGCCCAGTCCATTGTTTGTGGGGTTACCCCTGGGCTGGTGGTTCTGGGGTCTGTAAGAAAGCAGGCTGAGCAAACCATGGGGAATAAGCCAGTAAGCAGCATCCCTCCACAGCCTCTGCATCAGCTCCTGCTTCCTGCCCTGCCTGAGTTCCAGTCCTGACTTCCTTCAGCGATGAACAGTCATATGCAGTTGTGGAACCAAGTCATTGGATCCTTGGTCTGGTACCTCTTTTCTACCTGAAAAGAGTTTAAAAGTTTTTTGGGCAGAAACTCCTCAAGATTCTTGTAGTTTTTCCTCCTTTTTGTCTTTGCTTTTGGGTTCAGTCCTCCATGAAAACCCTGCCATGGCACAGTACACAGGCAAGCCAGACTTCCACATTGCTCTCAGTTGTCTGAGAATCGGTTAGCCATCTAAGTGGTGCCTTTAGGGAATGGTATGCAAGCAAAATGATGCTTCTCACTAGTGACTCACTAGTGTGAGAGATACTGTAATTTAATTTTTAAAATATAGTATTTTAAGTATATGTGCATTCATAATATATGCATTGTATTTTGAAAATTTCTATTTTCTACTCCCCCCATAACTACTCCTGAATCCACCTGCCACTTTGAGATTTTAATTTTTTAAGTCTCACATAGTTTATTCACGAATATACTCATCTTTTCTGCTCCTCCTCCTCCTCCTCCTCCTCCTCCTCCTCCTCCTCCTCCTCCTCCTTCTCCCCCTCCCCCCCCCTTTTCCCTTCTCCCTTCTTCCTCTTCTTTCTGCTCTTGAGGCCACGGAATTATCTATAGAAACACTCCTACAGTACTCTGTAACACACTCACTAACTTTTTTTTTTTTTTTTTTTAAATATGCTGGGGATTGAACCCAGGGTTTTTACACATTCTAAGCAAGTCTCTCATCTCTTTAGCCTCCCTCCCTCCCCCCTCCCCCCCTTCTCTCACAAGAACTTTTTCTTTTAAAAGAAGTGTAGCCTCATATAGCCTCAAACTCGGGGTCCTCATGACTTTCACAGTATTGGGATTATAGAGCTACAAAGTGTGGCTTGACTTACCTTTCTGGCACCTCCTTCCTATCCTGTTTTCTAGCTTCCTTTTCCCTCCCTACTACACGTATGCACATCACTGGCATCCATTGTTTCTGTTCTCTGTTTTGGTTAAATGGTTATTTTTATTGTCTGTGTGTGACTGCTTGCATGAATATATGTGCATTAGCCATGAAGTTGCTTCGAATCAAACCTAACTTCTCTGAAGAGCAACAATTGTCTTAAACCTTAAGCCAAGTCTTTAGCAACAGGTCCCTTTTGTTGTTGTTTGTTCCTTTGGTGTGTGTGTGTGTGGGGGGGGGTAATTGTGTGTATAAATTGCCAGAGGACAACTTTTGGGAAAGTTTTCTCTTTCTATCGTGTCTTAGTTGGTGCTGTTACTGCTTCGATGAAGGGTTTGCTTGGCTTACACTTCCACTGTTTATCATTGAAGGAAGTCAGGACATGGAGCTCAAACAGGGCAGGAACCTGGAGGCTTCTGCAGAGGCCTTGGACAGGTGCTGCATAGTGACTTGCTTGCTCAGCCTACTTAAAGAATCCAGGACCAGCAGCACATGTATGGTTGTTAATATTACTTAGGTTTTTATTTTTCAGTGGGGAGGAAGGGAAGAATCTATAATATCATAGAATATTGGCTGTTGACTTGCCTATGAAGTCTTAGGCATCTGCCTGTCTCTGTCTCTTCCTGGTGCTGGATGCATGCATGCACTTACACATGCCTGATGGGCACTTGTGGGCTTGTGAGTCAGGCTCTTACCTGACTGATTCATAGCCTGAGCCTCTCAAGAACATTGTTTCACTGCAGCTTTGTTTTTTTTAAAAAAGAACAATTTTGTTGTACCTGTGTATGATTACCCCTAGTTCTGTGATTTTAACCTGAACTCAGGACCTCTCACACCCAGGACCTCATGCATAGAAGCCGCTGTTTACCAGTTACTATATATAACTTACCCTGTCAGCAGTTTTTTTTTTTTTTAAAGTTGGTAATATCTTAATTTTGTTATTTTAAAATTTCATGAATGTGTATAGACTTAAGAATCTAGATTAAGAATTAAGCCATGACTCAGTGGTTAAGAACAATAATTCTTGTAGAGGTCCCTGCTTTAATTCTGAGTACCAACATAGTGGCTTTTACAATAATCTATAGTATCAGGGGATCCAACCCCTTCTGAATTCCTCAGGCACCAGGCACACGTGTTGTGTACATATATACATGCAGATAAGATGCTCATTCACATACGAATAAATAAATCTAAAATATGTAAAATAACCCAGCAATGTTGCAGGTTTATTTCTCGAGTTCTTGCCCATTCCTGGGCTCTGTTCACAGAGAATTTGTTTTAGCTTTTATTGGGGATGGTTGGGTGTGTTATGTTATACTGGCTAGCAATCCTCCTGCCTCAGCCTCCTGAAAAGCTGTGATTATGGGTATACAACATCTTCCCTGTCTTGTTTTAACTTCAGTCATTTAGTTTATGCATACAGATGTCTTGTTTATATACTTGTCTCTGCACTACTTGATGCCTACAGAGGCAGAAGAGTGTTAGATTACTGGGAGCTGGAATTATACGTGGCTGTGAGCTGCCAAGTGGGTGCTAGGTATTGAACCTTGTCCTTTGAAAGAAAAGCCAGTGCTTATCTCCTGAGGCATCAGCTTCTTGTTTTAAATTTTATAAATGTTTCTTTTGCTGTTTATTTCAGTATTACTAAATATCACTCTTATGTTTTTATATTTGACTTATATATTTATTTTCTAACGACTTGTTGAGTTCATTTAATTAGGGACCTGATTTTTTATTCTCTTTTCTTCCCAGCTTGGTTATATGAACAGTTTGTGGTTAATCAATATTGAATATTCATGTTATTATTAGATTGCACATATTGCTATAACAGAAACACACATTGTACTTGGATTTAATTTTGTTTCTTCAAGGATAAATAAATGTTTCAGTGATCAAGAGCAGTAGCTGTTCTTCCAGAGGATCTGGGTTTGATTCCTAGCACCCACATAGTAGCCTAGAAGAACATCTGTAACTCTAGTTTCCGAGGGTCTGACTACCTCTTCTGGCCTCTGCATATACCAGGCATCACCCCTGCATTCCATGGAGTTCTTGTTTCTTTGCTTAGTTTTGTTTGCTGCTATCTTTAAATTAGACTTACATTTTCTAGCAGCTCTCTAGAAAACATCTTTTAGTGTGATAGAAACTTTAATCATCTAGATTACTTTTGGTGGTTTCTGCTTAGAAGCCTTTGCCTTGCTTTTGTGTTGGGACCTACCACCTCACTGTTAAGAGAGCTCTTACTGTGGTGTCATTTTGCACATCCCTGTAGGAATAATTTTTTTGTTTGAATTTTCTTTTGTTTGTGGAGTATCTTTTCAAGAGTTAATATTAAAAGTAGAGTTTTTTGGCTTTGTATGGTTGAGATGTCTTTATTTTCATTTTCAAGTTATAAGTTTTTTATTTTATTTTTAAATATTTATTTTAGTTATATGAGTACACTGTTGCTCTCTTCAGACACACCAGAAGAGGGCATCAGATCCCATTACAGATGGTTGTGCACCACCATGTGGGTCCTGGGAATTGAACTCAGGACCTCTGGAAGAGTTGTCAGTGCTCTTAACCACTGAGTCATGTCTCCAGATCCTAAAGTTTTCATTTTTTTGTATGATAATTTAAAAATTATATTTTTGGCCAAGAGGTGGTAGAAACAGAGGCAGGCAGATCTAAGGTTAAGGCCACCCTGGTCTATAGAGCATATTCCAGAACAGCCAAGGCTACAAAGAAAAATCCTGTCATTGTTCCTCATAGCTTCTACCATTTATCTAGGCACCTTTGTCTTCCCTCAGCTTTTTTCTTTCCTTCTTTCTTTCCTTCTTTCTTTCTTTCTTTCTTTCTTTCTTTCTTTCTTTCTTTCTTTCTTTCTTTCTTTCTTTCTTTCTTCCTTTCTCTCTCTCTCTCTCTCTCTCTCTCTCTCTCTCTCTCTCTCTTTCCTTTCTTTGGGGGCATTGTGCTTAGTTGTGGGGGGGGGGAGAATTTCCTTGCCTTGGAAATAATAACCTTGGCTAACCTTCAATAACCTTGCACCTATATAGATCTGCTTGCTTCTGAAGTGTCTTTGTTTTAGACTCTTGGTTTATACTTTAAATTAGTTTCCCTGGCTGTAGAATTAAACTTAAGGCATTGCTCAGCGTCTTCCAGTTTCAGTGATGTAGCACAGTGAACATTGAACTACAAGCTTTCAGAAGCCTGTTAGGATGAATTGTTTCAAGTGATACCTTTGGTCAGATTATATGTTTGAGTACAGCAAAGGTGAGGTTGAAGGGATGCCTGCTACTCATGTATGCTCATCCAGGTCGCTTGGTTCCCAGTGAGAGCTGTCCTAGAGGTAAACAGTAAAACATTGTGCTTGTGCCAGTCTTCTCTGAGGGGAGGCAGGGGAATCAGGACCTTCAAGGGTCTTTCTTGACCACATAGGGAGATAAAGAGTTCTAGAATAACTTGAGATGCATTGAAACCTTGTCTACAGGCAAACAAATACTTATATAATGATTAATAAAAGTCTGTATTGTTTATGTGTCTGTATGAGTTCATGCCTGTGTCTTCGGTTTATGTATATCACATGTGTGCAGGAACCCACAGAGTTTAGAAGAGGCTATCAGACTGTGAGCCTTTTTGTGAGTACTGGTCCTCAGGAAGAGCAGTAAGCTCTCTAAGCCCTTGTAATGACAAAAATCAAGAGACAGAAAAGATGTATCAAGTGGCTAGTATCAGTTCTTAACCTCACTGCTAATTGCTTTTTAAAAAGCCATAGTATTTGTTACAGTGATTTTTCTTTAGCTTTTATTATAAAAGGTAACTTCCTCCTCCATTCAGTGTTGAAGACTATCTTGTGATACTCATGATTCAGTTTTTATAATCTTTTTCTGGATGGTCTGTTTTTCTAGTTTGGGAATCATTTTAACTTCTCTAAGTATATAGTCCTTGGCTGGAAAAAAAATAAAAATATTTGATATTATTTGATTGTAGGTTGGTACTATGAGGCCGTATGCTGATAAACATTCCTCAATGTATAGTACTAGATTTTTTTGTTCTGTTTGACTTTTTTTTTTTTTCCCCCCTTTTTTGAGACAGGGTCTCTCTATCCCTGCCTGGCTGTGAACTCACTATGTAGACCAGGGTTTCCTCGAATTCATGGAGTTCCTCCCTCCTTCCTCCTGCCCCTTACCCTCTGCCTCCCTGCCCCCTGCCCTTTGGAAAAAAAATTATCACAGGACTCTTGTGATACTTGCTACTTGCTAGGTCTACAGCGAAAGATACTAGGAAGATGTCAGCCCTACCGTATATCCATTTGTCCAGTGCCTCCTACAATTGGCTCATCAGGAGAAGCTCTGTAAGGAAGGTGAGACTGTAAAGGAGGCATTGGGCAGTCATTTCCTTTCAGGACTTGGGACATGGTTTGCACTGCAATCCTTTAGACACACATACCCAGTCAGTGTTGGCTTTCATGATTTTTTATTGTGGTCAGCTTGCTCTGAAGATTGGAGGGAATGGTCAGTGTTTGGTTTTGTTGTCAGGATTAATGAAATGGTGTAAACATAAGACATTAGCCTGAATCTTTCTTTCTATGAAACAGAATTTCCTGTGATTTAAATATTTGTCTTTTTTGCTCAGCTAAAGAAGAAACTCCCAGAATGGGTGTTGATCATCTGTCTTCATGACAGTTTCAACTCTCAGCTTCTCTAAAGCAGACTAGGAGCTGCTCTGTGTTGTTTTGTCAAGCATTCTTCTTACCCTGGTTTTGGACTTTGTTTTAATCAGTGTATTCTGGCATGGTTTGAATTAGGCTAGTCAGACATTTCCTGTAGGGAAGTAATTGTTCCTTATGCAGAGAATTACTGACTCAGTAATGCTCCCTGTGATGTTGAACCTTGTAAATAGTAGTCATTTACTTTTTTTTGAAACATTTAATACGTTTTTTTTTTTTTCTGAGAAAAGATGGTGATTTTATTGTAAAAGAGTTTAGTTTGTTAGAGGCATAGTACTAGAAAAACCACAAATCAGAATAACAACAAAAAGGCAAAAGCAGTGTTTCAGGTTTGTGTATGTTATTTTGATTTTACAAATATCTAGTTAATATTTTCAACTCTTGGTATAATGATTCTGGACTTTGTGTTACTTTATTCTTTCTTCAGTAAATTTGGCTGGAACCCCCACTGAGACACTCAGGCTTCATTCTAAACATCCCATCCAGCATCAAGATGTGTGTCCTGAGTGTGTCCCCAGCCTCTCCTCTCAGCTGCCTCTTGTCTGTCATTTTACATTGAGACCTTAGTTTAGAGTTTTAGAGTGAATACACACAGGCAGTTAGGAAGGCTGCCTAGAGCTGCCTTAGGACTTTGTTTGCTTTCCTTGGGGGAGATGCTTACTTTTGGAATCTGTGCTTCCTGCCTGGCCTTTGGTTGCATTTACTTCTCCCTTCTTGTAAATAGATAAGGTGATAACACGCCTAAGTTGTGTTTTTTTCTCCTAGAATATGTTTTAGTGATGTTGATACTTTTTAGGATTTCCCAAGGCAATGCTTTTTAAAACTTAATAAGAAGTTATTGTTTGTTTAGTTTATGTGAAATATGGTTGGGGCTCTTGGTATAAAACATGAAGTTTAATTATTGCCTAGCTTTACTGTTGTCCTTCTGTACTTGTAGTTTGATAGGAGACAAAGGCAGGAAGGAGGACTGTTTTGCACCCTGTTGAGTCCAAGCAGAACTACACAGCAAGACCCTGTCTCAAAAACAAAAGAGAAAGTCTGGGTTCTAATAATGTTTATCTAACTTTATATTTATTCACAAGTTTATTTACCAAATGCAAAATTAGATATTGAAATGACATTCAAGTATATAAACTTTAACTCTTGTTATTGTGTCAGGTGTGTTCATGATATTCTGTGGATATAATGATTACCAGTTTACTTGATTTAATGCTTTATATTTCTGTTTTTTAGCACCTTTACCTACCAAGCATATGTGAGCAAATCACTCCATGCTGGCTGTGTGGGAGAGACATGATGAGTCAGTGCACAGCACAGGTCAGCAGGGATGCCCTGTGAGAATCAGTATGGCTGGGTCTGACCTTTCTTTGCCTTTCAGGCTTTGTAGCAATGGCATGGGGGAAAGTTACTATCAGAATAGAGTGAACCATCCAAAAGAAGCAGCTTATATTTAATATGTTTATTATCATTTATTAGTTTTTGAAAGATAGTGTCATGTATTTCTAGGTGGTTATGTAACACTTGATACATAGAAACAAACAAGGCAGTTAATTTTACATGTACTTTACTTTAGGATATAAATAATGATTTTTTTCTGGTTTGCCTGTCTAATCTCTGTCTGTCTGTCTGTCTATCTGTCTATCTATATCTATCTATCTATCTATCTATCTATCTATCTATCTATCTATCTATCTATCTATCTATCTATCTAATATATCTATCTATGCTTTTCAAAACAGTTTCTCTGTGTGGCCCTGGCTGTCCTAGAACTCACTCTGTAGAATAGGCTGGACTTGAACTCAGCTATCCACGTGCTTCTACCTCCTGTGTGCTGGGATTAAAGGCATGGCCCTCCATACCTGTTTCTTTATTTGAAGCAGAAGCTCTTGGTTTCTGTTTCATATAGTCTTGGTTTCCCTGGAACTCAATATTGTAGGCCAGGCTGGCTTTGAACTCAGAAATCCACCTGCCTCTGACTCACAAATACTGGAAATAAAGGTGTATACTACCAGGTCTGACCAAGGATTTTCTTCTTAAAAGGAAGAGTGTGCTGTTATCACTTAGTGCTAGGAACTCAGGAACGTTTTTGGGGAGACTGGAACCTAGAGACCATTTTGATCTGAGTTGGGTGGTCTGTGAAGGTACATAGCATTGCAGCACTTGTCTTCTGGGGTCTGCTGCTAAGATGTGAGCTCAAATGGAAAAATAAAATTTTGGAATTTAACATCAAAGTAGCTTCATAGAATTTTTTTTTTTTCACTCATAAGAGATACCAGGAAAGGCTAGATGTACCTAGGACTAGGTACATTAGGAGGAATAATCAAAAGATACCTTTAGAAAGGCAAGATGCTAAGGAGAGTTCCCACAGCAAGTAGGTGTGTGCTGACAGTACCTACTGTGGCTGGCCCAGCCTTTGAGCTCTGACTAGCAAGGTGAACTAAGAGTTCCTAGTTCCCCCTCTGTAGAATACAAAACAAGACTTCTCATGGAAGTTTGTTGTAAAAGTATTTATAACAGAAAAAACAAACCCAGAAACTCTGTGCCAGCCTCAAGAAGGAATTTCCTAATTACTGTACTCCTATACTATAAAATTTTGTGCAGCTGTGATCAGGATTGGGGTGTTGATGGCCAGGTGTAAATGGAGATGAACAAGTTGCTATAAACAGTAGGATTTCATTTCTGTGAAATAAAAATCAACAACAAACCATCAGACAGAAGACGTGCATGGCCTTAGATGTTTGCAAATTCACCTACAGAAGAGAACCTGGGGAAACTTTAAGCCATCGAGAGAGCCGTTTAGATTCTTTTATAGGAAAATACAACATTTTAATTTAAAAAAGTCTAAAAGAACTTCAAAGAAATACAGTTTTGGTTAAGATTTTCCAAGCTGGTGACATTTTAGTAGGTTTGAAAGGAGAAAGGTAAGTTACATAAACTTAACTAATATACGGCCAAAGGGCCATATATTAGAAAAACTTATTATTATTTGTTATTGTTGTTTTTTTTGTTTTTTTGAGACAGAGCTTCTTTGTGCATCCCTGGTTGTCTTGGAACTTACTCTGTAGAACAGGCTGGCCTCAAACTCAAAAATCTGCCTGCCTTTGCTTCCTTAGTGCTGGGATTAAAGGCCCATACCACCAATGCCTAGCAACTTAATAAGTTATTTCATAAAGTATGTACAACTTTTCTAAGTTTAAAAAAAAAGACATTATGGGGCTGGAGAGATGGTTCAGTGGTTGAGAACTCTTGTTGTTCTTGCAGAGGACCTAGGTTAATTCCTAGTACTTGAGCCTCTACTTTCAGAGCACCTGACTTTTCTGGTCTCTGTACACAACCAATTAAGTATTAAAACTAAGGACAAGATATTATAGTCTGGGGAAAATATTTACAGTAAATAATTTCTCCCCTTAAAATTAGTTAATTCATTAATTGAGAGACAAGTCTCACCTTATAGCAAGGCTGGTCTTGAATTTGAAGAGTTCCTCTTGCTTCTGCCTTCAAAGAGTTGGGACTACAGATATGTACTATCATTCCTGGCGGCGGCAGCTGCTGCTGCTGCTGCTTCTTCGATTTATTTATTTTATGTATGTGAGCACACTGTCACTCTCTTCAGACACACCAGAAGAGGGCATCAGATCTCATTACAGATGGTTGTAAGCCACCATGTGGTTGCTGGGAATTGAACTCAGGACCTCTGGAAGAACAGAGGTCTTAAGTACTTAACTACTAAACCATCTCTCCAGCCCCCATTCCTGGCTTCTTTATTTTTTCCACTTTATTAATTTTTAAAGTTAACACCACTAAGTCCATTTATTTATTTATTTACATACTTTTGGAAACAAGGTATATTTAGAAGCCATGGCTGTTCTGGAATTTGCTATGTACACCAGCTGGCCTGATAACCAGAGAGATCTGACTGCTTCTGCCTACATAGTGCTAAAATTAAAGGCCTATGCTACTGGACTTGTCAATAAGTTCATATTCACCTTACTGACTGGTACCTACAGGACTGATTCAATTAATCAGTTGGATAGTTTGTTTTTCCTATTTCTCTCTCTCTCTCTCTCTCTCTCTCTCTCTCTCTCTCTCTCTCTCTCTCTCTCTCTCTCTCTTTCTTTTTTGCTATGGGAGTTCATGAGGTTCAGGTTAACCTTGAACTTGTGGTTCTCGTTCATCTTCCAAGTGATGGGCTAACAAATATTCATCACTTTGCCTGGTTATATTGCCTGGCTGTTAATATTGTTGACCATTGTTTAAAATGTCACATTAAATAATATCACCTTCCTTTCTCTTTTAGTTGTCTTGAGGGCTAGCGAGCAAAACCTCCCATCTTTCTAAGATGCAATTAAGATTCTTCTTTGCTGTGGCAGAGGCAGAGTGTGGAGAGGGTAGACAGAGCAGAAGTTGGAAGTTGAAGACCTTTAATAATGTGGGCCCTGTATAGCTGTTGACAGAGTGTGCTTCATGTTTTCCCTGTGGGCAGTCCCTGGTCATAGCTTTAATGTTAGTTTAGTAGACTTTCGATTTAATTATAACTGCTAGGATAAAGTCAGATGTCAGCTCACTTGGCTGCATGCTGAGGCCTGTAGAGGATGGAATGCTTTGCTCCTAACTGCATCTGCTGTCTCCTCTCATTATCTGTTAATGGTATTCAACTTGACAGGGTTGTTTTGATAAGTGAGGGTTATTAGGAATCCAGGAACTGGATTTAGTGTGGAGTGGAGCTTAGGGCAAAAGGAAGTGATATCTGATGTGCCCAGAAGGAGATCCCGTAGGCACTAAGAGCTCCTGTGCAGCACTTGAGAGCAACGGGGATAGAATGTCTGGGGAGGTTGGGTATGCCTAGCACTGTTTCATCCATACCATGCAGCAGTCTTTGTCATGTGCTGAACCACCTGAAAAATGCGTACTTTTGTTATAGTAACTCTTATTTCCCTCTGCAGGTGCCTTAATTAAAAACTCATCTCAATTATGTTTAAGGCAAATTCTTTGTTTTGGGTGGTGTGGAGGTAGGTTTGGAATGGTCTGAAACCACTATTGGGAGTTTTTAGTCAGAGTCTTTGGATAGCCTTCCATGACAGGGAGAATAGAGGAAAGAACATTAAATTCATTGCATTTCTCCTTTTTTGGCAGAATTTGCAACACAGTCATATTCTGAGAAACTTGGAAGATTGAATATGTGTACAAAGTGCTTTCAAAATTTTGTATTCTGTTTATATTGCTCAATATGAGTGCCTATTGCCTAAATATCAGAAGTACCAAGAGCTGATTTTGAGTTAATGGTGGCTTCTGGACCTCATGAACTCTTAGCTTTTGGTTTAGTTTTTTTGGCTGAGAGGGTGTCACTGTGTAGCTCTAACTGGCTTGGGATTCACTATGTAGACTAGGTTTCCTGCTTGCCTCTGCCTTCCTAGTGTTGGAGTTAAAATCATGCCATCACTTCTAACTCCTCATTAACTCATAAGAACCCGTAATTGCAAATAGGATATTAGTTGGGTCCCAGGATCTGTATAAATCACTTTAGGACCAGTGTTTGCATCATTATAACATGGGTTGAAAAATCTTGTTTTTTGCTGGGGTTCTCCTCCTTCTCTTCTAACATTTTTTCTGTGCTGGAACATATTTGTGCAATGTGTACACTTGGGATGGTTAAAAGACATCCTGGTAAGTCAGTTCTTTTCTTCTGTGTTGGTCCCAAGTATTGAACTCAGGCTGTCAGATTTGGTGCAGATGTTTTTAGCCATTGAGCTGTCTTACCAGTGCCTTTATTAGATTTTACAGGTTGAGAGAAGGTATATTACTTTGCTAAAAACAAGTTATTTGAGATGATGGTCTACATGTGAAGGGGGCATCTGAGAGATTATTTCTATTACAGTGGAAAAAGCAGTATAGGTTTATGGTAGAAATCTGATGCTATGGAAATGGAAAGACTGGTGTAATTGGGTGCTCTGGGTATGGGTGAGTGAGAAGAGGCTTCAAAAGAAGAGCTAAAGATTTGTGTCATCCGATTCTGTAAAAGCCACTTCTGAGGTGGCTCAGTGATTTAAGGTACTTGCTGCCGAGCTGATGACCTAGTAAGTTCCACCCTTAGGACCCACATGGTAGAAGAAGAAAGCCAACTTCTACCAAGTTGTCCTCTGACCTTCATATGTCTGCATGTGCACCCCTCCCCATATAATAACAATTTAAACAGTGCACTATCAAGTGCACAGAACTCCTAGAGGCTAGTGTAGTAGGAGCTCAGAATGTAGAAGTTCAGTTATTCTTCTTAGTGTTTTCAGACTCTCTGTGAAGTAGTCCTTTTAGACAATGGGTCTGTCAGAAAAGCTTGGGGTCCTTCCTGGTTGGTACCTGAGCACAGCTTGGGCTCCGCTGCAGGTCAAGTTCTGAGACATTTTTTCCTTTTCTTTAAGATGGAGGCCAGTCCCAAGTAGGTTTGGCCTCTCATGTCAGTTTTATGATTGGTGCTAATAAGGGAGAGCCCCTGGATTCTACCCTTAACTCCTTCTACTTTGTTTAAACAGTTTAAGAAAAAAAAGTTACTCTAATCTTGTCTAAAATTCTCTGCCTAAAAAGATACCCAGTAAATTAGAAAATTTATTCTGTCTTTAAAAGTTGAATTAATGTGCATAAAACTGTTTGAGAAAATTTGCCCAAAGGTGAATGGTACACTAGCGAAGGCACCAAGTGGCCATTTAAATGTGGCGCATGCTACTTTTTAATATTGGTCAATAGCTAGGCTTGTACTTTAAATCCACATTCTTTTAGGAGGTCTGAAAAATTCCTAGATGTTTCCTTTTTAAGGACCAAATAATCTTTGCTATTACTACTAAGCAGTAGAGTACATGGTGCAAGTAAAGCTAGATCTATTTTTAATAAAATTTAGCAAGTTGATAATATTTTGAGCAGACTTCATTGGGGGCTGGGGGGGAAGTACTTTGAAATTTTCAGTTGGTAACTCTCCAGTTGAATTTATGAGTTAATGATGAAGCCTGGAATCTAGTTGATGAATTTATTTAAAGCCACATGACAAAGAATGTGCATTTTATTGGGTGAGTTTCTATCAAGCCCAGCTCAACCTACATTTTGTGTAGCAGATGGATCTTTATTTCCTTTTGGAAGCGGTTGGGAAAGATTTAATGAAGTCACTTAGAGAATATTTTAAATTATAAAGAAAATGGGGGTCGAAATGTTTGCCACCAAACAGTGCTGCTCTGTTCTCCTGTGGTCTTTGAAAGCAAGTGTTTGGCTGTCTGTGGACCTTAGTTGTGTCATCTGTATTTGTTACAGGCATCAGAGGTGGTTTAGCATTAGTATTCCTGGTTGAAGCTGAGGTTGCTCTAGGATGTGTGAACTGCTGATCACAATCGGGGATGCGCTGCCTCTTTAATATCTTGCTTGCAGATGCATTTTCTAGCTGACCACGCTATTAAGAGCTGCCATCAATCACACAGCCTTGCAGTTCCGGCTGTTGGGAACGCTGGGAGGATTGGGGGAACCTGAGGGTGGCGGGGCATGGAAGGAGCTACTATTGCTGCAGGCATTGTGTGTGCTAGCTCCGTGGTGGCGGCCTGGGCGCGTGCGGAGCCGGCCTCGTTCCAGCCCGGGTTTTGCTGGCCGCCGTTGCGCTCTGGCGGCTCTTTCTCTCTAGTCTGGGTCACAGGCACGTGGCAGTGCTGGCCAGGACGCCGGGGCTGAAGGAGTTCGAGTGAGCGCTGTGGCCGTGGGCCCAGCGCATCCCCAGCCGAGGGCGGGCGCCTGTAGCAGCCCGGACCCACCCGCGGGGCCGGCGCCCGGCCTCCTTTTGTTTGGAGGTGCAATTCGCCGCCCAGCTCTGCCCGCCTCTTAGGCTCCTCGGCTCCGCCCGCCCGGCTCTAGCCCTGGGGCTTGCGGGACCCCGCGCCCCAGGAGGAGGAGGAGGAGGACTGGCCCAGACGCTCGGGCTAGTGGCCGGCGGCCTTGTGCTGGGAGGGGACGCAGATCTCGGGCTGGAAGTTGGACCGACAAGTGGCGTGTGGGCTCCTGGAGGTGGGTGTTGAGAGGTGAACTGGTGAGTGTTATGAATGGGGAGTTGGTACATTACAGTTGGAATTTGTTTCTTAATGATAGCTCGCAGCACCGGAAATTTCAACTAAAAGTAAACCGAATAGCAAACGTCTTTGGGGCAGAGAAAAGGCAGTTTAAAAATGTTTGAGTATGTTTGCTTTTTCCTTTTTCTTTTTTCTTCTGAAAGTAAAGCCTGCTTGAAGATGAACAGCATGTGATGTAAAAGTAGCTGTTTTAGCTGAAACTTCACTGCTTGCTGGGGAGTAAATATAAGTTCAAAAATAAAATGAATTTAATGGATTTGGTAATAAAGAAATGCTGAACACCTGTGATTTGCTTCTTGACCAAAATAAATGCAGTACAGGGTTCTTGAGAACGTTTTCATTTAGTTTAAATTGCCATTTGTGCCCCCACCCCCAGTGTGTGTGTGTGTGTGTGTGTGTGTGTGTGTGTGTGTGTGTGTGTGTGTTGGTTCCCCCCCCCTTGCCTATTTAGAAGTCCTCTGCTGCTATGAGACCTGCTTAACCACTTACTGTTTGCTGAGAAAAATGCCTGTAACAGGCTACATTGTCTTACTCTCAGTTTTTAAGAGTTCCTGGCACACATGTGGCAGTGACTCTGTGGGGCATTGTTTGGCTGGAGGTCTCTCAGCCATATGTTCAGTCTCAAAAATGGTATGTGAATAAACATGGGGGTCAATGAGATTACAGTTTCCCTTTGAAATTGCATTCCTGGATGCTTTCAAGATTGAGACATTTAAGCAAAAGCTGCGAACAGAGTTGACAAAGATCTTAAACTCTGCCAACGAGTGATATTGAGTTCTTGTTCCTTTTTCCCAGGGAACTCCAAATTTAAAGTAGACATGATTTAAGACCTTCCCCTTGCACATGGGAACAATATCCTATCCATTCTGTGGGCAATTATTTCCAGAAGCACAGCTAGCTCTTCATTTTTAAGCATATGTAGACTCAGGCCGGAAAAAGACCGTTGCCTTTCTGAGTATTTACATCGCCTAGGAAAATAACAGGAGACAGGTGTGCAGACGCCTGGCTGTGACTCCACAGTGGTGTGTGGGGTCTTAGAGTCTTGCGCTTGTTGTTTGCCAGTTCTGATTTAGTAGCATTGAAACTATTCCGGAAAGAGATCTCTGCGCCTGTGCTTCTCACTCCAGAGCCTTCCTGCCCATTGTGCTCTGGCAGGCACTGAAGTGCTACTTGATCTCCTTGCATGATAAAATGACTAAGATTACACTTTCCCTCCCCTTGGCTTCTGAACGTAATCGCCAACGAGACCTGTTCAGTAATATGTTTAAAGACCTGACAATGTTAATTCATCCTAAGATTTGCAGAAAAGGGTTTTTAGATTTTTGCCTTGTTCTGCGGTTTTGCATTTATGAATTGAGGCAAGAGCTGATGTAATGTGGCTCTACTTCCTTTGTGTAGTATTTTTAATAGTCCACAGGACCATGCTCTAGTCTGTATCGTGGTGATTTCTGAAAGTGGGGGGGGGGTAAGGGGGGAGGGAGTCTGTCAGAGAGAGAGAGAACATTTAGGTACCTTCAGCTGTGTCTGATTTACTTTCTACACTATAGGGCAGAGGGAAGAGTGGTGACCTGTGGCCACTTGTCAGGAAGGCTCAGTGCGTTGCCCTTGTGTTATGCAGACCAGCCTTTCATTTTTAATTAGTGGGATTGTGTACAGCTGTTAGGTCAGGAGGCTCTGGCCGTTCCTGCAGGGTAGTTTTATCTTACATTAGAGCTTTTGTGAATTTGCCAGGCTGTTTCTTAATCCCTCACCCATTGCCACCATAATTGATTTTCAGCAAATGATAGAAACAAAACAAGGTTTTGTTTGTCCGTGTAATAGTTGACTTGTGAGAATTTATTTTTGATTTTGAGGAATGTATAATGTTAATAGGTTTTCTATTTGCCATTATTTCCCAAGGTCAAAAGGTTTTTGCTTGCTATTGTATAGTCCAAGAAGCCAGTGGAAACAAAATTTTATAACAGGAAGTCACTATGTTGTTTAAAAAAGAGGGAGGAAGGGAGTCTTTGTTCTCTAGTCTAGTGTTACTTTGTGAAACTCAAATGCTAGCCTAGCATCCATGGCATCAACTAGACTGCTTCCTCTTTGTCTTTTATTTTCTCACTGCACCAAAAGCCCCGAGAAGAGATGGTGACCAGTTCCTTGGCCTGGGCAGTTCATAGAAGAGTTTAGAAATGCTTCCGTTGAGGGGCATGTGTTCACTAATGTAAATTTAAAATGTGTCACCGGTACCAAGTTATTAGAAAATATTTCCTGAAGATTTAAAATGGAATAGACACACATCTTTGTCTATAGGCCTGTGATGAAGTCACGCTCTGAAGGCTGAGGGACAGACAGATAGTAATTAGACTGACCCCCTTTCTTTGCCTAGGTCTTTTTACCCTTGTCATCTTGGTGAAAAGAGGACCGTGCAGCACTGTCATCATGGGCTTCTAAGACTTTCGGGAGCATAGCCACAGCAGAAGACCTAAAGGCAGAGTGCTTATTAATAAAGGCAGTGTGGGCTCTTCTTACTGCACTGCTTTGGGTGGCGGAAAAGATTAGTTCAGGATACTTTTTTTTAAAAGTGGTCAGAGGGGTGGATTCTTGAAGTACTTTGTGGTGAGGAAATAAGAGTGTCCTTTCCAGAAAACCTTACAGTGCATCTGATTCAGGGAAATTAAAGACTGACATTGGCAGCAAGAAACTGCTGAATTAAAATGGAAACAGAAAAGGTGTGTCCTAGGTCCAGGCTGAACAGAACACTTCACAAGTTCTTGGAGATGTTTGTTATTACAGACACAGGTCTTTGGATTTAAGCATTAATAGTGAGTGAAGCCTTAGGCTTATCCTTTAAAGACCAGTGTATCTGTGATGTAGATGACAGATAACATATTTGTAATGAAAAACATTAAAATGACAATGCTGACATTTAATTATTGGAAAAAACAGACTCTTACCAGTTTCAATGTAGAAAAAAAGTGAGTCTACCTACAGGGTGTATGTTATGTCATAGTCTGCTGAATAATTTACTTACTTACCTTTTTTTTTTAAAGGTTTAATGTGTGTAGGCATTTTGCCGGCATCTGTTTGTACACTACACGTGTGCTTACAGAGACCAGAAGAGGGCATTGGATCTGCTGGTACTGGATTTACAGATGGGGGCCACTGTGCAGGTGCTGGGAAATGAACTCAGGTCCTCTAGAAAAGGAGCCAGTGCTCTTAATCATTCTAGTTCCAATTAACTTTTTAATTAATTATTAGTAGTTTTGAGACAGTCTCATGAAGTACAGACTGGCTCAGAATTCCTGATCTTTTTGCCTCCACTTCTGAGGGTTGGCATTAGAGGTATGAGGCATGGTGCCTTGCTTAGACTGGGTAATTTAGAATAATTAGAAGTTTATTTGGCCCATGTCTCGGTAACAACCTTGTTCAGTACCCAAAAGCCAAAGGGTTAGAAAAAAGATGGAAGTGAGCAAGATTGAGCAGGAGTGAGCAGGGGTGGACAGGAGTAGGCAGGGGCTGGCAGGGGAGGGGTGACATTTAGAAAATTAACCTGATCCTCCTCATCAGTCCACTCAGTTAATTCCTATTAGGCCCACCCAGCACTCCAGTACTGGGGAGTAAGGTTCTAATAGTCAGCCACATTCAAACCTTAGTGCTCTACAGAGGTGCTCACTCAGGATGGACCTGACACTTACAGTGCGGCAAGTGCTGTGATGACGTGCTGGCAGTACGAAAGGACACAGGGTCCCTGTCCTCACCACGGTACAGTGGAAGGAGAAAAGAGAGCATAATAATTGATGAAGTAGGAGGAGATGGCATGGCTGCTGATGGTGGCTTACACTTGTAATTTCAGTGTTTGGAAGGAGGATTCTGAATAGTTGGAGGCTAGTAGTCTATGCTACATAGTCAGGGTAAGCGAGTTTAGAGAGCTGAGATCCTGTTTCAAAGACAACAAAACCAGTCATCAGACAACAGAAAACAAAGTTAATCCATGAGCTTGGTTGGCAGTGTTTTGTTTTGAAATATAACACAATTAAACATTACTTCTTAAGTGATCTGCTTTTTCTTGTGTGATTAAAAATGCATTTCTCATGTCAATGGAAGGATTTCTTAGCCACTGTTAATACATTGTGGCTCATCTCTCAAATACAGAAAGAAGAAGAGTATTTGAAAAAAAAAAAGAATATAAATAACCCTCCAAAACAGACATTAAATATAGTGATTTGCCAGTTTTAAGCATCTAATATTGGAAATGGAATGTTTGAATCATAATCTGTCTACGCAAGGAAGCTTGCAGGCATTTAAAGTCATCATAACTGGGGCTGGTGAGATGGCTCGTTGGGAAAAGTGCTTGCTGCACAAGCGTGAAGACCTGAGTTCAAGCCCCAGCACCTACATAAAAGCTGAGTGTAACTCCTGTAACTATGGTACTGGGACTTGAGAGACAGGAAGAATTTAGGGGCTTGCCCATTTTCCTGTCTAGCCAAATTACTGGGTTACAGATTCATTGATGGAGATCCTGACTTTAAAAAAGTAAGATGGAGAGTAATAGAGAAAAACACCCCAAGTTCCATTGAATACATACATACACAGAGGAAGGGAAGAAGAATGGAGAGAAAATTAAGATAGTGTTCCTCCTTATGTTAAACAGTAGCTGTAAGATCCTAGCAGCATACAGTGTTTTCTCAGCAGAGTAAGACGCCAGAGATCAGCACAGCAGAAGTGGTTGTTACCTTTCTCTGGACAATAGGATTGTAGGTAATTTCATTCCTTTATGTGTGGTGGGTTTTTGTTTGTTTGTCTTGTGAGTTATTTAGCCCTTGTAGGTATAAGACAGATCCATGTCAAAGCCAGGAAACTAAGACATCAAGAGGTTGAACAATTTGGCTAGGATTCCAGATTCTTCATCTTCTGATTTTTTTTAAAATTACATATTTTAGTTAGCTTTATTTACTGGGTGTTTGCATGTATATGCAGCATTGTTTGGAGGTTAGAGAATAACTTATGGAAGTTCTTGACTTCTACCACATAGGTCCTGGGGATCAAACTCAGGTTGTCAGTCTTGCTTGCAAGCACTTTTAGATGCTGAGCTGATTCTCTGATCTTCAGAATTTGGCCATTTCTTTAGTCAACCAACTCTGTTTGTGACTCAAAGACCTTATATCAGTCATTTCTCCTGTCCTGGATTGATGTAAATTTTGATTGCAGTATGATTGCTGTACAAATGCAAAAATACAGTTCATTAACCATTCCTTTCTTGTTCTCTTTGTGTGCAGGTATGAAACTGTTGGTTCCTAATGTTTCATTGAAAGTTCTATTGATGAGACAATTAGCTAAATTAGAGTTCCTTAAAGATAACTGAGGTTGAAGAAAAATCAAATAACATTTGTATAAAATATTTAAAGCATTCCTTCAGGTAGAATGAAGAATAGTTTTTTTTCCCCCCAAATTTTTTTTTCTTTAAAAGTTGTGTGTGTGTGTGTGTGTGTGTGTGTGTGTGTGTGTGTTGCACAGGTCACAGAGCATGTGTTGTGGAGATCAGATGACAGTGTTCAGGAGTTGTTCTTTCTACACTATATGGATCTAGAAGATGGTCATCAGACTATCAGACTTGGTGGCAGGGTACTTTTACCTCATGAATCATCTTGCTGGCCCATATACCCCTATTCTTTTTGAAGTTGATGCTTGTAGTTACTAAGTAAAGGATGACTAGTGAGTAGTCTTAGAACTGAGAGGTTTGGCTTCAGAGCTGGAACAAAAGGATGGTTGCAGGAGAAACTGCAGCTTAATACTGCTAACTGCTTAGTACATTAGAAAGGTTGTCGGATTTCGTGGTGGTTATATGTCAGCTGTGTTGGGTTTGGTGGGTAAAATTAGGCAATGACTATAAGTAACTTGAGAAAGAAACATTTTAAAGAATTTGTGGTATGTTTAGATCTTTATGTGAAAGCCAAGCATTCCTGCCGTTAACATTTGAACTCATTGCTCAGTTCTGCAGCAAACAGACCTGCTTCCCATATCCCGATTTTTCAAAGCCAGTGAGCTCCTAGTGATCTGGGTTTTAAAAGTGGTAGCTTCTGTGTGGCTGCTGAGCTGTAGAAGAGTAAAATGGAGCACACACTCACTGTGCATCTGCCACACTGCCAAGTCAGAAGCCTCTAGTGGTGTGTGCTGCTGTGCTCACAGCTGTTTTTACCATGAAGCCACCAGAGTATCTGCTAATAATTTAAAAATAGATGGGTGAAAACAGGTCTCTGCTGGGCTTGAGTTTCAGCATCAGAAGTGAATTGTATGCCTTCGAATAAAATGACAATTGAAGTTATGCCCTCAAGCATGGTCTTCAGGATTTCTCCGGCTGATTTATTGCATAGGGAACAGGAGGAGTTAATGAGGTTCTTTTTATATGACCTTTCAGGACCAAGATTAGAGAAATTTTCATTATATTTGTATAGGTGGTTTGCCTGCATGTATGGCTGTGTATCACATGTATACCTATATCTGAGGAAGCCAGAAGAGAGTATCAGATCCCTCGGAACTAAAGTTAGAGCAGATTGTCTGATGCCATGTATGTACTGGGAATCAAAACTGAGTTCTCTCCAAGTGTACCCAACTGCCAAGCTACTTTCCAGCCCCTGGAGAGAGTCTGTTGGTGGACTCATGATAAAATACTTGGCCAAAATAACTTAAGGGAGAGTTTATTTTGTCTTGAAGTTCTAGGTTGCAGGCTGTCATGGTAGGGAAGTCACAGCAGCATAAGCTTATAGAGACCTGGCAATGTGACCTCAGTCATGAAGCAGAGAAGACCAAGGCAAGCAGCTGTCCAGCTCCCTTTCTCCATTTACACAGTACTGGATCTCAGCGAGGGAAGCCCAAATCCCTGAGGGTGTGCGCAGAGGGTCATCTCCCAGGTGATTCTGATTGTCAGGTTGGTAGTGAACACTACTACAGTGTCCAAATCTTTCTTCAAAATGGGTGGTTTTTTTCCCCTATTACGAAGATTTAACAAGTATTTTTGGGGGGCTCAAGTTACTAAAATTTTAAATTATACATAATATATATATATATATATATATATATATATATATATATATATATATATATATATATATATAGTATGTATGTATGTATGTATAATTAGTAAAAAATGAACAATTTAGGGCCAGGCATAGTGGTGTGCACTTTTAGGTGCTAGTACTTTGGAGACAGAGGCAGGCGAATCTCTGATTTAAAACCAGCCTGGTTTACGTAGTGAGTTTCAGGCCAGCCAGGACTAGTAATAAACCAGTGGAGGAAAATGAGAGAATAGAACCAGCTTGACCTCCGTATGGTGAGAGCAGCCTTTTTATCTGAGAGGACTATACCAAGTCCTTCTTTGAGGGTATGAGAGGCCCAGAAATTGCCTTTCTGAACTCTAGGGTGGAAGATAAATCAGGTTGCCTGCTTCTATGATCTCAGCAGTCCAGTGGGTTGGCTGCTTTCTGGAATTCTATGGGTGGCAGGAAGAGGCAACTAGAACTCTTGAGTTGGAGACCAGCCTGATCTATGTAGTAATACCCTGTCTGGAAAAGAAAAAGAAAAAAATGTGATTTGATCAAAGATGTAGTTAATATTCTTTTTTTGGGTGGGGCAGTGCTGAGGACTTCAGGACATTTTGCACAGGAGGCAAACACTGTTAATGAACTACATTCCTAGCCTATTCTGAACGCCTTTCTGTCTGCCTGCCTGGTCACTTTTCCTTCCTAGGATTCGCTCTGTCTTTAGAGTAGCCTCATATTCAATATTCAGTAATGAAATGTTTACCCCTCTTAGTATTATTAGCTTTTATTTACTAGATAGGTATAGACTTAAAGAATTATATTATTTTCTTTATTGAGGACCATTTTCTGAATAATAAAAAACTGAAAAAAGTCTTATCCTTGGAGACTATAATTTACATTAATATTATTGTAACAGGCTGTGCAGTAGATACTATATACTTACTGTCTGCTTTTTAAAACTTTAATTACTACTGTTGTGTAGATGTGTATATGGAGGTTAGATCAGAACTCTTGAGTGGGCTCTCACCTGTATATGGATTTCTAGGATGGAACCGAGGCACCAGTCTCCTACCCTTCAGCCATTGCTCACCCTTGTACCTGTTTGTTGAAACGGGACCTCATGTAGCATGGGCTGTGCTGGTACTGGCTCTGGTGCAGAGGGTGACCCCGAACTCCTGCACTTCTGTCCCAACACCCAGGGTGCCTTATTTCTGCTTTTATGTTTGTTTGCCCCCCCCCCCCCCCTTATTTTTTTTTTGAAACCTGGTTGGCCTAGAACTCCCTATGAAGACCAAGTTGTCTTTAAACATATGATCCCTCTGGTGGGCCTACCAAACAGTAGGCCATGCTCATCCTGGCTTTTGCATGTGTATACACCCCTCCCTCTTTAAAAAACAATTTATTTATTTTATATATGGTAGTACACTATTGAACACCAGAAGAGGGCATGGGATTCCATTACAGATGGTTTGAGCCATCATGTGGTTGTTGGGAATTGAACTCGGGACCTCTGGAAGAGCAGTCAGTGCTCCTAACTGCTAAGCCATCTCTCCAGCTCTGGTGTTGTAGTTCCTATTTCTGTCTGATTTGCTCTACTTGAATCTTCTATAGCTCCTGACTTGTTGAGACTTGTAGAACAACACTTTATGTGTGGGATTGTTTGTTGGGGAGGGGGTGGCTCTTAGGCTACTGTGCATTGTGCTAGTCTTCTCTCTGTTCTTCACATCTTTTGGTACAGAACCACCTCACCTCCTGAACTAAAGGGCTTAGCCTCCTTCAAACTGACCTGCTTTCTTCTGCACTTTTGAGCTGTTTCATAAACTGGTGAAGTTTTTTTGCTCCTTAAAACAAGGTATGGCATGAACCTCAGTGTACATTTATGTACCATCTCATCCCTGCTTTAATCTTATGCTCCTCCTTGGCCCTGCAGTTTTTCTGTGTCAAGGAAAGAGAAGTGATGTAATAGAGTGGGGGCTGGGCAAAACCGTGGACGCCCATATTTGTACCATGCTGACTTTTCCATTTTTGAAATGGAACACTGTAGAGTAGAACCTGGTACAGGTGCACCCTGGGTAACTCTTAGCCACTGCCATCAGCCCAGTGCTCTTTTCTCTTCCTTTTAACCCACCCTGCCTCTCTGTAGATGGATACAGATATAAATAAATACAAAGATTGATTTCATTCTGCCAAAGTCAGTCAGGAAAGAGTTTGTGTAGGTAGATAGATGTATTAAATTGTGTTCTGGAGTTCAAGCTGTTCAGATCAAACCCCTAATTTGATGGCATTCAGAGACATGTTGTGGTAGGATTAGTAAAAAGAGGAAGGGAAAAGGGGGTGCAGGGAGAACAGCCATCACTCCTGGAGACCTGAGCTAAAGCCAGGAAATATCCTTATGCAAGTTCTCACTGGAGACTTAGGCCAGAGGAGTTTCTGTTTTTAAAGCCGCCAGCCTATAGCGCTCCGTTGTTGCAGCTGGAGCTGATGAATGTGGAACACATTTTAGAGTTAATATACAGGGCCCCTAGCAGCTTATGATGAAGACTGAGCTTTTGGAGAGTGAAATGGACATTGTTGGGAGAAGTTTTATCTGCTGAGCAACCTTCACTGAACTCTGTTTCAGGCCTCATGACTGCCTGTAAAGGAAGGAGGTTAGGGTTGTTTTCTGTGGTTTCAAGATAAAAACTGTGGGCCAGTGAGATGACTTGGCAGGTAAAACCCTTTGCCGCCATCTGGATGTTTGGGTTCCTTCTCCGGACCCTGGAAAGAACAATCTGTAAGTTGTCCTGGCCTCCATGTTTGTGTGCACTCATGTAAATTCATTTGCATGCATAAGAAAAAGAATAAGATCCAGGTCTAGAGAGGTATGTTGATTGGGATGCCAGTGTACACCACTTTTGCAGGTGGCTAACCTCCAACAGGTGTGCTTGCTGACTTTTCTACCCCTCGGACCTTCACAGGTGACTCCATATTTGTCAGTCTTTTAATTGCCTTTGCTTAGAAGAACAAAACATTTCTTTTTAGTCATTGGAGTTGTCTTCTTTTTAGGAAGGCGACATCTGTGACATTCTCATGGGAAGCATAGCTGTAGTGACTGAGATACTGGATTTATCATTCTTGGGAAAAACAGGAACTTAAACTTTTTGGTCTGTTAATTAGAATTGAAACACATCAATTCCTTGAGGTGTCATAGTTATAAGAAATGTGATATTTGAATTAGAATTGAGAAACACTTAATTTTGTTCCAGGTGTTGAGTATTGCTGATGAGTGGTGGGCGTGGGAATGTCTGCTGCCACACGATTGTTTTTCACTTAGTGTGACTTATGGGTGTTTCTTCAAGTAGATAAACTTGATTGTTAGAGGATGGAAAGTGTAAGCAATTACAGAGGGGTAAATCCATAATGGGAAAACAAAATCCACTGTGCAAAGCCCAGTTCAGACACTGCTGTTTATTCTTAGAGAATTTGGTTCTCTACAAAGTCTGTAGGTTGCCAGGGCATACTGCATTTGCTCTGTTTTTCATTGAAATTTTAACAAAATAAACAGTAACTAGGTTTTATTTGTGATCATAAAAACTATTCCTTTGAGTTAAAGGTTTAACTTATTTTTTTCTTTAAAAAGCTTTATTGGGAATAAAATCCCCATACCAGGCAATTAATTTATTTCAGAACCATACAGTGTTTAAAAAGCATAGCCAGAGTTGTACACTCTTTATTACAACATAGATTTTCTACCTACTTACCTGTCTGTCTGTCCATCCGTCCGTCCGGTAATCACTCTATAGATCAGGCTGTCTGAATTCAGATTTGCTGAGATTAAAGGTGTGCACCATCACCTCTCCCTGGTGCAGGAAATATTAAACGGACGGTTTAACCCTTTGTCAGCCCCTGAGGTCTCACTCTGCAGATGCTGCTCCAGTGTGGAGAAGAGTTCACGGACTCCGTCACTTGGTTCCCTTCCCAAGCCATTCGCTCCGCCCACTCTTTTGTTTCTGTCCTGGGTAAATATGACTGCTGAGGCGTGTTTCTTTACCCCACCACCGGACCCAAACATGACCCCAAAGCTTTTCAAGCAGATTTATATATTACATTCTCAATCCATAAGCCCTCTACACAATAAGATTACATCCAATGGACAAAGATACAAACTGCCCTTTTATAGGAGATAAAATGACCTACAGAAACTATTAAAAAAATTCATATCTACCTATCGCCAATTACAGCCACCTGGATCAAGATCCTCCTTCTCAAGCTCCAATTTGATTCTCCAGGAATTTCCCTTCCACCTTCTCCTCCACTTCTGCTCCTTGACCTTGCCCCACCTAACTCTTTCCTGTCCAATCATGTATTGCCTTAACATAAATCTACATCCCCCTAAGAATAGATTTATATACAGTGCTTTTTGGTGGCTTATAGAATATGTCCACACGATTTTCACATGTCCTTTGTATTTCTGTAAGGATATAATTAAATTCATGCTTCAGAGCCATAACCCATGGCAGACTACAAGCTTACACTTAGGTCTTGTTTACAGTGGTCTGACACGGAGTTGGCTATTAAATTCTTTAGTGACTGATGACTCCCTTCAGGGTATGATCAAGTGATTTGAACAGCAAGTGAAAATACCCCATAGTCTTGCTTAGCTTATTATCTGGAGAAACTGTGGCTCTCTCCAAGCATTGGCTTTTCATTCGGTGGACTCCAAATGTTTGACACATTTTCTTAAAAGAGGCAATCAGCTTTTATGTCTCAGGTGAGCTACATTCCTTCTCCTTTCACCCTGCTCCTCACTTTTTTTTGAAATAGGGTCTCCTATAAACCTGATGACCTTGAATTCCTGATCCTCTTCCCCTCCCCCCCACTTCAAGAATTTAAGATTAGATAAAATTCTTAGTGTTGGTTCCCTGCTGATTCATAATGGTCGTGGGTGTGGAGTCTGAGAGAGTGTGATTGAACCTTGTAGTCCCTGTGTGCAGGAGGTGCTGAAGCAGAACTATCACAAGTTGGTTGGTGTCTGGAGCTGTATGAGAAAATTTAGAGGCATGGAGAGAAGACTCAGCAGTGGTTAATCTTGTAGAGGGTTTGAGTCCTAGCACCCACATGATGGCTGACAACCATCCCTAACTCCACTTTGGGGAGATCTAATTTCCCTCGGTATCAAGCATGTATATATGGTACACATACATACAATAAAATGTATTTAAAGATTTTAAAAGGAATAAAAATAATCCCTCAAGATGTGAACATAAAAAATAGAAATTTGAGGCTAGCTTGGGCTTCATGGTAAGGCTCAATTTCAAAACAAAATACCCCCCCCCACACACACACGCACACCCAAGTTGGATGAGGTATTTTGGACCCGTAATTCTAGCTGCACAAGAGGCTGAGGTAAGCACGTTCTCAAATATTAAGTCTTACACATGGGAGAACAAATATGTTTGGGTAAATGTAGGAAAGAACTTGAGAGAGAAAAGGGATTTTCAGTGGAGGAGTACCTATGGGGTGCATGAATGTGTATATATACATTGTGTTCCAATGGTGACGGTTTCTGATTTCTCCAGTCACTTCTGTTGGACATTTCCAGCACCATCTCTTTCCACTTCCGTGCCCTCCTCTCAAGTTTTTCTTTACGTATTTATTTTTGTAATTCCCAGAGTTCAGTTGGAATGGGGACTGATCTTGTGAGATAACCATGGCTTCAGTGAGTTCATGAATGCAGTGGCCACATCATGTTCACAAGACAGCATTTCACAGCATCCTTCCCCATGTCCCAGCTCTGACATTCCTTCTGCTCCCCTTTCAGAGATGGTCTTTGATCTCTGATTAACTGCTGCTGCCCACTGCAGAGAGACACTTCTGGCTACAAGGGAATAAAACAGTCTTGTGTGAAAACACACAAGGCCTTTTCTCAACATGGTCATGTAGCAAAACATGTAGTAGGTTTTTTCTAGGGCTGATGATCTCAGCTGTGGGCTCTTGACCCAGCTTACAGCACCAGGCATGAGTTCACTCTCCTAGAGCAAACCTCACATCTAGTCAGAAAGCAGCTGGTTACTCCACGAGATCTGTGCCTTTATTGTACATACAGCATAATTTGTTTTAAAACGAGAAATCTTTCTGCTTTATGATGCTTAGTGAATATGGATCTTGTAGCATAATTTATGTTTTTTTAAAATGTCTAACTTGTTCAGTGCATAGATATATTGAAAATGTAGTTGATTATTAAAATAATCTGTAAGGCTTTTGGTGCTCTTTGAAGAATGACAAATTTAAGGTTGTGCATGTAAGGTGGTATGTGCTTCTGATTATAAAAGTCCCCTCAGGTGTAGTGGTGTAAGGCCAGTGCTGAGAACAGTGTTATTAACTTACCTTTAAAAGGGCCTGCTGTGGTACTCCTGTTCCCAAACTAAGGTTATTTTGGTATTGATGTTTTTGGATACATTCAAGTGAGGGTGGAGAGATGATCTGGTTAAGAGCTTGGTTTTCTCTCAGAGGACCCAGCTTCAATTCTCAGCACCCATCTGTAATTCCCATTCTTTTGAGGCCCTGTACTTGTACACTTGTGGTACACATAAAAACACATAGACAGACACAAAAAATATTAATAGCAATTCGAAAGTCATACAGGTAGATATCGTTATAAAATTTATTTCATAATGAAAACTGGCACTGTTTTATATCTTTATTGGTATTTTGTAAAATACCTATCACTTTACCAGGGCTATTCATGCCTCCTCTCCTGTAGAAAATAGTTTGTGGGGGTTTTCTAGTCTTGGTGCAGATCTATAGAAGGTTGATTTTCTTTCTTATCTTCAGCAGGGTTAGCTAATGAGTTTCTTTAGTCTTGAGTAGAATTATTAGATCTAAGGAGTAGTGCCCTTTGGTGCCTCTCTTTGTAACAGACCAGAAAAATAAGAACAAGTGTTAAGTGGGATGCTGGAGAGGGCCTTGTGGAGCTCGGCTGTGCAGTGTCTGTGTGGCTACCTTCTCTTTTTGCTTGAACACTCCGGTTTTTGTGTCTTGATGCTATAGTCTCTTAGCACTTAAACATTTCTAATGGGTGGTATTTCTTTAACTTGATTTATGAAGTTACTCACTGGAAGTTTGGAGTTTATGCATATGTGTATTTTAGAAAGAATATACATAGCTGGATGGTGGCACACACCTTCAATCCCAGCACGCAGAGGCAGGTGGATCTCTGAGTCTGAGGCCAGCCTGGTCTACAGAGTGAGCTCCAGGGTGGACAGAGGGACAGAGAACCCTGTCTTTTTTTTTTTTTTTAAAGCCAGAAAGGAAGAAGAGGATGACAATTGCCAGGACCCTGCGTATTCCAGGTGCAAGATCCCTACCACAGAACTCTGTCCTTAAAATCTCTACTGATTCTCATGTTTGCTTGTCACTTATTATTCATTTGTTTATCTATTCAAATTTGTGCACATGCATGTACTGAGGGGGCATGTGTGTCACAGTGTGATTATGGAGGTTGGAGGAAAACTTGTGATGTCAGTTTTCTCCTTCCACTTAGCTGTGTGTGGGTCTGAGGATGAAACTCAGGTTACTAGATTTGCCCAACAAACCCCCTTTGTCTGATGGACCATCTCATGGGCTCTGTGTGTGTGTGTGTGTGTGTGTGTGTGTGTGTGTGTGTGTGTGTGTTTGTACGTACATACATACCCCACTCTTTTTTTGTTTGTATTTCTTGATATCTTTTTGAGACTAGCCTAGCTAGCATAAACTCAGTAGGAACACCAGGCTCCCTTTTAACTCACAGGGATCCATCCACCTGCAGGTTGGTAAGTGGGACCCAGAACTTGAAGACTGAGTGTATGTGGCTGGTGTGCCTGAGAAAGGTGGGTTTTCCTGCTTGTCTAATTGTTACCCAGGTTTTCACGGCCAGTTTTTCCCCTTTTGGGTTTTTCTCATTTAACTTAGCCTGCTTTGAAATCCCTGTGTATACCAAGGAAGGATGACAGCGAGCTCTTGTTCTCCTTCTTCCAGCTTCCAGGTTTCCCTGCCCAGCAGAGAGTTAGGATTCTTATGTAATAATTACATACCTTGAATTCATAGATATAGACGTCTTAGTAGGATTAGGAAAGTTATTTTTATTTTTTAGGTAACGATTTTCATCTACTGTATACCTGGAGTCTAAGTTAGTGAACATTTTAATCTCAAATCAGGTAAACATTCACAAAATAAGGTGAATGCAATAATTTCTGTAAAATTCAACTAGATGGGTTATTAAAGTTGGTACAAAGATAGTTTTTTTTTATAGACGCTTAGAACAGAAACTGATTGTGTAGGCTAAGCAATTCCAAAGGCTGTGATGTTAGCACAATTTATATTGAATTTGGAGGAATTTATCCTAGGCAAGAAATGATGAGGAGCACACAGATTGGCTTTGTGCACACTGCCTGTACTCTAAGGAAAGGAACAAGTCCCTGTCACACAGAGCAAAGCCCATGGGTGAGGAAGACAGAAATCCCTATCTATCAATGGCACGATGTCAGTAACACCAAGGTGAGGAAGTCAGCCTATCTCATGGGGACTTTTGAGGCTGTGATGAAGACAGAGCTGTGGAAATCTTTGCTGTGGAGTTAATAGTACTTAAGGGCTTATTTCAAAAATTGAAAACCTAGTTGGATTATTGTAGTTACCCAGATCTTCCAATATAGATGAGGATTCTCTTTCATTCTGAGCCTACTTCCCTTAGAATTCCAACCAAGGATGTTCTTTATTTCTATTTAAAAATGCACACACTGGGTGGGGTGTGTGTGTGTGTGTGTGTGTGTGTGTGTGTGAGTGAGTGAGAGAGAGAGAGAGAGAGAGACAGAGAGAGAGAGACAGAGAGACAGAGAGAGACAGAGAGACAGACAGACACTGACTGACCTATATAGATTGGTACCCAGCCTCATAATTTTGTTTATAAATTTAAAAGCACATTTTAATCTGGGCCAAATTTAGGCACAGATTTTAGGTTTCACCTTATGTTTTGTATTTATAGAGAGCTAGAATACTATAGAGAGGATGAGTAAGCCAAGTAAACACTCACCTTTTTTGCCATAATGTTAGATAGGTGAGCAGTGGTTTCTAAAACCCTAGACTTAAAGCACTTGACAAAAAATAATGGAAACATTTCTGGTTATTATAAATAATTTAGTATCTGAATAGTTGCTCATGAGATTGCTATAATTTATTTACTTCTTTTGTGTATCGTTTCTGCCTGGTTATGCTGCACACTGCAAGTCTTTGTCCCCATCTTTCTGCTGCTGTTGCTCTGTCTTCTAGTTAGTTTTTCTTTCTGGGTGGTTTCTGTTAGTGTTATGGAAGTTGGGAAAGGCATGGTTTTAAAAACCTAAGAAATCTATTTCTTGGAAATTTCCTATTTTTACTATTTCTTTGTATTAGTGCTTATAATTATTTTATGGAGTGTCCAGATTTTTATTTTGTTCTGTTTTATCTTCTATTCTCTGGCTTCCCAGGTAGGTTAAACCTTTGAAAATCTTCATCTGTATTTTAACATTTGTATAGGATGCTTTAAAAACAAAAACCAACCAACCAAACATGCATCAATGCAGAATGTGGGACTTTGTGGCTCTTATATTATTGAGAAGTGCATGTGTACATATTTATGTATTTTTGTGTATACACACACACACACAGTCTTTTCTTGGATTGGAATGTTCTTAATTTACAATTTCTAATCTGAGCCGGATGTGAGCAGTGAGTAAGGGTGCTCTCACTACCAAATCAGGACCTGACTTCACTCTGGAGGGGGAGTGGGATAATTCTTCCTTTTCTTTTCATCCTGACTGATTTGTTCCCTCCCACCCCCCAAAAGACCCATTTAAACAGAGCTGTTAGATTTTACAGACTCTATATCCTTTCTGCCTTGGAGCCCATAGTTTTGGCTCCCTGCCTACTCAGCTTAGATTCCCCTGGACTCTCCTGCCCCCTCGATTTTTCTTTTAAAATCCATATCCTTTTCTGTCTGGGTCTTAAATTATTCCTTACTGTTTGTCAAAGTCCTACCCAACTCTTAGCAGTCCAGCTGGAATTCCCAGGGAAGTTTGTTTTCCACACCATCGTCTTAGTTTTGCTTATTTTCTCAGATTCACAAGTTCTTTGGCTAGAAGGAAACAGCTACTCATGTTTTGTCTTCTGATGACAGGTGCTGGCCTCTTCGCTCAGACACCATCAGTATCTGGAACTTGAAGGCAAAAAGAAGTAAATGTTCTAGAGAAATAGAATTTAGACACTCAGTGGTTTTTTTTTTTTTTTTTTTTTTTTTGCTTATAATAAAAGAATAACTCAAAAAGTCAGAATAGTAATCTGAGAAGAACAAGTGTATCTTACTCCCCTGATTCTCACTGGCTATATCCCTTGGGGGAGGTCTTGTGCATGCACCTCTTCTCATATGCCCCTTAAAATTCTTCCCAGGTTCTTGTTTTAAAGCCTCTACTGTTGAATTACATCATGAAGGCTTTATAGTTTAGGTTGTTTGTTTTTTTTTTTTTGAGACAAATTTTCTCTGTAGCCTTGGTTGGCTTCTAACTCGCAGAGATCTACCCACTTTGACTCCCTGAGTGTGGGTTAAAGGTGTGCACCACCACTCCTGGTTCTTGTTCATATGCTTGGGAACCGTTTTTATAAAGGATGTGAATTCAGAGCCACAAGTTCTTCTGCTGACTTTCTTCCTCTGCATAAGACCCCCCAATGATAATAACCCAACGGCAGGTCACACTGGTGCAAAGCTCACTGAGTGCTTTGTAGTTGTAGCATTCTTGAGGAAAAGCAATGAAAAACACATGTTCTCAAAAGCTCCAGTCTTACAGGAAAGCAGAACTCTGCCTATCATCTTGTGTTATACATACAGAAGTAACTTACCAACTTTGTAGAAATCAAGACTCTGTTTTTATGATGCAGGAAAATTGGCAGTCTCCGGCACCACCACAGGACTGTTGTACAGGATCACAGGAGTCCTGAAAGCGGATAAACTCATGAGTCATTCAGACTGTCAGTGCTTACACCCATCTGCCAGAGACTCTAGCTCTGCTTTTAGAATGATGGGGAATGTCTTGGCGCATCAGAGGCACTTGGTAGAGGAAGGAGCGCTTACAAAGAAACGGTGCTGAGCATGTAAGATAATGGAACTTGGGAGCAAGATCTGAAGGTGTGGCTACCTTGGATAAGGTATAGTGGGGGAAAGGCAGCCTTGCGCATTTCCCCACAGGTCAGGTTGTTGCTGAAAGAATGGAAGACTAGAGACACAAATTGCTCTGGGACTCTGGTTTTCTTCTTACAATGATATAGTCTATTGCCTTAAGAGACAGCAGTAAAGTCTCAGGGTTCACTAGAAGCAATTAGGGTGGATTAAAAGAGTAGTTTGCTGCTGAAATAGGATTCTTAATATTTTTTTCTAGATCGGTGGAAATGGGCTTTCTGTAGTGCAGACATGTTCTGTCTCTGATGTGACAGCTGCTGGATATATATACTTGGCTGGAAATCTCTTAAAATTTGGGGAGTGTGATCAAGGAGCTTGTTTTTACATTTTGTTTAGTTAACTTCCTAGTCCTGTAGCTAGTAACCAGCTATTTGCCATTACAGCCCTAAAGTGACCTTGATTCAGTGACTTGACCCTTTAATGAGTGGCATCTGAAACAGTCTCTGTTGTGGACACCTTTTTAAATTATTTATTGTATTTTCTTTTAGAGAAATTTTGAAATGAATGAGGAACAAAAGGTACTGTTATGTGTGAGATTAGGAGCTAATGCTTACTTCAGATTAAAGACCCGAGTACCCTTCTCAAAGTATTTAAGAAAAGAGGACTGGAAATAGCTCAAGTGGTAGAGTGCTCGTGTAGCAGGCACAGAGCCCTGGGTCTCCTCCCATCACCACATAAACTGAACATAAATCTATAATCCCAACTCTTGGAAAGCAGAAGCAGGAGGATCCCAATTTCATGCCAGCCAGAATCACATTGTGAGCTCCATGTCATCTGGGCTGCACTGTGTAGGGAGAGTCTTAAAAAGCATGAAATAGGCTAGGCTGGAGGACAACCCAGTGGCTAAGAACACTTGGTGCTCTTGCACAGAACCTAGGTTTGGTTCCCAGTACCCACACCAGGCAGCTCATAACTGTCTGTAACTCGAGTTCCAGAGGATCTTACTCCCTCTGTTGGGCTTCCTTCCACATGGTACAAATAGACAACAGGCGCGCGCGTGCGCACACACACACACACACACACACAAATAATATATTTTTTTAGAAAAGACATTTAACTGGAGCGGGCTCACAGGTTCAAAGGTTCAGTCCATTATCATCAAGGCAGGAGCATGGCAGCATCCAGGCAGGTGTGGTGCAGGAGGAGCTGAGAGTTCTCCATCTTCATCTGAAGGCTGCTAGTGGAAGATTGACTTCCAGGCAGCTAAGGTGAGGGTCTTAATCCCACACCCATAGTGATACACCTACTTCAACAAGGCCACACCTCCTAATAGTGCCACTCCCTGGCACCCATAGGCTTGTCCAAACATCTATGAGGGCTATACCTAAACATAGCATAATGCAAAATACATTTACTCCAACTTCTATAGTTCACATAGTCTATAGCAGTCTCAACAATGTTAAGTCCAAAGTTCAAGGTCTCTTCTGAGATTCAGCCAATCACTTAACTGTATCTCCAAGGCAAGACAGGAAATCAGCTGGACAAACTCCAAATTCTGCATCTCCATGTCTGATGTCAAAGTGATCTTCAGATTTTCAACTGATTTTTGTTAACTACAACAAACTTTTTTCTCCTGAATTGGTTCCACTCCCTGTTAGCAGCTCTCCTCAGCAGATAACCCACGGTTCTGGCATCTCGAACGTCTGGCCTCCGCACATCTTCTAGGCTCCTCCAAAGGGCTGGCATCACTTCTCCAGCTCTAAGCTCCGGTTGATCCACCCCACTGCCATGCTGTTCTTGATGGTCATCCCATGGTACTGGTATCTCCAGTACACTGGGTCTTCCACTGCAACTAGGCTTTACCAATAGCCTCTCATAGGCTCTCTTATGGTGCCAAACCTCAGCTCCTCTGCATGACCCTCCTTCAGTCCTGGGCCATCAACTGCAGTTAAGGCTTCTTCTCTCTCACCAATGGCCTTCTATGGCCTCTCACAGTGCCAAGCCTCAACTGCTCTTCATGATGCCTTCAAAACCAGTACCACCTGGGTGATTCTTACACATTACCAAGTGCAGCCGCAGCATGAGGTACAACCTTGGTTGTCTCTAACACAGCTTCTTTGTGCTTTCAGAAAACACTTCCCACAAAATTTCACCTCAGTGATGCTGGTTCCTTTGTAATCACTGCTATTTTTTTTTTTTTTTTAGCTCCAGCTGACCAATTGTCCCAGTAGTCCCTTTTCCTCTTGACTATAAACTATAAAGTCAGAGCCAAATGACCAAAGCTGCCAAGTTCTGCTGCTTTCTGCGGCTGTTTTATTACATTATCATTATCTTTCTGTTTTCCATCTCTTTCACTGCCTAAGCTTGGCTGTCCTGGAACTTGCTTTGTAGACTGACTTTGAACTCAGAGATCTTAGAAATAATTTTTTAAAGAAGGCTCAAAAACTGTTGATGAGAACCATATCAGTTTACCTTCAGAATCTGTGCTCTTTGGTTATGAAAGAGGAAAACTTGTTAGTGGCTAATGAAAAATGAAGTCTAATGAATTGCACTCATCAGATTGTTGAGTGCTTTCAAGGTAAATATGGGTTACTGCCTGCACTTGTTTAAATAGAATCTTGGAGTCCATCTTCCTTCCTTCCTTCCTTCCTTCCTTCCTTCCTTCCTTCCTTCCTTCCTTCCTTCCTTCCTCCCTCCCTCCCTCCCTCCCTCCCTCCCTCCCTCCCTCCCTCCCTCCCTCCCTCTCTCCCTCCCTCCTCTTTCTTTTTTCAGGACTAAATACATGGCCTTTATTTCTTCCAGATCAAAGATTTTGGGTATAATCATATAAAGATGATCAATCAAGTTTTGCAACCTAAAAATATTTACTTTTTAAATCTATATTAATACTTTAGTAATCTATACAAAAAAGATAAGGAGACAAACATGTACATTTATAGAATTGCATGTCAGTCAGGCCAGATCCTGCAGAGGGAGTTCCCAGCATGACCTCATTCATCTGTGAGGACACAGAGCAGTTCTTGTTTGGACATACACCATCTTCTCCTGCATGAGCCGCTCTTCACCTCTTGATGGCTTCCTATGCATGTGTATGTCTAATTGCTTCTCAGAGCAGTCATTTACCTCCTCATCCACCAGCCATTGGAGGAGGGCTGGGGCCACGAAGGTGACTGATCCGACCCATTCTTTGTGGAGGGTTTCCTGGAGGCCCTATTCCATCATCGTATCTGGTATCAGGGGCTCCCGTAGCCTCTTCTTTTCTTTACATCTTGCTGAAGCAGAGTTTTTTGGCGGGGGGGATCACAAATTCTGCTATTCCCCAGAAAAAAATCTGTTATGAAAGACAATGTCCATGGGGACTGACTGATTCTGGCTGTCCAACACTTGACCATTGGAGATATAAGCCATCTTCCCTCTGGTTGCCTGCTTCCAGAGACCATGTTTCTTTAGGCCAAGGAAAGTTGGGAGGGTCTTTTAGAGAGGAGGGAAGGCAGGATCTTACTAACAAATGTTCCCTGGAGACTTCTGCTGATGTTTTCTGGAGACTCTTGACAGCTGGTAGTGGGAACCACACAGCTCCTTCTCATGGACCTTCTTTTTTTAAAAGAATTATCTTATTTTATGAATACATTGTAGCTGTCTTCAGACACACCAGAAGACTGCATCAGATTCCATTACAGATGGTTGTGAGCCACCATGTGGTTGCTGGGATTTGCCCACTGAGCCATCTCTCCAGACCATTCATGGGCCTTTTATAAGGATTGTCTTCTCACATCTGTGAGCGTGAGCCATTACCATTGCAATCATCATTTTGTCTTAGAAAAAAGGGAAGGGGTAAAAGCTCAAGCACAGGTGTTCCCAGGAAGACCTGTGTTGGTGAGTTGGGAAGGAAAAATGACCAGAGTAGCCTTGTCTTGAATGAAGAGCCAGTATTTTATATATGAGCTATGGAATGAAAACATTGAAACTTAAGACAGAAGACAGGCAGCCTTTATATATAAACTGCAAGATTGGATGGGGCCCAAGGTGAGTGACTAGGAATAAAGAAGGGTAATACAGTTCCCCCATGTTTTCTTCCAGTTGTATCATCTGATGGAGGAACTGGCAATGGCCCCTTGCATGCTGTCCTCTGTGACTGTCCTTTGGTTGGTTGGAAGTTGCTGGTTCTGCCTTTCTCACTGATGAGAAGCCTAGATTGAAGAGGGTGTGCTGAAGCCAGATGTAGTATCACTTCCTTGGCATCTAAGGTTGATATTTGAATTAAAGGCTTTCTTTCTTAAATACTTGATATCCTCTTTCCCTCAGTAGTTTGTTGACTGCTTATGCATTTATTTATTTATTGTATGTGGGGGATTGAAACCAGAGCTTAGCACATGGTATGCAAGAGTTCTGTGTGGAACTATACTCGTTCCTTTTGGTCCTTTCCAGACAGGCATGGTTTCCCTCTATTAGCCCAGGTTAACTTTGAACATGTTTATCTCCTGAATGGTGAATGGTAGGTAGTGTTTCAGGTATATGCTCTCTTTTCCTTATAAAATCAAAACCAAAACACTTGGCTTGCCATTTAGGAATTGTGTGTTTTGTTTTTCCTTTTAACAGAGCCATTCTTCACTGTTGTTTAGCCAGGAATGTGGTAACCAAGGTGGTCAGTTGACCCTGTTTGTTACCTTTTCAAACCTGTTGAGTGGGTAGTCCCACAGGGATTTGGTGGGAGTCAGAGCTCTGCCAAGTACTCTTCAGATTAGTTACATTGAGCTAAATCTTAAAACTCTCTTCAGGTTCCTCCTCTTTCCTGGTGAGAGTTGGCAGTGACCATTTCTAAGTTCTGTAATGACTTGTGTAGGTTCTCATTTTGTTGATGTCCAACATGAATGTTCTTACCTGTGAACTTTTGAGACTTTTTGTAAGGCAACTTGCAAAGTAAATATAGGTGATGTGTGTCACACTCAACTTTACATGGTTTCTTTGGTTATTTAGAAACAGGGTCTTACTGTTTATACCTGGCTATCATGGAACTCACTTTGTAGAACAACATGGCCCTGAACTCACAGAGATTTACCTGTTTCTGTTTCCTGAGTGCTGGGATTAAAGGCGTGTACAAACAAACATGCCAGGCTGCAGAGAGGTTTTGATAATCATAGTGTGCTTGCTGGTTTGGAGTTACCTGTCAGGAGGTCTCTGAATTTTTTTATGAATTTTTGTCTGTCTGCCTGCCCGCCTGCCTGTGTCACTTTGCCTGAGCAATCTGACTTGGACAATTTTTAAGTGTTCTGTGCTCAACATCTCAGGCATAACATCCATTTATTTGGCTTTATTTTCTCTTGTGTCTCAAATATTTTTTTGTTCTTGTCTTTTCTGGAGTCAGACTCTGCTGTCTGGTTTAATGAGAGCCTGACAGCAGGCAGTGTCCACCACACCCCTTGCTTCCTGCGTTCTTACTGCATTGGACTTCTGTTACTCTTGCTTACCTGTAGCATTTTAAATTCCAGATAGGTCTGGCTGGGTTTTATTCCATCAGGTTGAAACGGCCAAGTCTTACATTTGCAGGACATGTTTATGGTGTCTGAGACCTTACTGCTATTGATCCTAGTGGGGAGAATTCACTCATGTGAAGGGTTTGGAAATGAGCCTCCTCAAAATGCTTTGAAAATCTTATCTACTGTTGATGGTTCTTGTGCGCCTCCCCCTCAAAAAAAAGATAAGAGCTACCTTTTAATTTTACTCCATAAGTCTACAGTTCTTTGTACTCTGAGGTACTCCTTATATATTGTATCTTTTTATTTTGTCAAAATATTAGAAGTGACAAGCCCATAGTGAAGACATAGTACATACCATACCTAGCTGGTTAAAAAAATACCATTACTGCAAATGGCACAGTTACTGTTCATTAGTTTGGAATTTGTGAGGTAAATTAGGGGAAGAGCAAGGAAAAAAGTCTGTGCATTTTTCCAGGTCTCCTGGACATGATCTAATTCCCTTGAACGGAAAGTGACAGCTTTCTGTTGAAAACTTCCCCCACAGTGTGCTGCTCGTTGGTGCGTGCCCGGTACCCTTCAGTCCTCCACTACAGGTCGCTTGTCAGTTGTGTTGGCAGTATGTGTTCTGAAGTGTTGCTTGCATTTTCCAGCTGCCCTTAAAGGTCAGCGAGTCTGGAGCTTTTACGTTGGGCAATAAGCTGAACATCTAGCCTTTTGTGGTTGGTTCTAGTGTATGGAATGACTATTAGCTTATAGGTTTAATTTTTTTCTTCAGTACAAAATTGAGGAAGTTGATCAAGGGTACTTAGCTTTGAACAGTTGGGATCCAGGCTGTATTTAATTGCCATATCTGTCCACTGGTCTACTATCTTTTTATGTTGCACTACATGAGATCAAAGCTTAGAAAAAATAGCTGTGTGGTATTGATGAAGCCTGTCTGCACATGACCTATACCAGTCTTGTTGGGAGATCTGCTTGCTGTGGAACAAGTACCGTCTCTGAGCCTGCACTCTGGTACAGCGTGGCCAGTTGCTGTTCTGTAGTGATCCTGCCTTTCTTATGGTAACCGAGGCTAGTCTTGTGTTTCTGGTTTTCCTGCTTTCTGCTTCCACGCCAAATTACTCAAGTCTTCTCTCCCCCAACCCCTCAGTAATGAGGTGGTTTAGACTGGTAAAAACATGGCTGTTTTTTTTTTCTTTTTAAAACCTTGAAAAGGTAATTCAAATGAAATTATCTTTTAATGATAATGTTCAGTCTGCAAATAAAGGTGCACTCTTTGTTTGCAACAGGTTTCTATGTGTTTCCTGGAACATGCTTTGTAGACCAGGCTAGCCTTGAACTCAACATAGATCCACCTTCGTCTGCCTCCTGAGTGCTGGGACTAAAGGCATGCGCAAGGGGATCTCTCTTAACCTAGTGATACTAACAGCCTGTGTTAATAATTTATAAGTATCAAAATGATGCCTTGCTTAAGCCAGTGGTTTATGGAGAAAGCTGTACCTTTGTAGATGTTATTAAACTAAAGCTGACACTTAATATCATATTCTATTGATTTAATTTAGGCATGTTTTAATATAAAAATATTTACAGCATTAACCTTTTCTCACTCTTAAAAGAAATGTAATATTTTTCTTCTTTTGGCACTTCTCTTTTGGAGTCCTTTGTCTTACAAATTAATGGTTTTTTGAAGTAATAGTGTTCCAAGATAGACAGAAGGCTTTAGGAAGGTGTTATATTTTTGTTGGAAACTCATGATGTGGTCTTGTGACTGGCTTCTTTAAAATCCCAGGTTCTGTTTGGAATAGGGGCTAAAGGAACTTTTAATTGGAGACTATGTTACATGCTGAGCAAGGCTGGAGTCTGCTATCTGTGACAAAGGCAGTGTTCACAAAGTACTGCTGTTGTGAGAAGGGTGAGTTTGTTCTTGGATTCAAGGGTAGACCTTAAAAATTCTTATATCAGGGCCTGGACTTGCTGCTCCCTGATGCTTTTATCATTGATTACAGATTTCAGGTTCCTTCACTCTTATAGATCTCTGTAGTAAGATCAGATCAGAGGGTGCTGCCATCTTCTTATTTTGTTAAGCCTGACTTATTTATGTTATTATGTTAATTTTACTTTTGACAGTAAGTATGGAAAATGAAAATACAGTGGGCTTAATATTTTGGATCAGAAGCAAAGTATAGTTCAGGCTGAATATCTTAGGAATATTCTGTCGACAGCAGGCAGTCAGTTGAAACCTTAGCTGTTGTTCTTAGGCTGTCTGTCCTGGGCTTATTTGTGCAGTTTCCTTTCGTACTTGTAGAGAAGCAAAGGGTAGTGCAGTCCGCAGTAGGTCTACTCATGAGGCGTGTTTCCTCATTAACCACTTTACTCTGTTAAAATTGACATGTAGACATTCAGCCTCTCCACCCAGCCAGGTCCTGTGTATCCTTCCCCAGGGTCTCTCCACACTCCTCAGGTGCTGGTTGTCACCATGCTTGGTTTATACAGTGCTGGGAGCCAACCCAGGACTTCAAGGACATTATACAAGCACTTTACCATCTGAGCTGCGCCCCAAGCCATAAACCCACACACTTTACTATTCCTGTTTAGTAAATAACTAATACTGTTAAATAATTTGCACATAGAGTTTTAAAAAATTAATTAAAACTTCACATCAGACATTTAAGGACTGTTTTCAGATCATATCAGCGTTGCTGCATTTCACTTAACCCTTTTAGCTTCAGCTTGGACACCAGTGTTTACATCACTGCTCAAATCTCTCACTTTCTTTTCTTTGGTTGACATTGTACTTGTGTGGGTATTGAGCACATTTGACAGTGCTGCCCAGTCTTCTCCCTTGTATTGTGTGCACATCTATAGTGCATGCCTGTGGGGACAGTGCCTGTGTGAACCCTGTGGATGGGTGAGCCTGTCACAGCATATTGGTAGAGCTCAGAGAACAACTTTCACTTGAGTCTCTCCTACCATGTGGGTGGGGTTCAAATTCAGGTCATCAGATTTTTTTTTGTGGCAAGTGCTTTTAACAGTCAAATTGCCCTGGGCAATTTTGTTTGTTTGAGACCGTCTATCACCATCTGGGATTGACCCAGCAGGCTAGGTTAGTTGGCCAGAGAATCTCAGAGATCCTCTTATTTCTGCGTTCCCAGCCCTAGGATTGCCAGGTATGCTAGCATCCCAGTGGGGTGGATGCTACAAGGCTGCTGCTCTACTGACTGGGCTGTCTTCCCAGCCCACAGTTTTGTTTTTCACTTACTTATGTGTTTACCACATTAAGTAACTCTTAACATTTCACTCAGGTTCCCAAAATATAAGAAAGGTGTTTTTTGCAGTCTTTTAACACTTTTTATTGTGCACTATGAGAATCATTCAAGCAGTTTTTCCACTTTAATTTTTCTAACTTGGCAAAAGTTTTCATTTGGGCAGCTGTTGTTGTATTTCCCTGAGAAACGGCAGGGGGGAATGTTTCTATCTGATATATCTTACTCCAGTGGGAACCAGCCAGGACTGGAGCTGCCTGAATTTTATTAAATGTAACATTTGGTAACAGCATTAATCTGGAATTTGTTCATAGGTACTTGTTAAGTATGAGAGTTTCTCTGTGAATAGACGGTGTATTGTTTCCATGTCAGGGTTTCCAATGACATCCGGATACAGACTTCCCATCACCCTGCCATTGCAGGTGTCATGGCTCCCCAGCCCCCTTCACAAACTTACTAGCCTGCCCATAATACCCTATTTGTTTCAGTCCTCCCCCCTCCCCACACCCTTTTGATCTTCCTGCCTCCACCTCCCAAGTGCTGTGCAACCACACTTGGTTTATGCAGTGGGGGCTTTGTAAGTGAGGCTGGATCCGCTGATCTAGCCCCAGTGTATTTTTTGCTCTGACTTGTTATTCCTGATAGTTTACTTTAATACTGTTGGTCCCACTTCTGTGCTGAGGGACGGCTGCTAGCTAGGTTTACATGTAAGCCAGAGCTTCCTGACCTTTTCTCCAGTCCTTTGTCTTATCTGTGAGGCATGCAAACCTAACATTCAATAACTTCCTCTTTTTTCTCCTTTTTGGGGAACTCAACTTGGTTCCTGTTGCTCGCAGGGCAAGCATTTTATCAACTGAGCCATTTCTGTGACCCAAGGCTTTGTCCTTATGTTTTTCTTTTCCCTTCTTAGTTTTCTCACTGCAGTTGTGATATGGAAACAGGACTTGAGAATTCTTTCCTGCATTTAGACCAAGGACTTGGCTCATAAGCATTTGGCTTCTCTTTTCCTTGGCTTCTCATTTTCTCTTGAGTTGTGCAGCAACAAAAGCCCTTCCTGGCCCCAGAAGCAGAATGGGTCACCAAAGAAGTGCTTGCTCCTAATAACCTTCAGATTCTTGGGATACTTGCTTTTGTTTTTCTAATTCAGCTTGAGCCTTCTGTATAATTACTGTTTCAGGCAGTTTATTTTAGAGAACAAAGAACATGACACATTAGTGTTTGTAATGTAATGTTGCCCTTCCTCCACCGCTAGCAGGACAAAAGTAATGGTGTTAGGTCTGTGGGTTCCACATTAGTCAAGCATAATTTTGAATAAAACAACACTGGTATTTAAGTTCTCAATTGTGGAAAAAAATTATTTCCCAGAGATTATTTGGCAATATCTGGAGAGATTTTTCTTTTCTTTTTTGTAATAATGCTGATTAGAACTTGGGGTTGTGCTAGCAGAACCTACTTGGGTAGAGACCATGACTACTACTAAACATCCAGTTATACACAGCACACCCCCACACAAAGAAATATCTAACTCCAGTTGTTGAAAGTACCGCTGTAGAAAAACTTTTGTTTAGATTGAACTGTGAATTTTTCTTCCTGGGCTGGATAGAATAAACAGCTATAGGCAATGTAAAAGGCTACACAGTTCTGCATGTGATGACAGGAGGCTTCCCATTTGAAGGTTGGAGATGGGGCTGGAGAAATACAGTGCTGGCTGCATAAGCCTCCGCATTCTTGTAAGAAGCCAGGTGTGGCAGTGCAGCATCTGTCCATAGCCCTAGATCTGGACACACGCAGGTGGATTTAAAAATTTACTGCTTTGGTCTTGCCAAGTCAGTGAGCTCCAGGTTCATCAAGAGAGCCTGTCTCAAAAATAAGGTAGAGAGCAACTAAAGAAGACATGGTGCCGACATGGAACATGTGTATATATACACACAGACATACATATGTACACATACATGTGCATACACACAAAACTTTCAAAGTTTTAAATTTTTTATTGGAAATATAGTAGGACATCTCATTCTTGAATATTTCTGCTTCAGTTTATGATGATAAAATCGTTCCTTTGTCTCCATTTTAATTTATGTGAATGAGTGTTTTGTCTGCATGTATGTCTGTGTACCATGTATGTTGTGTGTATTGTGCTCAAGGAAGCCAGAAGAGAGCAACTGATCCCCATAGACTGGAGTTACAGAAAGTTAGGAGCTGCCTGTCATGTGAATTTTGGAAATTAACCCTGGGTTCTCTGGAAGAGTGCTTTTAACCGTGGAACCATCTTTCTGGCCCGTAAAATACATAGTTTTAAATTTTTAGTAGAGCTGTTAATTGTATGCTGAGGTTTTGTGCTTTTATCCATAGGGAGGGAGCTAAGCTAAGGTGTCCCATTTAATACTCCATCAGTCTTAGTTCTTGCAGTTCTCCTCCTGAAGCCTGTTTAGAAAGTGCCATTCAGTGTCTTGGCTTCCTGTGTAAGAAAGCAAAAGCTTTCGCCAAGGCTTCCTGCTACAAAGGCTGCTCTCTGCCTTTGACCCCTTTGTTCCTGGCATTGACACTGGGACCTTCAGTAGACCCTGGATTCTGAGACTCTGTGCAAACTCCCAGTGGGATTGATGGTGTTCCTAGTTACTGACCACACAGGCAGAGAATTGTTGCCTCACTTGGATGGTTAGGTTTGGTTAGATGACAAACCTTAGACCACAGAAAAGCTACTTACAGTCACATCAGTTTCAGATGAGAAAGTTTTCCTTCTCACCTGCTGAGCCTGTGTCTCAGTGTCACTTTGCAGCTTCACCAGTGACTTCTCACATGTGTTGAGGTCTTCTCCACAGCAGGTTGCTGTTTATGAGACTGCCTGATTTCTCACACCATGAATACAGGTGACATTTCTTTTTCTGGCGTCTAAGCCATTTTCTCAGGCTTGTTTGTATGAAAGAACAGGAAAAGAAAACTGATTTCCTCTGAAATCTAGTTTTGCAGCTGTAGTAGCTCACCTGTGGCGTCCTGGTGCTTGTGGGGCTGCAGCTGCCTTTTTGACACTAAGGATTTTTGAGACAGGTCTTTAGCCCTTGCTGTTCTGGAATTTGTTGTGTAGACTGGCTGGCCTCAATCTCTGAGAGGAGAGATTTGCCTGTCTGCTGCATCCTAAGAGCAGGGATTAAAGCCATCTGCCGCCACACCCAGCTCCCTTAGTTCTTAAATGAGAATGCTAAACAGTTTCTAATGTGTATTTTTATTATGCCTATATACTTAATTATGTAAAGGAGAGAGAGGGAGAGGGAGAGGGAGAGAGAGAGGGAGAGAGAGAGAGAGAGAGAGAGAGAGAGAGAGAGAGAGAGAGAGAGAGAGCGCGAACGCCTTGCAGGTACCCACAGAGGCATCAGATAGCCTGGAGCTGTTACTCAGCTGAAGTAAGCAGCCTGAAGTCAGTGTTATGACCAAACTCAGGTTCTCTATAAGAACAGTACACACTTTTAACTGCTAAACCATCTCTCCAGTCCTTTATCTCCTCTCATCATCAGGGCTAGCCTGAAACTCAGCTATGTAGACAAACCTACAGAGATCTGCTTACCTCTGCCTCCCAAATGCTAGGATTTAGAGCATAAGAAGCCATCATCAGGCTTGGTGTGACACTCAACAGTTTATGATGGAAAATAATTCTTAGTGCCAGAGAACGTTGCCTGTTTCCAATGCTTTTTTGATTTTAATAGTCTGCAACAGCAACCAGTTTTCTTTGATCACTACATGGGCTAACCTGGAATTTGGGGGCACATAATCTAAGGCAGGATAGCTTGGGTTAAGAGATGAACTCTGGCCAGGCTTGGTGGTGTGCACCTTTAACCCCAGCACTTGGGATGCAGAGTCAGGTGGATCTCTGTTCAAGGCCAGCCTGGTCTATGGAGGGAGACCCCATCTTGAGGGGGGAAAACCCAAGGTAGGGAAGAAGAGGAGTGGGAGTCAGGGGAGTTGGGCTCTGGTGGTTGGGGACTTGACCCTGTGTATAATCTCAGCACCACAAGTATGTTGTAGGGTGGATTGTAAACCTGGTGTAAGAAACATTACCTGTGTGATTTTAGTCAGCTTGCTTAGTTCTGTGCCTGCTCTTGCTGTTGTGGCATTTCTACAACATTAACACCTATTGAATTAGATAAGGCTATAGCTGTTATGGTTTGCTTTACACATATTTTTCCTGCATGATTGCTATTTATGTCTCTTTACTCTCAGATGTATGTTGGTTTGAATAATAAACTAACATTGTTACTCTTGGTACAGAGACTATGAGGTAAACTAAAACATGGAGGATGCCTAGTACACAGTGACTGCTCAGTGAGGGAGTGCTTCAGTGTGCCGTGTGCTTCCCCTGCCACGGTTGCCATCAAGGACATCTATTTAATTGGGTACCCTTTGCATTATTAAATTCCTTTCACCTAAAATGCCATTCTCATTGCTTCTTATGATGGTGTTTTATGGCTTATCAGCCAGTTCAGGTACTGCTTCAGTTATTCCCATGTAAATCTTGTACTGGTCTCTTTATAGATCTTGCTTATGTAAGAGGGTGAGAAGGAAGAAATAATTATTTATCCTTGGTCTTTATGTGTCAGGAGTGAATCAGGGTTGGTACCTCAAGAACATTCAGCTTGGAGGTGAAGACAAAGTTAGTAAAGGCATGAAATAAACATAAAATTCCAGCTTGTAAAATGCCATGAAGAAATTAAATCTCAGAATTTTGGACAGGACATTACATTTTGAAGAAGTTTCTATTGGGCTAGAAGCCAAAGGCAGGAGAGGAGCAGGGCAACAGAAGGAAGAGCCTGCACAGAGGAGGCAAAGTTAGGTCCAGTGTGTATGTCGGGAGAAGTGTAGGATGAGGTCAGGAAAAGACCAGTTTTGTAGAGTGTGCTGTACACTGGGGAGATATGGAAGGATTGAAGTGGGGTCAGCATGATGCTATTCGTTCTTCAAATGGTGGTGGGGTCTGAAGGGGTGAACCTGAAGAACCCACCAGAAAAGCCATGCATGGAACCTTTGAAAGGGAACAGTGCAAATGGATTTTGTCTTTAGACAAGTGCACATACCAGTGCAGAGATGCATACACATATTTTAAAACAAATTATAAAAAACACACAGTTGTATGATGCATGATTTGCATCTCTGTTACATCGTCCTGTGGTGGTCTGTGAAACGTACACTGATTGGTTGCATTGGATGGAAAATTTAAAGGCCACCTGGAATCCTGTTTTTGTAATTTCCAAGAGAATAGTGGGGGGGGGGGGAGCAGTGAACCACAGAAGTTCAGAATGTCTGTTGTGTAGTTGAACATATTAAAAAATGCAGATATTTTTATTGTGGCTGAATGAGAAACAGTTTATTAGGTTTCACTGAGTGCATTTGGGGTCCTTTGGAGTCTGGCCTGAGAAACTGAGATGGTTAAAACTCAGGGACTGAAACCTCAGAAAAGGCAAGTTTTCTTGGAAAAGTGGATTTTACATGATTCAAGAAAAAATATTTTTGACTCTTTACTTAATCTTTTAATTAATTTTATTCTTTTTTAAAGTTTTTCATATTTTAAGGGATCCCCCCCCCTATTGTATTTTTCCATTCAGTCCTATCTAGTCATCACACTCTTCTGCAAAAGCAAGCCTTACGCCAGAGTAGATACTTTTCTTTTTAAAACACTGTAGCTGTCAGGTCTGACAAGAACCTATGCCATTTGCTCTGTGAGATAATTTTTTTCCCAAATGCATAACCCTCATTGCCCTGGAAAGGTAGGTGTGTTTGTGCGTGTGCACACATGTTTATATGAGTATGCATGAGTGCATGTGTGTGTCTGTATACATGTACATGCACTCAGGTCTGTACTCACGATGGAGGAGGACATTTGATGTCCTGCTTTTATCAACCTTATAAAAGAAATATTTCATTACTATATTTGTAGGCCCTTCCACTCAGAAGAGGGTTTTAGATCACTTAGAAGCTGGAGTTCCAGAAGTTGTGAGACATGGGATGTGGGTGCTGGGAACTTAGCTCTGGTTCTTTGGAAGAGCAGCGAGCACTCTTGACTGCTGAGCTCTCTCTCTTCCACTGTGGCCAGTGTGATCAGTGTCATGACTGCTAAGCTCTCTCTTTGTCTATGGGCAATGTGATCATTGTTTCTTTACTACTCACATCCTTATTGGAATGTCAGCTAGATCAGTTAATGTCCTTGAGTGACAGTCAACACTTTTACTAGGCTTCCAGGTTCTCTAATATCTGCCAGGTCCAGCCCTCTGTGCCCCTTCCCCAAACTCTTTGAACTTATTTCCAGCCTCTTTTAGTCTCTAGTCCCTTCAGTTGCCTTGGCCTCTTGGATATTGACGGTGTCTAGACAGGCTGATTGTGTGCACGTGCCCTTTCCTCATAGTCTATCTTCCGGGCCCTGAGGTTGTACCCACACTGTATCATTGAAGTGTCTCAGGAGGTCATCCCAGATAGAAAGTCTTCCATTTGCAGCCCTCCTGGTCCTCATTGGCTTCCCTATTTGAGATGGTTGGATGCAAGCATATTTGTGGTCTTCCACTTCCTGGAACATAACTCCTACCAGGGGAGAGATGCTTGTGTTTGCTGTTTCCCAGCCTCCAGAGTGGGAGGAGCAAAGGACTCACGTTAGACATGTGTTCAACAAGCTGATTGCACTTGTGATCCTGAGATGTGCTCTGCATTAGATTTTGCTTTTGGTGCAGGATCTACTGTTGCCTGCTTCACTTGAGCAGTTGATTAGCACACGTTGTGTTTGTGGCGTTCCTGCTGGAGACAAAAACTGCTTTAAACATTTCAATTATTTATTTTTGGAGGGAGAGGTGGTGTGAATTCACAACCTAGAGCCATGTGGGAAAAATGGGCTCCTGTGGGAACTGCAAGGCCTGGCAGTGCCAGAGAGGCTTGGCAGTGCCGGCAGGACTCTGCCCAGCTGCAGCTGTTTCAGATCCTGCGTTTGTACTTGTTGGCAGTGTGGCCTTGTGGAAGTGATGTCTGCTTCATTGTGTATAACGTGGGTAGGACGACTGATCTGATACAGTTTACTGAGCTGTTGAAGAATCCAGTGAGGGTAGCTTTGTGAAGCCCCGGTGTGTCTTCTACTCTGACGACATTCCTAGCCAGGTGCCATCTCTTGGGTGCCATCTGATTCCTCTCAGGGTTCCTATTTTAGATGTCACACATTAATGTATGTACAATCATGATATCTGTGTTACATGTAAAGGAACATTACTTATTACCCCGGCTGAACTATTTGAGAGGCAAACACACCTAGTCATTGGATTGATTGTAGCTTTCTCACAGTTTATTGTATAAGTAATTGCTGTGTGTATCTATACATTAATAATATAGAAATAAATATATTTGTGCTCTGTGTGTGTGCACACAGAATTTTTTATGTGTGTGGACATTTTCTCTATTTTTTTAAAAAAAACTTTTGCAAAGGCACCTGTTTTCTTTTGTAAATAGAGCATATAATTTTATAGTGAGTGGTAAGGTTTGGATTTATCTTTTTCCTCTGTGAGTATTGAAGTAACATTTCTTTTTTAATTCAGTGTTTTTAGGGAAGTTATGTTTAGGTAAACAAAAAAAGATATGGGTGTTTTGCTAGCAGATTGATCTGTACACCACTTCTGTACCTCATTCCCTGTGGAGGCAGAAGAGATTGTCAGATGACATAGGGTTGTGTGCTACCTTATGGGTGCTAAGGGTTGAACCCATGTCCCCTGGAAGAATGGCCCCAGTTAGTATTTTTAAATGATATCTTTTTATTTTAAGTTGTATATTTTTGCACGTGGGGGTGGTCCTATACACCTGTTATTTCAGTTGCCCAAGAGGCCAGAAGAAGGCATCGTATCCCTGGAGCGGAGGGTGTGGGTGGTTGTAAGCCACTTGATGTAGGTGCTGGCACCTCTGACCTTCTCAGGCGGTGAGCACTCTTAACCACCCACACATCTCCTTTACCGGCCCTGGGACAGTCACTGCACTAATCAGGGAAACACTGTCTTAAACTGTAAGGCTTTCTGTCTTGCATGGCAGAACTCAAACCAAGATCTTACCGGTGGATGTCAAGCAGGACTTGGTATGGTATCACCATCAGAGGAACGCTTTGACTGCTGTTTTTAGCTGATAGACTTTTTCCTTTTTTTATTTCATTTTTGCTTTATTTTATTATTTTGTATGTATGGGTGTTTTGCCTGCATTTTTGTGTTCCTGCACTACATGTTTGCAGTGCTCCCAGAGGCTAGAAGAGGGCCCTGGATTCCCTTGGGTGTGTGGATTAGCTTCCACATGAGTGCTGGTAATCCACTTCTGGTCGTCTAGAAGAACAACTGGTGTTTTTAGGCTCCTTTTCTTGTATGATTGGCTCGCTTGGTGAAGAACATAGGCCACAGGTCTCTTTATATATTTTCACCTGGTAATACTATCGGCCCATAGAGCCTTGGGCATAGCAGATGATTCCTCTTTGCAAAATTTTTAGGAGCACTAGAATGGTTTTTTCCCTGTTTTGAAATAGGCTTAAAATTGAACTTCTGTCAGAAAATGCTTTCTATGTGGAAAGAAGTAATCAGGCTTGTGCTACATACTTTAAGCTTTCTGCGTTTAGTGCTGTTGCTAGACCAGGCTATTGCTCAGTCACTTCTTGGAGATGGTTAACATTTTCATTTTCCTGAATTAATTCCTGAGGATTTTTGATGTGATGTTAGAGAAGGCTTTTCTGGTGTATCAGATTTGATCTATGGGCTTTGGAGAGAGTGTGATAATTTTTATGCTTTTGGCATAATTGGAGAAAATTCCCTCTGCATCTGAAGCATATAATTGCAAACTGCTTTATCTGTTGTTGGCTAAGTAAACAGGACCAATCTTTTGTTTGTTTGCATTTGCTGTTTCCTATCTGGCCCTAGAAGCACAGGAAGCAGATGGCTCTTAGTCTGATCACTTGCCTCCTTTTGTTGCAGCTGAGGGTGGAGGGCAGGGATCTGAGCTTTTCTGGTATTTTTAGTCCCAAGCACCTGGCACCTAGACAATATTTAGTAACAATTGTTTCTCAAATGAAATGAGATTTTGGGGAAGATGACAGATGATTGTGGGAAATTAATGATTATTAGGATTTCTAAAACTGACCTGTAAAGACCTCTTTTCCTCAGTAGAAAAGTTTTAGGAATTATGCTGAGTTGGAGTTTAAGATTTATTCTACTGTAGACGCTCATCTTAAGGTTTGTGGTGAGTTTTGGAGAACTTCCTCCAGGAGGCTATTAATGGTGGGAATGTAAAAAAGTGTGAAAACCACGTAATAGTGCTTAGAACTGGAGGTTGATGTTAGTTTTGTTACAACAGTCATAATAAAGCCTTTTCCTCTTCTTTAATCTTGAATGGAGCTCTGGAAATTTAGAGATTTAGGCAGTCTTCAGAGGCAGCTCACCCACTCTCACATTTCCCATAGCTGTGCAAATTGTCCCCTCCCCCAATTTATACTATAGGCTCCTTCCTTTTAAATTTACAGGGTTGAAGTTAATTTTCTATTTTCTACAATTACTCACGGGGGGGGGGGGGGGGCAGGGCGGCGGCGGCACATGCTTCCCTTTTTCCTTTAAAAGGCCAACCCAGTGAGTGTATAGGAAATCTAATGTACACTCACCATCCAGCAGTTCTTATTTTTAAGTTAGGCAGCAAACTTCACACTGTGAGGTGGTAAGACTCGGGACTGTGTGACATTGTATATCACTGGTTTGGCTTTTCCATTGTGGCATCTGAGATATTGTTGTATTGGAAGCAAGAGTAGTAGTTTAAAAAAACCAAAAACGAAAAGATTTAATGGTGGCTCACAACTGCCTATAGCTGCAGTTCCAGGGGACTCAGTATCCTCTTCTGATTTCTGTGGGTCCTTCATGCAAGTGGTGTACATGAACTCATGCAGGTACACTTATACACATAAAATATACGCATAAATAAATGAATAAAGACGTACGTGTTTATTTTAGACGTATCAGTATTTTCCTTCATCTTGTATACACAGCTCATGCATTCAGTAGCTTTGGAGACCAGAGGGAGCATTGGCTCCACTGGAACTGGGGTTACAGGCAGTCTTACAGTTTACAGAGTAAGCTGCTTTGTAGATGCTTGGAACTAGCAACCTCTGGCAAAGCAGCAAGTGCTCCTAACCACTGGGCATTCTCTCCAGCTCTGAGTTTTTAAAAAGCAGAATGTTATTTTAGGAAGGAAATAAGAAGAAACATTAAAGAATCAAAGAAAAGCCAGCTTGACACCTTCTCTTTTCTCTCTCTCTTTCTCTCTCAGCATTTTTGAAACGTTGGGGTTGTTGGAGTGGTTGGATTTTCCCTGGAATTGAGTGAGAAATTCAGAAGACTGAAGCCCAGGCTCACTGTCTACCTTTCACGGAGGCCTAGCCGTGAGAGGACAGAAGAAGGCACGTGGAGAATCATGACAGCTGACAAAGATAAAGACAAAGACAAAGAGAAGGACCGGGACCGGGACCGGGACCGGGAGAGAGATAAAAGAGACAAAGCAAGAGAGAGCGAGAATGCCAGGCCTCGCCGGAGCTGCACATTGGAGGGAGGAGCCAAGAACTACGCTGAGAGCGATCACAGCGAGGACGAAGACAATGACAACAACAGCGCCACCACGGAGGAGTCCTCCAAGAAGAGCAGAAAGAAGCCTCCAAAAAAAAAGTCCCGCTATGAAAGGACAGACACGGGCGAGATAACGTCGTACATCACTGAGGACGATGTTGTCTACAGGCCGGGAGGTAAGAGCAGCACATGGTGTCTGCACAGGGCTGTGTGACAGATGTGGTCTCTCCCTTACAGGCAGGACACTTCCTGTAGCTCTTAAGACAGTTTAGAAGAGCAGACAGTAGGTGAGGCAGCAAAATCAAGTCAGTGGACCTTTACCAGAGCAGCGTGTGGCAGCGACCAAGCTTCGTGCGTTCAGTCTTCTTTTCAGCTAGTGAATGTGGCCATTCTATACTAAGCCACGCAGGAAGTTCATAGGAAGTCTAATCAACACACCGGGGTCTCACCCAGTCTGAAGTTTTCCCAACAGTGGGGTTAAAGGATGCTGTTAACCTAGCATAGCCATTTCACTGACAAGAACTCAGCTTCTGAATTTGTTTGTAGAAAGTTCTGTTTTGGGGGAGTCATGTAGGAGTTTGTTTTTGATCTTTTTCAGAAAATAATCAGCATTAGACAAACTGTTTACAACTATAATTCTCTTGGTTGACAGTTGAGAAGAAAGGTGTGTGACATGAAATTGTCGATGATAGGGTGTCTGAGGGGGACTTGAAACTCTGCCGGGAGCATTCGTCCCATGAGGTTCCAGTGCTGTGACTGCTTCTCTTTGATTCAGACTCAGCAGTGGGCCTCCAGGACATCTCAGCTGCCAGTCTTTCAGACCATTTAACAAAGGGGGTTTTGTTTTGTTTTGTTTTTTTTCTTCTTCTTGTTGCTTTGCTTTTGGTTAGGTTTTGGTTTAAGATGCAGCATCTGATAAGCATGGGCTGACCTGGAAAATGCTCGGTCACCCAGCCCTGTGGGGAGACCTGTGATCTTTCGTCCTCTCCTGAAATCAGAGTGTAGGTGAGCATCACAACTCTGGGTGCCGGTTCTGTTGTAATCACGAGAAAGGGTTTAGAATGGGTTACACTTCAGAGGGAAGCTGTATTGGTTCCCTTCTCTGATACGTAACATGGGATGGATCGTTGGAATCATTGCAGCTCTGCTCATCATGTATAAGATGGAACTTTCATTTGTGTCACTGGGGACATTCCAGTAAGTGCTTATGGGGTATACTGCTCAGACTGTCCCCTCGTGAGAGATGCATAAGTAGTTAACTCTGAGAGGTCCTACAGGAAGACATGACAGTTTTTGCTGCTGTCTCAAGAAGGAAACCAACTTCTTTGAGGAACCATGTTTGGGAAACAGTGCCCCCTTTACAGCTTGTCATGAAGCTCTCCTTGTTAGTCTCAAAGAAATGTGGGAGGAGATGGTTAAGGGCTCCATTACAAAACAGCTGGCTCTTACAAAGTTGATTCCCTTTCCCCAAGTGCGCACGTGTGTGGATGCTCAAGTCACTTTTTTGTAGAGTGCTGAGGATCAAACACGCTAAGCAAGGTTTGACTGCTGATCTGTCCCAGCCCTCCAGCCTCCTTTTTTTTTTCTTTTTTTAAGATTTATTTATTTTATGTATATGAGTACACTGTATATTCAGTCACACCAGAAGAGGGTGTTGAATTTCATTACAGATGGCAGTGAGCCACCATGTGGTTGCTGGGATTTGAACTCAGGACTTCTCTGGAAGAACAGTCAGTTTTCTTAACTGCTGAGCCATCTCTCCAGCCCCGTCCTCCAGTCTGTTGTATAAGATGTATAGCATTGTATCTGACCGATGTGTACTACCTCATCTACTGCCGTCATAGATCGCTCAAGACTCTTAGGATAATGCACATGCTGTTTGTCTGACAGCACAGATAGTTCCTTTTCTCTATGGTTTCCTCCCCCTTTCCTCCCCCTCTCTCTCCCTCTCTTCCCCTATCCCTCCCTCCCTCTCTTCCCCTATCCCTCCCTCCCTCCCTTCCCCTATCCCTCCCTCCCTCTCTTCCTCCATCCTTCCCATCCTCTCATCTTCCTTCCTTCCTTCCTTTCCCCCTTACCTCCTCCCACCAAGGGTTTCTCAGTGTAGTTTGTCCTGGCTATTCTATAACTTCAGACCAGGTTAGCCTTGAACTCAGAGATCTTCCTGCTTCTGCTTCCTAAGTGCTGTTTCTGGTTGGATCTGTGGTTGCAGTCACAGATGCAGAGCCAGCTGATAAAAAGAGCTGGCTAGAGTACTGAACTGTTGGGAGTCGCTGTGATCTGAGCTCTGCTGGGCACCATGAGCATTTGACCTTTTGTCAAGTGATTGCCGTTGAGTGGTCAGGGAAGCTTAGATTTCAAGATAAATGACTTTCCCAAATAATTTCTAAATGGAGGTTTGCTAAATACTGCCCACTCTTCAGGTTCCTGTCAACTGAAAAGTCAAGAGTAGGTTTCTGTGACCAGATTCCTGTATGGACTTTCATATCTTGTCCTCCACCCCTGCTCCTGCCTTTTCTTCCTCGCTGTCACTGTCTCTGTTCTCTGTTGCCTTTGTAGTGGGGACTTGGGGTCTTATACTCTACCATGGAGACACAGCCTGTGCTCTTTTTCTAGAAATTATAGTTTCAAATTAGGGCCACTGAGTCCCTCGGCAAGGCTTGAACTTGTGACTTCTGCCTCAGTCTCTTGAGCAGTTGGGCCTTAGGCATGTGTTATTGTGCACATCAGTCTTTTTCTCTTTTCTTTCTGAAGACAGTCTCATGTAGTTCAGGCTGGCTTTAATCATTTCTGTGAAGCCGAGGATGGTTTTTGATCTTCCTGCCTTCACTTGCCAAGCACTGAAAATATAGGGATGATGATGGCTTCTTAGTTGACTCTCAGACAGTTAGTGCTTTTAGAGAATGTTAAAAGAGTTCTTATTGGTAGATCTTCAAATTGGCTGTAATATGTGGAAATTTTGAATTTAAGTACTCCTAAAGTATAAGAAGAAGCCCTTGGCTGGGAGGTCATGATACATGAATTTAACTTTAATACTCAGGCAGAGGCAGGTAAGTCTCTGTGAGTTGGGGCTAGCCAGAACTATGTAGAACCTGTCCCCAAAAAGCAAGCCAGCCAGCCAACCAACCAGACAAACGGTCCCTGCAGTTGTTCTTTGAGAGGCTGTTGTGTTTCTTACCCCAGGAGGCCAGTTCTCTATTCAGGTTATTAGAAGCAAATTGGTATCAGTTGGAATTTGTTAAGATGTAAGTTTTTAATTGTCCTTAACAAAAAGGCTTTTTTTTTTGTGTGTTGTTTATTTTTTTGTTTTGCCTACTGAGCCTTGCCCTTAGGAGCTCAATGCGTTCTTGTTAGCTCCACTGCTAACGTCTGTCCAGGAGGACACTGCGTCATCACCTCCGTAGCATTGTCTTTTCATTCCCAGGCTTGCCACATTTCCTTAACAGATGTTGTCATTCCCCCCCCTCCCTCTCTTTCTGTGTGTGTGTGTGTGTGTGTGTGTGTTCTAAAATTTTTACTTTTATTTTAAAATTGAGATGTGATAGCTTCTTTTTATGTGCATGGAATTAAACTGAGAATAATCCAAATGAGGCAAAATTTTGAAGCCTGGGTGTCCATTTGAATTAAAACGAGAACATGCATAGTTCTTTTTTTTTTTTTTTTAAATAACAACTTTAGGGAGTTGAATGAATCCAAAAGTTTAATAGCGTGATGATTCCTTTTATGTGACATTTCAAAAGAGGCCCCAGTAATTTCTGAAGTCAGGAGAGAGGTAGGGTATGGGCTATGGTCCGTGAATTAGCTTGAGAGAGCCGCAGGGTTCTGAGGATGCTTTTGTTTTGTTGGTGGTGCTTATGTAAGTTTGTCCATTCTCTGAAGTTTATCACATTCATCCTTTCCTGTATAGATTTAGTACTTCAGTGTAACTTCCACACCCAAGACCGCTCCTGGGATTGCAAGTGTGCACCACCTCGATTTTTGGGATCTTATTTCTATTGAGGAAGCATAATAAAGCAGTGGTAGTTTTCTATGCTTTTAGTAGCAAAACACTGCAGGCCAAGTGGGTTAAACAACAGCACTGTCTGCCAAATCTCTCCCTTTTATCAGGACACCAGGTACATTGAGGCTAAAACCCTAAGATTGGTAAACTGGCAGGGCCATGTTCCCCTGAAGGAACTAGAGAGAAACTTCTAAGCCTCAATCCCAACTTGCACTGTGGCAGCATAAATCTAGTCTTCCCTTGGCCATTCTTGTCTGCATGTTTTGGCATATGTCCAAATCCCTCCCTTTTATCAGGACATCAGACATTGAATATAACCTGCCCCACAGCATCTAAACACATTACATCTACAGCCACCATGTTCCTAACCCCACCTTCTGAGGTACTGTGGGTAAACAGGAAGAGCTCTGTGCCTAGGAAGACCGTGTTTGAGTGATCCAGGCTGGGCAGCTATTTCATCTTGTAGCTGTGTTTTAGAGCTGTTGGGGAAAATTGTCGGGGTGTTTTTTGAAGTGTGTTGTTATTGTTAGTATTGGAGGAGGCTTATATGTATGTCATGGCTTATATGTGGACAGATTGGAGGACAACTTTTGGGAAACGGTTCTTTCCCACCGTGGGTCCCAGATACCTCAACTTGTACTGCAGGAACTTTGCCTGTATGGCCATCCTACTGGCCCTGATCATCACCTCACAGTGGACTTCTGATTGTAGATCATATTGATTAATTTTTATTTCTTCTGGTTTTCCAGAATTTTTTGATCCCAAAGGAGGGATTGTCTTTCAGTGTACATTAGGAAGTCACTCAAACTCTGTGTATGTAAAAGAACATTCTTGATCATATATAAAAATGACTTTTACCTACGATGATAGATGAGAAAAACTGAAATTCCAAAGTTACTGAAATTATAAGGAGAAAATGCTAGAAAATTTGAGACTGGCCATGTCTTTGATTTCATAAAGGAAAGATCATTGTCTCAGCTGCTTTTGCTACAGTACTGGTCAGAAATGCAGACTCTCAGGTTCCAGTACTGACAGACTGAATCAGAATCAGTATTTTATTTGACAACATTCTCAGGTGATTAAAATTTATGTTACGTTTTGTGAGAATCACTTAATCTGGGCCAGTGTTTGGCAGCTGTTCTTCGATTAATGTATAATAGACGATGAGTTGTTCTTGAGAGCCAAAACAGTGCACCCATCTTTGCCATTATGTGTAGTTGCGTGGGAGTTCAGCAAAGCAAAAAGGGTGCTAGGAGTCCCCCACCCCATGTTACCTAGGCTCACCTAGACTCACCTTGGATTTGTCTCCTGTCTCTATTTCTTGAATTCTGGAATTTTCTCATACATGTCACCATTTTTTTAAGAGGGAAAACCACAGAGCTGGATTTATATTTTATGTTTTAAGAGAACAAGAAGATGTTTCCTGGCTTGAAACTTTTTTTTTAAAGATTTATTTTTAATTTTCTGGGTATGGGTGTTTTGCCTACATAGATGTACATGTAACATATGTGTGTACTGCCCTTAGAGGTCATAAGAGGGTGTCAGATCACCTGAAACTGGAGCTACAGATAGTTGTGAATGGCCTTAGGGACACTGAGAACAAAACTTGGGGCCACTGTAAGAGCATCAAGTGTTCTTAATTGATGAGTCAGTTTCCTGGCTTGGGATTTTGAAGTAGACTATAATACAGTAATCGTTTAAAAGCACCAATGAGTTAAGTTCTGATTGGTTGCTTGGGCATAATTTGGATGCACAAAAGTTGATAGATTGCAGAGACCAGTGAGCTTGAATGTGGGTAAGAGTGGAGTTGTGAGGGTGCTGCCATCCCTGGGCTGGTAGTCTTGGGTTCTATAAGAAATCAGACTGAGCAAGCCAGGGGAAGCAAGCCAGTAAGTGATATCCCTCCATGGCCTCTGCATCAGCTCCTGCTTCCTGACCTGCTTGGGTTCTAGTCCTGACTTCCTTTGGTGATGAACAGCGATAGGGAAGTGTAAACTGAATAAACCTCTTCCTTCCCAAGTTGCTTCCTGGTCATGATGTTTGTGCAGGAATAGAAACCCTGACTAAGACATATGTCCATGGGATAACTAACTAGTTGGAAGGACACCTCCATTGTCCAGTTTTAGAGAGCAGAGACAGGTGGCTGAGCAGGTAAAGATGCTTGAGACCAAGTTTGACAACTTAAGTTTAGTACCTGGAAACCTCCTAGTGGAGGGCAAAGACCAACTCCCACAGCTGTCCCTGCATCCATGTTAGAGTTCATGCCTAGCATTCGAGAGACTTTGGTTAGATTCCTAGCAACACAAAACAAGGAGAAACACACCTTACTTTAAAAAAAAAAAAAAAAAAAAGGAAATAGGTTGATTTCTTAGAAAAGAAAAATAGTTTTTTTGCTCTTCTTTTTCCCTAAAGTTGTATTCTAGCCATTTCTGATGTTCTGTGCCTGGTACCCAGCTGCTTTACTCAGCCACTTCACTCACTGCCTGTCTTCAAAAATGAATGATAGATTTCTAAAGATTGACAGTTTAGCACTTGTAGGATTCAGTCCCTAAAACTGGGCAGAATATTTGAGTTCTCTCACTTGCAGTAGCCACCTCCCCACATGAGGGTGGTTTGGGGTACCAAGAGAAACTGAAATTTTCTAAAGACAGAGATAATATAACAGTTGTGGGTAGCAGATGTTGTTAAAAGGAGGCAAACTTCCAAGATATTTAGGCTACTAGTACCTGGTGGTTTTGAGCCCTGGCAGGGAGGGAGCACCATTGCATGGTGTATTTCAGGTATGAAGAAAATGTCCAGTATTCCCCAGGTTAGCGCCAACAGAGGCCGGGCCTCCTTTGGGGAGCATTGTCAAAGCTGTTAGGAGTTGGCTGTTAATATGGGCACGGGGCAACTGATGGTGGACGAACCCTTTGGGATGTGTCTTTGAGGTTATTTGTGTGGAGAAAAGGCTGTTGAGTGTTCATTCTCTAAGACTGTTGAGCCTATGGGCATAGTTTTTCTTTCACTGTATAATCTTCCTGTGTATTAATTAGAATGGATGTTAGTGTTCCATTTGCTAGTTCAGCTTTCTTTTCTCACTAGTTTTGTTTATCTTCTGAAGGTGTTTTGTGAGAGAACTAGATTAGGATAGCACGTAGATTCTTGGATCTGTCACAGTAATTGGCTGAATCCCTTGGAAACCTGGGACTTCCAGGGTAAACGTGAGTCCATTTGGAAGGAGTTCTTTGCACAGGTATGAGAATGTTGGCTGTCAGTGCTCTGGATTTCATAATATTAGCTGAATTTTAAGCGCAATTGTTATATGTGGCAAGGAATTTGGAATGTTGATATTGCAGCTACTTAGTCATCTTCGTAAAGACGTTTGCAAAGGGATCCAGATATCCACATGGGCAGACTGGTAAATGGTCAGTTAAAGTTGGATGTTTTGACTCTGTAGTCTGTCTTGGGTGGTTTGAGTGACATGACTTGTGGAGCTGCTTCTCTTCTTCCTAGTGAGCGTCATCAGAAAGGTAAGCTTGTCTTTCAGGGGCCAGCAAGGATCTGAGGTAGCTGTCATCTCTGTCCCTTGTCATGAGAGTGGTAATAAATAATGTTTGATAAGGGAGCTTGGCTGGATGCCAATGAAAACCTTTTTATAGGTGTTAAAGTTTGGAGTTGATACAATTTTCACAAGTCAAGGAACATATATGCATATATCATGAAAAAACCTGAACCAAACCTATCCTTTGCTGTGAGCTTCATAAGAGCAGGGAACAGGTCCAAGTGGACCTATACTCCATAGTTGGCTCATGTTTTATGGCCCCATCTTCTAGTTAATGTTTTCTTAGATTCTGTTGAAAGTAGATCTTGCAGTTCTTTTAGCTGTGGTGCTAAATGGAATGATCCCAGCACCATAAAACCAAAGGCTGTAAAAAAGTACTGATCAAGAAAAGGAAAATCAGTTCCTGAGCTTCAGGAAAGAAGATCTCTGGAGCACATCTAGCACTTGTTTATGTGTGCCTCAGCACCCAGAATCCAACAACTGAATGAGAGAGCAGGTTGTCTGTGTGCTATAAACTGTAGTGGTGTCAGGGGCGTTAGCGCTGTACCTACCTGTGGGTCTTTTTTGTGGCAGTGAGTTGACAACCTTTGGGAGACTCTTTCTGTTGTCCTAGGAACCTAGAGGTACGTAGTGTGGAGAAAACACTGAGAGGACTGAGTTCCTTCCTCTGCTGGCTAGTCACATCAGTCACTAGTGTGTGATGGATGGCACCCCAATCATAGCAGAAGGAGATCTGTGTTTACCTGGAGTCTAATTGGACTGTAATCTCTGCAGTTATGTGACACCCTCTGCCTCTTTGCTTAGTGAACATGAGTTTGAACTCCTACTTTCTGGAGGTTCAGGTTTTGCTGGCTCAGTAAATTGTGAAATGTTCTCTTTATTATAATTACATTGATGCCATGCATTGTGGTGGCAGAGGAAATTGTTGGAAGACTTGTTTACTCTGTCACACACTGTCTGTTTTGTAAAAGCTCTTCTTCAGAGGAGACAGTTTGATTTGGAGTGGCATGGTGGTATTTGAATTGGATAATGTAACTTAAGTTGAAATGCAAGAATTTGGCTCTGCCCTCGACAGAGATGGGCTTGAACTTGGTATTGGCCCATGTGTTTGTCGTCTTTCCAGATACTGCCTGCTATTTATCCCAACAGCATTGCCAGCTGAGAAAATCAGTCTTTACAAAATTAAAATATTGTCTATGAATTTAAAACTGGAGTGGTATATTTATTTTGTTGAGGTTTTTTTAAACAGCACATTGTCAAGAATGATTTTTTGAAGCATTTAAATATTCCACAGTAAATGCTTTTGTGCATAAGTTTTGCCTTAGAGATATCTAAATGTCTTAAATGCTAGAAACATTAAAGAAAAATATAAATGACTATTTCTACTTACTTTGCATTTTAGTACAAAATTTATGGTGGGCTTTTAAGAAATTAATTTTTTTTGTAGTGGATACTGTCATAAAACCAGTGGAAATAAATTAATTACTTAGCTCTTCTGGTGAAAGTTTAAACACATGAAAATTAGTAAACTCCTGAAGTCACTTTACCAAGTGTATTAAATTAGTATATATTATCATTACATGTGTATTTAAAACCTACTCTTTAAATCATTATTTCACAATTGAAAGTATGCTCAATCTAGTGAGCATAGTATAGGTTGTATGTGGTAGAGCTTCCATAGTTGTTCATTAGCCCTACACTGAATATAATTTTTTACAGAGTCAAAACATCCAACTTTAACTGACCATTTACCAGTCTGCCCATGTGGATATCTGGATCCCTTTGCAAACGTCTTTACGAAGATGACTAAGTAGCTGCAATATCAACATTCCAAATTCCTTGCCACATATAACAATTGCGCTTAAAATTCAGCTAATATTATGAAATCCAGAGCACTGACAGCCAACATTCTCATACCTGTGCAAAGAACTCCTTCCAAATGGACTCACGTTTACCCTGGAAGTCCCAGGTTTCCAAGGGATTCAGCCAATTACTGTGACAGATCCAAGAATCTACGTGCTATCCTAATCTAGTTCTCTCACAAAACACCTTCAGAAGATAAACAAAACTAGTGAGAAAAGAAAGCTGAACTAGCAAATGGAACACTAACATCCATTCTAATTAATACACAGGAAGATTATACAGTGAAAGAAAAACTATGCCCATAGGCTCAACAGTCTTAGAGAATGAACACTCAACAGCCTTTTCTCCACACAAATAACCTCAAAGACACATCCCAAAGGGTTCGTCCACCATCAGTTGCCCCGTGCCCATATTAACAGCCAACTCCTAACAGCTTTGACAATGCTCCCCAAAGGAGGCCCGGCCTCTGTTGGCGCTAACCTGGGGAATACATTAGGGACTACTATTCAGTAATGCAGTGTTGTGCTGTGTGGTGCAGAAGGCTTGCGATGAAGAGAAGGCGAGCATGCCTTCGCCCTTGCCTGCTGCAGATGTGCTGGGACAACTTATTAGAAAAACAATCAACAAGACAAAAATGTCATGCAGAGAGTGAGCATTAGGCTGAGCTGGCCAAAAACCCCAGATTGAAGTAGATTCACATTAGAGTACTATATGAGGGGGGGACTGAGTCATAATAAAAATACCAATTATTCAGGAAGATACAGCAACAATAAAAGTTCATGCAGCATCTCACATATGCAAATGTAGACTCTGGTATACCAAAATCTTTTTTTGATGGAAATATAGGCAAACACAGGCGCATGCTCATGTTTCATGGATGGGGTGTCAGTGTTGCTGTGATTGTGCTGTGGAGACTTGATAAAGCTGGAGGGTATTGATCATGGCTTATCACAAGACTACTGAGTATATAACACAAATTATATTGCTTTTTGTAATTTTCAATTTTTAATGTAAGATTTGAATTTGCATGTTGTTAGTAATGCTGTAGTTCTCAGGAAGACAGTCATCACTATGTGGTGTTTGGTTTCAGACTTTACATGGCCCTTTATCCCAGTGTGATGCGAAAAACACACTTGACAGTTGCACCTGAGAATCATCCTGTCAGCTCAAGCCCTGGAAATTATGCTTTAACCTTGCATGGATGTTTGTGCCTCCCCTTTTGACTGTACAGTGGAGATCTGGTTTCTGGTCTGCTCTCTGAACTGGCTGGGAGACATGCCTACAAACTGGAATGGTTTTGAAGCTGGCAGTAGCTATCCCCCCCCCCCCCCCCCAAAAAAAAAAAAAAAAAGATATTTGATGACATGAAGTGTGTAATCTTTTTTAAAAGTGCTCTTATCATTCAGGATAAGACCAGAACATGGCTGGTTGTTTGGAGCCCCCATCAGTTGTGTTAATGAGTTTCTGTTTTCTCTGAGCTGTTGGGTTCTGAGTGCTGAGCATCTCATCTGTGAAGATGTGGGTTCTGGCTGCCTCAGCAGTGTGCTTTACCCAAAACTCTGGTGGCTAGACAGTTTCATCTTCACATCTTTCCCCAAGTTCACCTGGCCTGATGTTCCTTGGCCCGACCAGTGCTTTGGTTGGGTTACATGCGGTTTGCGTTTGTTCATTTCTTGTGCTTGTAATCTCTCACTCCTGGTTGCTTTTCAGCCTGGTTCCTCTGCAGCGAACAAACAGTATATTTTCAAGAAAGAAAATTGAAAAATTCTGATATGAGAGAGTTCAAATTTAAAGCCACTATTAATGTTTGTTGTGTGGTCACTCCCATAGTGCACACATGTAGAGGTGTGTGGCCGTAGTTTAATATGCCTTTGTTTTTTGTAGAGTGTCTCATTCTGCAGCCTGTGCTGGCTGCTTCAGTCAGCTACCACACACAGCTTAGATTATGCACCATGTGCTGTTCACGCTGGGGATTATAACCTGGCATGTGGCTAACCAGTCTGAATACATGGCAGGGAGTTGAGTTGTTTGGAGAAAAATGTGCTTTTATATTTATTCATTTATTATCTTTCTGATGACACTCACTCAGTGCTTCAATTCTGATGACAGGCAATAAGCCATGGGGACACTGGGACAAATCAGTGCTCATGTTGTGTCATAGGGAGCATGGCCAGACAATCTTATAATCACTATCATGCTGAGATTATGCATACTCTTATGGGAGTCAGAGTCTTATTCTGTAGTCCTGGTTGGCCTTGGCTCCTGGTAACTTTCCCCCATCAGCCTCTGAGCCACAGTATTTGGTTTTTATTTTATTACAATTCTAATTTTAATATCAGAAGAGAGATTCCTGTGAGGTACAGGCTGACCTTCAGTTTCCAAGTAGCTGGAATATAGTCAGTTTGATTTTTTTTTCATTTGTCAACTTGTTTGTTAATAAAAGGTTGTCACTGTGTAACCCTTGCTGGCCTGGAATTCGATATTTAGGCAGGCTAGCATCGGCTACATTGGCTTTCTGAATGCTGGTATTACAAATGTGTGCCATCATCTTTCTGACCTAGCCGGAACTCTCCAGTGCTTTGGAATTCCAAGAAATTTGCTACGAGTCCCTATGCTTTCTGGAAAGGTGCATCCACGGTTTCCCTTTTGAAACAAATATACACAGGAACCAGAAAGACAGGGGGAGGATAATAGTTTGAGTCAACAGCTGCTCCAGCCAGTGTGGGGGAGAAATTGTCACCCTTACTGATGTTCGTCAGCCCTAGGGGTGGACTCCTCAGAAACCAAACTTAGCTGTGCTCTTTTCAGGGTAGGAGTTGTCTGTCAGCTTTGTTCTGTCTGGTCACATCTGGTTTTATCTGCCTCTGGAGGCTGCTCTGAAATCCTGGCCGAAGAAGCTAATGAATGATTTATGCTATCTTTTTACTACTGGGGTCCTTGTTCTGTTTCTATTTGTTTTTTGAGACAGGGTTTCTCTGTGCTGCTCTGGGCTGACCTAGAATTTGTTCTGTATGTAGTCCAGGCTGTTCTCGAACTCACAGAGACCTTACTGCCTGTCTGTTTACTGGCTTATCTTCAGTTTTAGTGTTTACTTTTTAATTAGTTTCGTTTTATGTTAATACTTATTATGTTTTTGATTCAGAGTAATCTTTGAATTGATGAGTAGCACATGACTTCAGGAAAATAATGGGTAAAATGGCTTAGTATTACTTTCCCACATTTCCTCCCACAGGGAATAGCTATCATCTTGATACAAATACAGTATATTTGGTCATATCCACCCCTATCCCCAACAACTCCTCAGATCCTCACACAAACATCTTCCTTTCAAAGTCATGTCCTCTTCTGTTTTGGATGTCCACTGGAGCATCAGTAGCCTGCCAGTGAATGGCCCACCCATGAAGGAAAAGCTGGTTCTCCTTTTCCCAGGAGCAGTGGCACGCCTACAGCTCCTCAGTAGGGAGCAGGTCTTGTTCGGGTCTATGCAGGCACCCACAGCTGCTGTGATGCTGCCATCTCTGCCATGTCTAGAATGCACCACTGTCTAGTGCTGGGTGTGTTAATTCATTTTCCATCAAAAGAGGAAGTTTGGGGACGATTAATCCAACAGAAGCCACAACTAGTCACCCTTCCTGCACAGAAAGCACTCTCCTTTTAAGCCTTTTCTGGCTGTGTTGCCTCAGCTTCTTGCTTCCATACAGCAGAGGTATGGAAGAGAAACTAGACCTGGGGAAATTCTACAATACATCAGTCAGACTTTCTCTAAACCATCTGTGAAACTCCAGTACAATTTATATAGAAAAGCAAGGCCCTGGGAGAGACAGAAGGTGGCCTTGGGGAAAGCAGCTGTGACAAGTCAGTGAGGAAAGATGGTGGCAGAATCCTACCAGCTCACACACATGATGCTCATTGCTGGGAGTATGGGGCTGGCTTAGGCTCTTTTTTTTAAGGCAGGGTCTCTTTCTAGGCCAGGCTGGCCTGGAACTCACTAGATAGCTTAGCTTGGCCTTGAACTCAGTAATCCTGCCTCTTGAGTGTTGAGATTATAAGTGTGAGACACCAGAAGGGTTCACAGCTTCAGAATTGTAATTGTGATAAGATTTGGCTGTTATCTGCTTTTAGCACTTTGTTTAAAATGGAAAAGTCTTCAATTTTTTTTCTCTAAATTATGATTTATATTGTCTTAGCAGATGTTCAGAACATGGCTTTTCTGAGGTTCAGATTACTAAAAAAAACATGCTAAAGCAAAGCTCTTATTAAGTGTGGGATTGACCCAGAGCAACTGCAGCCCTTCATTGAAGTGTGTTGAGTATAGTCTTGGGTTTAAAATTAAAAAAGAAAGAAACACAAGAGCTGTCAGAGGCTAGAACAGTAAATGAAATTCCCACTTTCTTTAAGGATCGTTAGATATTTCATTACTTTGACCTTCAAGTCTCTGCTAATTTGGATTATAAAAGTAGCAGGTGGATGGCAGATTAGCACATAAAATAGACCCTGCTGTCTTACTTTTCATGTGTTACAGAGCTGAGTTACTGCACGTTACATCCCAAGGAGACAGGGAATGGAAGTTGTTGTCTATATGGAGCATTTTCTTCAGATAATTCAGAATACTCGTAATCCACAGTGGGCTGAAGATACACACTGGGAACTAAGGTCTCAGTATTTTTTCAGTTATGTAAAAATGACTAGGTTTTAAATTACTCTTAAATACCTGTATATAGTACTTGGCTCAGAATGAAAAACAGAAACAACACCCACCATATAACTGTAGCTGGAAACAGCATTGCTGTCAGGGAGCAGGGGAGGGTGGCTGCATTAGAGTAGGGACAGGTTTCATTGCTCTTAGAACTTTGTATAAATTACAGCAAATGATGAAATTGGAAAACCATTGCAAGTCCAAAGTAGACTTTGGACAAGCTTACACGATTTTGGTGTCAGCTGGACCGTCAACAACACTTTTATAATTTATCTATAAAATAATAGCACAGCCTTATGCATGACCTTACAAAGGTGGTTCTTAGAACCAGCAGTCAGGAGGCAGAGACATTCGGATCTCTGTGAGTTCAAAGGCTGATCAACAGGACAGCTAGGGCTACACAGAGAAACCCTGTCTCAAAGGGGTGGGGCAAAGTTCTTATATCCCCCCAGTTTTTGGGGGGAGAAATTCACTTATTTAAATAAAGAGGCATGTCAGTAACAGACTTTCAGTATACTGTTACAGCCTAAAGGTGTGTGGAATATAGACTTAGAGACTTGGGTCCTGAAATTTGGCTAGGATTGTCCAAGAAGAACAGACACCTCTGGAGGGAACAGCAACAGGGCATGGGTCTAGCAGTGCAGGGCTGATGGCCCAGCAGTAGGGACTCTAAGCCAGCCAGGATCTTTTCTCTTCTCTTCTCTTCTCTTCTCTTCTCTTCTCTTCTCTTCTCTTCTCTTCTCTTCTCTTCTCTTCTCTTCTCTTCTCTTCTCTTCTCTTCCCCCCTTGCCTTCCCCTCCCCCTTCTCTTCTCTCCCCTACCCCCTCATATCCCAGCATTTAGGAGATGGAGACAAGTGGATCTCTGTGTTCTCTATAAAACGAGTTCCAGGACAGCCAAGACTACACGGAGAGACCTCAGAACACCATAAATGAGTGAAGAAGGGGGTGTGGGGAAGGTTTCTCTGAACATAGCCCTGGCTGATGGAGACTTTCTCTGTAGACCAGGCCTCAATCTCACAGAGCTCTGCCTACTTCTGTTCTGGGTGCTGAGATTAGAAGTGTGTGCCACCATTATGCCTCGGCCATTCTGTGAACGATGCTGATTCTGTGATGCTGGTGGCAGCAGATCCTGGATGTTGATCTGACACGTTTCTTTAAATGTCTTACACAACTGTGGGGATGTGTAGGTGAAAGACTGATCATTTGAAAAGGGCCACTGTGGGGTGGTTGTTATCTGTAAAAAAAAAAAACTGAGGACCTTTCTGTTAAGTGGGAAAGGAATTTAATTGAGCATTATAATAACATGAGCCCAGTGTTCAGTTTGTGTCTAAATCTGTATGGCATAATTAACTTTCAGTTTTGCTAGCGTGAAGCAGCTGTCATGACAAAGCATCTGTCTGTCCATTCTGACAGCAAGACTTATTTCCTGCACTTGGCTTATAGTTAAGATTGTGGAGTATAGGAGACAAATATTTAAATGGGAAGAAATGTTATATTAATACTCATTGTATAAGGAATTACAATGTAGATGCTTAAAAAGTAGAAAAGGAGCTGTAGAGGCCCAGTAGCTGCTTTTCCAGAGTACCCAGGTTCAGTTCCCATCCAGCACCCATGAGGCAGCTCACAACTGTCTGTGACTCCAGGTCTAGGGGGTCCAACACCTTTACATAGAAATACATGCATGGGTGGTTTTTTTTTTTTTTTTTTTTTTTTTTGAGCTATGGAAGCTATATGTTATAATTAAATGTCATTAATTCCACTGAATAGAAATATGTTCCATTTGCTGTACAATCAGAAGCCAGGCTTGAATGGTATAAATAGATGAAATCTAAATTATACTGACAGTCCATTAAACAGTAGCAGAAACCCATAAGGAAAATGAATTCACTATAATACCAGCTTATAATAAAATCATTTGCCAAATGAGAGTGATAGCCCAGGCACTGTGAGTTCCCCCTGTGTATTTCCAGCGAACACTACAAAGTTGGTCTGAAGCACTTCCTGCAAAGCTGAGGCTCCCCTGGCATTGCCAGGAACTAGCAGCCTTGCATTGCTACCTTTCTTGAGGGGCATGGTGCTAGCTCATTAGCCAGCCCTTGTTGAAGCTGCATAGGAGAGAGGAACCCTCTTCCAGCTGCTCATTTTCCCTGTAAACAGAGCTGCTGCATTGCTTCCTAAATGCACATCATTTTACTTGCTCCCACCTTTTTAATTTTTTTTTTTTTTTTTTTTTTTGGATGATGCTGGGATGAATCCTAAAATCAATTATGTGTTGGAAAAAATGTTCTACCACTGAGCTGTGTATCCAGCAACTCCCCACCCCATCTCACCCCACCCCTTCCACACACTATTTTTCTTGAGACAGTACCACTGTGTGTGTCACCATGCCTAGCCCATGGCCCACTTCCATTCCTTAGTAATCAGAACAGTCTAGTTTAATAGTCATTTTTATAACAGAATTTAACTTTTATTTATGTGTGGGGTCAGGGGGCACACTGATGTTAGAGGACAGACAGCCTTTGGGAGCTGGTCCTCCTTCCATTCTGAATTCAATTCCTACGCTTTACCTGCTGAGCCGTCATCTCACTGGCCTTTTGGGACAGAATTTTTCCCTTCAATGTTTTATTTTATTGTGAGCCCTGAACTGGGATAGGACAGTTACCTGGATGTTTTGTCTTAAGTCGGGTACAATGTGCTGCAAGGTTGGGGGTGCAGGCACCTGGGCCTTCTCTAAGTGGGTAGACTGGCCTGACTCTGGCACCTTCAGTGGTGCTGCTGATGGAGCCCAGAGCCTCATGGATTCATGCATGCCAGGCAGGTGCTTTACCACTGGTGAGTTCCATCACCAATTTTAAAAATAAAATTTATTTCTTAGATTGCATGTTTTTTTTAAAGTATATATATGCTACAAAACATAAGTTATAAATTCTGAGAAATTGACTTAACTGGAGTTTGGCCTTTGAATTGGGTAGAATAACTTTCATAGTAAGGGTTCATTCAATACACGTTATAAGGAACATTCTCGTAATAATTTGTGGAGATGAGAGCTTAAATTGCTCTTTGGGTGATACAGGTTGTTAAGCCATGGTTAATATTTTGAATATCATCATAGTATGCTTTCTGCTGCTGACAAGATAATGCTGCTTTTTCTTGTTTGGCTGTAGAGGTCAGAAGGCAGCCCAGGCGTCTCCCCTCAGGCACAGTCCGGTTTGTTTCTAAGATAGGCTCTTTCGCTTTCCTTCAAGTCAGCTTCTAGATGCTGGGTTACAAAGGCACCTCACTGTGCTTGGGTTTTGACAAGAGAATTGAACTCTGGTACTTGTGCTTACAAAGCAAGAATTTTCCCAATTGAGCTGTCTCCCCAGCCCAGTCTTAGAGATTTTAATGTACTGGAAGACTTCCTGCTATCTAGAAAAGAGACATGTCTAAATTTGAAAACACTCAGTTTGTTATAATCTTCTTTCCCATTCTTCATCACATGCTCCTCTGTGTGGACAGGAGTCCATGTAAGCTTTGCAGCACTAGAGCTGACAGAAACTCTAGCATATGGGCTCAGTTACCAGGAAGTCTGTAGATGGCGGAGCCATTGTTTTCCCCTTCCACTGAGTTTATCAAGACGATGACATCAAATTTGGTGGTGGCTGACAGAGTCAAAACAAAAGCTAAGGGAGTAAACAGGAAGTTGTTGCTCCCTCTAAAGCTGTCCACTGTTTGTTCCCACACATTTCTACTCTCTTCTATCTAGCAGACAGCTGAGAGTCAGCCTCTCTCCATGTGTGACAGAATGTTTCACGTTCTTTTAGTGTTTGGTTTGGGTCCCCTAACTCTCCCGTGTTTACTTCCTTCACTTGCTTCTGAGTGTCTGCTCTGCCAAAGTGGATCTCACCGTGGAAGTGGACTATGTTGAGGATGGGGATGGTAGAGGTTGTTTGCTGGAGGCCCACAGTGTACCAGTGCTTCTGGTCTAGAATCCAGACACCAGGATTTTAGTGTTGTTTCTGGCAAGCTTAGCTCCAGGTTTAAGGAGTGCTGCTGTCTCAGAGGAGTAAGGTAGAGTGCACACACACACACACACACACACACACACACACACACACACACACCTTTTCTGTGTTGGGATTGGCAAACACTTGTATTAACTAGAGATACGTGTGGACTTAATTTTGCAATATTTTACCACCTCACTATTACCGTGTTGAATGGTTCTGAGTGTCAGAGATAGAGAAATAGCATGGGAGAGAAATGAAAAGAGAACAGAGAAGCCTGAGGGTCAGCTTCCCATGTCCACTATTGGGCTACCCAGCTGTGCCTCTGAAAATCTCTTTGTGAGAAAGGCTTTGTTCACAAGGAAAGGGTTTTCTATTTGAAATTCTATTAGAGTGGCACTGCCATTCTTTGCAAGGGGACGAGAGTATTTCAAAGATTAATAGGTGGGAACACATTGATGGAGGGAAGATTCTGCATGGGGCAGAGCAGCGGCTGAACATTGCCTGTGTATTGTAGCACAGCTTTAATGCTAGGGCTCACAGACAGAGTACTAAATTAGGGGGTGAAGTAAGTGTCCACTCTGCTTAGTGAGGAGACTGTCAGGACAGATGCTGATAGGTGCTTTGTGTACACGATGACAGACTGCCTGATGTGGCAGGCTATGATTTTTACCCTTGAGGAACTTGCTTCCCTGCGCGATTTACATAAACCTGCTGATTTGCTGACGGTTGGGAAAGGATAGGCTTTTCTTTGCCTTGAGAATTTGCCTTCACATTTGGCTAACTTCCCTCCTCAGCTCACTGAGGCTCTGTTTGCAGATGGCAGTATTGATTTTTGGACACAAAGCTATGTTGGAGTTGTGTGAGAAACAACCAGCAATATCCCTGCTCAGTATCATCTCCCAGGTCATAGGTTTTGATGCTCCTGGTCACAAGCATTTCAAGTAACACCGGGTCACCATGTGATCTGCTTGTGATCTGCTTCTGTGTTAAAGTATAAAATTCAGTAGAAACCCCAGGCTCATTTTCAGATATCCCCGCTAAAGAAAACATTAGTTATCATTTGTTTTCAGAATAATTGATAGTGCTGGCAATAGCCTCATTTATTTTTCTGGCCGGTTTCAGGCGTGCTGATTTTAAGATTAAAACAATGTATATTTGCCCCACAGCAACTGTTAGCTCATTCTGGTGAATGCCTGCTTTTCTGTGAGTGATTTTGAAAATGTGCATTGTGTGTTTAATGGACCGCATTGTCTGCTCCGAGTTGCTGCTTTTAACTACAAAAAGAGAGGGGCTTTTAACATTTAAAAACAAAAGGTGTCTGCAGTGCTTCTTTGGACTGCAGGCTCTGTCACTCTGAGGACCATCACTTCAGCTGACTAAATCAGTCTTGGAACCTCTTAGAGGAGCCATGCTTTTGGAAGTCGCAGAACAGTCTTGCCAGATCACTTTGACTTAGAGGGTTACTGGGCACACACATTCCATCTGTGGATTTTTTGACCGTTGTTCTTAACTGTGCCTTCTCAAATGAATTACTTTAGGGCTAGAAGTGTAGGTGGTGCTTACCTAGCATGCACAAGGCCCTAGGTTAGACCCCAGCACTGCAGAAACAAACGGAAGAATCTACAAATAAAAATAAAAAAATATTTTATGCTAGCTATAAACATTTATATGAATTGTTTTTTAAAATAAGCTGTTTGATTAATGAGACCAGAGAGAAAATACTTTGGCCTCAGTTTAACCTTTTTGGGGCATGGACTAGAGTAGGATAACAGAAAGGGCAGAAGAAAAATTAACTTCCTTTGAGACTTGGATTCCAAATTACTTCCTAGGGTGCATTTTCTTTCCTTCCTTCCTTCCTTCCTTTCTTCCTTCCTTCCTTCCTTCCTTTCTTCCTTTCTTCCTTCCTTCCTTCCTTCCTTTCTTCCTTCCTTCCTTCCTTCCTTCCTTCCTTCCTTCCTTTCTTCCTTTCTTCCTTCCTTCCTTCCTTTCTTCCTTTCTTCCTTCCTTCCTTTCTTCCTTCCTTCCTTCCTTCCTTCCTTCCTTCCTTCCTTCCTTCCTTCCTTCCTTCCTTCCTTCCTTCCTTCTTTCGAGTGCATTGTCTTAAGTTGTATCATTCTGTTTTATAGGAAGAATTTGACTAAGCTTAGAAAAAGATTTAACTTATGTGACCCATGATTTATTTTTTATGTTCACAGAATCTATTATGTCCCCTGCTCTGATAGTGAATTTATCTGCCTTACATACATGTCTCAGAATACTGAGATTCTGAAACAATATAGGTTCTACAGACACCAGCCTTGTTATTGAAATCATTATGTAAATTCACAGCTTTAAATCAGTTTGGTTTGCCATGGTAATTGTTTAAAAAGTTAAGAAAAAAAAAGATACCTGTATGTAGGAAGCTGGCATTAATAAGTAATGTGGTAATTCTACAGGTCAGGTTTCAGGCCCTTCCCTCAAGTGAGAGCCTTTCTCTTGGGCAGCCATTCTTAAGTCTGTGCCTGTTAGGCCCAGGAGCATAAGGAACACGGGTGGCAGCAGCCTGTCCTTTCTCTCTCTCTTAGCCGTCATACCTTGGTGTGTTTAGAGATGACAAGTCCAGTTGTAGAAGAACATAAGTTTTCTTTCCTTTCTCTGGAAAGCTCTTTGGGGGCAGGGGGATTGCAGCGGATAGAATTATTGAAACAGAATCGCATATTTTGATGACTCTTGGGTTTACTGTTTGGTCAAGGCTAGTTAGTTGCTCTGCCTCCATCTCTCCATCCATGTGTGAGTCCGTGCACCATGCCTGACAATGGAAACTTACAAGTCAGTAGAATAAGAGGCTCTGTGGTAAAATGGCCCTGTTAATGATAAAAAAGATATAAAGCCTTTTTCTGGGATGTAACTGGGCCTCAGTGACACACATTTGCCACTTATTTCAGGTCTGTCAGATTGTGAGCACACCAGTGACACACATTAGTCCTTGGATTGCTATTGCACTATTTTCAGAGCTCTGGAGATGGTGATGGTAATCGTGAGGAGGAAGAAGAGGTCAGTGCAGACCACAGGACTGCCAGATAAAGGGACATTCAGTATTGTGAACTGACGAGCCACAAGAGGCATTACCTCTGCGGCCCTCATAATTAGCTGTAAGCTATGTATGGTCAGAATATGTATGGTAGAATAAAGAAAGGATAGGGTTGTCACAGACTAGGCAGACAAATTGGTATTCCTTTTGGAGGACGTATCCCAGAGGAGGAGGTGGATTCTGTGGGAACAGATATTTGGACCTCACTTAGGATGCTGACATGTTTGTTTTTAAGGCAGTGAACAAGTAACTTAACTTATAAAGAAAAGGAAGTATGGCTTTCTGTGGAAGGAAACTGGAAAACGCATAGACTGCTCTGTGCTTAGGTGAGTGAGTGGTCGCTACCTGGAGAGTTGAACTACTGGTGCTGCATTCAGTAGGGCTGCAACGTGGGGATTAAGAATTTTGGGCCTATTCCAAAATTGTATTAAATTTTGAGGCAGGTTTATAGTCCTCTGCTGAGCGGGGAGGTTACAACTCTGTGAGCCACACCACTGTGCCCAGAGAGAGCCCAGCTTTTTCTGTAGAGATTTATGCTGCTGCCTTTTTGTACCAAACGAGGGGTATGAAGAAAAACATTAGCCATAGTGGGAGAGTGTCACTGGAGATGACTAAATGGTTGATGGATGCTGTCTCAGTGCAGTAGCAGTTATCTTCTGGGACCCAGGGACACAATGCATAGCTCAGGGGTAACTCGTCCCTGATCCACACTGGTGCATGCCTTCAGGGGGCTCGTGCTTTCATCTGAGAAGCCAGTTGGCAATTCTGATACCTTCATATTCATATTTCTTCTCTCTCTGAAGTGGCTTTGTGGCCCCTTTTTGTGTCTTTGCTTTGAATGTGTCTTGAGGCAAATAAAGGGCTTTGCCCAAGTTGCTAGAAAGCAGTTGTTCTTACCGATGCACATTCTGAAGGGCGGGGGAAGGATGTGGTGATTGGCTTCTGCAGGCTTAGTATCCCACTTCCCAGATTTGGTAACTGGAAAACTTTTACTTCTTGGTAAATGGTTTTACAGGCAATTTTAAAAAGCAGCCTTTACCCTTCAGCTAATATGAATGTCAAAAGTAATTGCTCAAGCACTGCCGTGTGCGGTGTGGTTGAGGAGCATGCCCTGCTCTTCTTTCTGGAGATACTTGGTTTACTTCTTTTCATATTTGATTGTCTGCTTTGGTTTTCTTTCCAGTCAAGAAATACTTGATAGTAAATTATCTGTGGGCAACAGAATGGCTTTCATCTTTTCATGCTATGTGGCGGAAGTTATTGTGGTAACATGTTCAAGATAGTCTTTTCTAATATCTATTCCTCAAAAGGTACTTATTGAAAACGAAGTAGCATGTGGCAAAGCTGTTTCTCTTTCCAAAGAATGTCTATCTAAAAGATTTGATTTGCCTTAAAGTGTGGGCCCTCCTTTCATTGTCCTCCCAGGGATAGGAATACAGGCAAGTGCCAAATATCTGTCTTGATGTGTAATTTTGGTTTTTTTTGAAACAGGGTTTTTCTATGTAGCTTTGGCTGTCCTGGAACTCACTCTGTAGACCAGGCTGGCCTCAAATTCGGAGAAATACCTTCCTCTGCCTCCCGAATGCTGGAATTAAAGGCATAGACCACTACTGCCCAGCTTGATGTGTAATCTTTAGTTAAATAATTCTGTTATCTAAATTTCTCCATCTAGGTATGGTAGTTTCATAGAGCTTTCTTTCCCTGAACAGAATTATTGAGACTTTTATTAGATTTTTTTTTTTTTTAATGATCAGAAGCATGTTTAGAAAGAACCATTACAGGGCTAGAGAGATGGCTCAGTGGTTAAGAGCTCTTCCAGAGGTCCCGAGTTCAATTCCCAGCAACCACATGGTGGCTCATAACCATTTACAATGGGATCTGATGCCCTCTTCTGGTGTGTCTACATAAAATACATAAGTAAATATTTTAAAAAGATAGTAAGAACCATTACCTTAATGCTATTTATAGTTTAATATATATTACCCAGAAAAATTTTTTCACTATTAAAAGGTACTTGTTTTGTCATTGAGGTGTTTATATATTAATTTACATAGCTATTTATTTATACAGTGGTCTTATAAGCCTTTTCTTTGGCTTTTTTTTTTTTTTTTTTTAAAACAAACCTTCTCTTTTCTTTTAAAGACTGTGTGTATATTGAGAGTCGGCGGCCAAACACACCGTATTTCATCTGCAGCATCCAAGACTTCAAACTGGTAAGCATTTTTATGTCCCCACCCCCCATTGTTTCTCCCCCTCTTTATTAGCTCCCTCCCCTCCCCGGCTGTCACTTTGGATTGCTTCTCCAGCACTCCTGGTGTGATGACCAGTGTGGGCAGTGCTACCTGCCTCTGGGCTTGCCCACTGTGGCAGTGCTTCCGGCTGTGAACAACTGTGTTTCTCAAGCCTCTGCTCCTCTGTAGCTGCCGTGACAGTCTCAGAGAGCCCTTCTAGTTTCTCAAGTACTTTCTTTGCTTTCAGCTGTTCTTAAGAGCCTGAAGCAAGTTTAGTGATTTATGAGTAAAAAATGTAAACCAGATACTGGTTTCTGGGGGCACTGGAGATTTGCTATGTTGGTAGGTATGGACTATACTTCTTGTCCAGTTTTAAGGGTCTCCCAGGAGCAGAATTGGGGAGAAAGGAGTTTAGCCTAGGATTAAGGCTGTCTGGATAGTGATCCTGATAAAATCTTTGCTTTTTAGACAGTGGGTCTTAGGCATAGTTTGGGCTCAGAATAAATCCCTGAGTGTTTGTAAAGCAAACACACTCAGGCCGTGTAAGGTGACACATGCATTTAATCCCAGTGCTAAGAGATGGAGGCAGGTGGTTGGATCTTTAGGAGTTCCACGACAACAGCTGCTATACATACAAGTAGACACCCCATCCCCTTTTCCTGGATCAGTATTATGTATATATCTGTACCTCACACCCATAGGTGTACCTGTTCTTCAACATTAATATTCTGATTTTTCAAAGTTTTCTTATAAGCAACTCAATTAAACTTCACTATTAATGTCTTTCACTCAAACAACCAATGTGTAAAATAATGTTAAAGCAGCATCCTTGTGAACAGTCTGAAGCGTTTTGATCTTAGAATGGGATCCTTTTACTTCTAGACTGAGAACCACAGCCTACAGTGCAGAGCAATCCTAATTCTGTAACTTTCTAGCGAATGTATTACGTTTGTATCTGTGGATGCCCTCCTTTCCCAAATATGTCATTACTTGAGAGTGTTTGTTCTTACACACGTTTGTGATAGTTCAAAGAACTAAGGCAGTAAGTGGGTCAGTTGTGCATTTCCTTGTAAGATTTGTTCTTATTAGGCTGCTTATAAGTTCCCTGTCTGTTGTGCAAAGTGGCATTGCAGCTTTGCCTTTTAAATTAAATGCTTTCTATTTAGTTTTTTTGCCAATAAGAATTTTTGACATTTTTGGAAATGTTTGTTCTTTACTATATTTTTCTTTACAAAGGTTTTTTTTACAGATACTGCCTGATACTGAGACTTTGGGAGGCGGCCTTGTTTCCAGAAGAGGTTTATTTTGGTAGTGGCTGCAGCTGCTGCTCTTTCTGTGTTGGTTATCTGTGTATGTGATTCTGCTGAACCAAGTGCCAGTGCACCATGGAGAATATCGCTGTCAAATACAATTATAAAGAATTTTCTTTTAGACTCCCATCATATTCTGAGCCCCTCTGTTCCCTCCCTTCCTCCCCACCCCCTCTCTGTGTGTATGCGCATGTTTGAACTGCATCTTTTACAGAAATGTTGATTACAGGGTGATAGTTCCTAGCAGAAGTTCCTGCTGAGGTATGGTAATTGTTTAGGGTATTAGCAGCAGTAAAAGCTGAAGCTTCTGTTGTTGGTATTAATGCTAACTGCAAAAGCAGGTGGGACATGGTGCAGCATGTTCTCATTCCTCTTAAAACTGCATAGTCTTTCTTGTGTTTCTCTTTGAGATTCCATATTCATTGTCATAAAAGAATATTAAAGATGATGAAATAGTTGCTCCTGGGAGAAATATGGTTTTCCTCCTTCCCCTGGTCTGTGTACTTCTTAGAGGAAATGATTGTAAGAGGTGAGAACAATTATGACTTTTTTCTCTGGCTTACCCAGGCTGTAGGGGAAATAGGCAAAGCAGTGAAAATATTCCTCCCTCCCTCCCTCCCTCCCTCCCTCCCTTCCTCCCTTTTTGTTTAAACAAGAAGAGATTGGAGTTGATTTCGCCCATAGCAGGCAACATGGCAAAACAGAATAATGAAAAACAGCTTTAAAAAAAACAATTAGCTATGAGGTATTGCATGGCACAATGGTTTCTTTTCTTTCTTTTTTGGTTTGGGGTTGTACAAAGAGCATAACAGTCTCTGTATTGTGGTAGGGTTTGGAGCATAAATATGGTGTATACTGAAATCGTAGGAGTACTGTGTGGCTATACTGTTAAAGACAGTAAAGCCAATGAATTGAGACATGGGGATTAGAGCCATGTACTGGTCAATTAGACCAGAATAATTGTGTGTTGAACTCTTAAAGCCTTGGGCAGTGTTGGGTGAGCTGGTAGTTAGTTAGTTCACTGTGTGAAGGGAAGAGTTCTTGGACTTTATGTGGAGACATAGATTGTTTTTGTAGGCTTGCTTTGGTGTTTCTCCAGAGTAAGTAGTATGTAGAACATGCCAGGCTGTCGATAGCGCCTGTCTTCCTTCTCAGAAATGTCCAAATCTGTAAAACATTTGTGGTCATCTTTTCTACGGAGAGGAGCTCTCTGGCCTCTGCTTTAGCAAGTGTTACATTATCAGAACACACAAGGCTCTGCTGTCTACACTGCCAGGTAAATTTATAGCCCACACTCTCACAGGGCTAGATGGAGGCCATGGTAGTGCAGAGCAGTATGTTCTTAATTGAGCCAGGTCTTTGAAGGTTAGTGTTCCTTCTCCCTCTCCTTCCTCTCCATTGTGTTTGGTTTGGAACCCAACATAGGTTTATTTAAGAAAAGTAGAACTGCTAAGAGTGGAGAGTGGGAGGGGCTGCAATGGAGCAATACTCTGAAGGCAGAAGTTTCAAGAGAAGTAACTCATGTATTCTGTTGGGAAACATTGATTCTTTTATGCTATATTCATATAATTAACTTATTTCCAAGTCAAGAAAACTAGTTTTGTTTAAATATGTGAACTAGAGTTGTTCATGGAAGAAGCAGACAAAGCGGTGAAATGGACAGCATGTGCTGACTTAGAGGCAGGAGGAAAGCCATTAGTTAAATAAAGATGCTTTGTGATGTAGTTTTCAGAACCAGTTTCCAGCAGTGATTCTTCCTTGAAGTAGTGGTGATGGTGGCAGTGTTGTAGGTTTTTGTTGACCTGGCCTGAAATTATTAATTTCTCTGTTAGAATTTGGAATTGGGGGAAACTGAGGAATTATACTAGTCAACAGAGGGGTAGAGCTGAAAGGGTGAATCAGGACTTGAATTTATGAAGGTGAAGTTGGAGCCAACAGGGGCAAGCCAGCCTGCATGAGCAAATGAGGAAGCAGAAGGCCCAGGCTGCTAGTGCAGCCACTTCCTCCATGTCCTCTGAAGACTCGCTCCTCTCCACTAGGTTCTATATCATTCTGCTTTCTGGAAAGGATGAGTCCCCTTGGGCTAGATTGAATAGACCAAAAGAACCTTTAATAATATCTTCAACTCTTCCCTCTGCTGCCCTTCCAGAGGGTTTCAAGGTCACTCTATGTGGTCTAGTTTGTTTTGATGGTTTTGTTTTTGATCATCAAGGTGTATTTATCTCAGAATGCAGTTGGGAACATTCGAGATCAGCCCTCCCTCTGGCATTTGTTGGGAACTTGTTCTGTGTTCTTTGTTGAGCCCAACCAAGGCCACTGAAGAAGTACACTATTATTTCTTCCTTCAGCAACCTTACATTCTAATTGTAGAGTTTGTGGTGTTACTAATTATCAGCCAATTTTGGAGAACACCAGATAGGATTGGTAGAGAGGAAGACATAACCTTTTTGTTCTGAAAGGAACACTTGTTTTTAGTAAAAATATTAATATTCTATAATCTCAAGTCTTAAGTATAAATGAAATAATTTCTACCTAAAAATAATTGTGGATTCTGAAAAAGTTAACAGAGTGCGTTGTTGAAGTGAGTTTTGGACTCATCATTGAGTCCTGAGGAGGCCCTGACCACCAGTTGTTTGTTTACTCCTAGAGTATACTCAGGGATGCTCAGTTAATTCTGAGGGAAGGCTGTGTAAATTCTTGTTGCCAGCATCCACACTTTAGAAAGAAGTATGGTGTGGATTTCCCAAGATTGGGTAATTGTAGGATTATTTATACCAAATGAAGTTTCCGGGAAGGATTTGTAATTATTGTGGAGAGTAAACCCTTTAGGTAAATACCATCGGTTCATTGTAAAACTGGAAATCTCATTTTTAAGATTAAACCTTGTCTAAATAGGCCTTAACATCATTAACAGTGCTCTAGTGACTTGGTGATTGAGTGACCTGAACTGTGAATGCAGGAGCATGCTGTTGCATTCTCTGTCTACCACATAGCAGCCATTCTCATGGCTCTGACTATGGAACAACTAAGAACTTCCAGCTGCTAGTTGCCTTAGATCATTTCACACCCTGCTGTGTATTTCCTTGTTATGTCTGAGCCGCTTGAACTTTCTTTTTGAGCTTTAGTGTCCAGAAGCCACTCCAAAACTTTGTTATCGCCCATAGATTTTTATTCCTGAGTCCCCCAACAATACAGCAGAAGAAAGCTGCAGAGAGTTTGTCAGCCCGAGATCTACATATCAGTGATTATCAGACTTATGTATACAGCTGAGTCTTACTTGCCCGTTGTGATTGTAGCATAGAATATACAATCATGGGCATCTGGGAAACGGTTACTCGTTTTAGTGGTAGGTCAGCGTCAAACTAGAGCCTTCTTTTCAGTGAGATAGGGTGAGGCCAGAAATCTTCATCAACTTGATTCAGAAATCGGGATATTTTAGTCTGGGGCTGAGGCGAATGTTGGTAGAATGAGCAGGTTGGTAGTTTGAATTTTGACTTCACGTTTTCTGATTTTCATCTCTGTTCTGTTATTTGCTGCCTTTGATGATCTTAGTTGGGATACACACACAGAGAGAGAGAGAGAGATAGAGACGTATATACATGTATGTGCACATACACCTTGCTTGTAACCTTGCAAGTAGGTCATATTTAGATGGAAAATCAAGCATAAAAATTATCTAGGATAGGATCTACCCCCTCAAATGTTGGTGTTTCTGACATAATTTGTCTCCTTATGTTGGGATTTATTTTCCTTATTTGTTTAAAAATATGTTGTATGGTGACTGTACATAGGTAAAGAAATGTAGAGAAAGTGAATTGGTGCCAAACTCTTTTTCTAAGGCCACGCCTTTTTTAAGGCACTAGTACTTGTTTTTAAAGACTTTTAAAGGTCCTTAGGTATTGGGCCTGTGATCATATACAAATGCCAAGATGTGCAGGATGCAGTTTTAGCACATGGAGCTTGTCGTCAAGAGGTGTGAGCTAGAATGAAGTTCTCTTGTGTGAGGTTGGGTGAGCATGGTCAGAGGCCATGTGTGGCCACAACGCTCCAGCTACAGAGATCTTAAGAGTTCTTTTGCAGTCACCACATTCTTTCTGTAATATGTGAGTGTCAATTTAGAAATGGACAAAGAAGTATCTACCTAAGTAGAAATCAAAATGAAGCTTTGGGACGTAGTAAATCTCAGAACTTACACCCCATTTCTGCGTCCTTCAGAGTCTGTCTTCACTGGCAGCAGTGGGCAGCATTGGCTGCTTGAAGTTAAAGCTTTAGTGGTGCAGAAATACCTTAAAGCTGGATAATTAATTTTCTCTTACTTTAGGTGGATTGTGGGACTGTCAAGAAGTAATTGAGGTTTTGTTTAATTGTATATATTTCTTTAAAATACTTACTGCTAAATATAATTTATTGAACATGTTATCTTCATGAAAATTTTCAGTGTGGAAAACTACATGTTCTAGTCCCCCCCCCCCCCCCCATTCAAGGGGCTTATAAAGTTGGAGGCAGTGGTATTTTGAGAGGTCTACTGTAAGAATATTGAAGTTTTGTTCAAACCTGATCTCTTATAACTGGAAATTTACAATGTGTGTGTGTGTCTCTCTCTCTCTCTCTCTCTCTCTCTCTCTCTATATATATATATATATATATATATATATGGGTCTTTGTATTAATTATCAACTCAAATAGTGTCAGAAAAAATACTGAGAAAATTTGAGATGCTCAGATATCATCTGTGTTTCCTGATTTATATGAACAATAATTTGCCTTTAAAAGATACTTAGAATGTTGTAATTGCTCGAACTGTTCATATATTTCAAACAATGCAAAGTGTTGAGGATTGCTCTGCAAAGTTATAAAAAAATTTAGACTCATAATTTGAACGGAGGATTTGATCCTTGAATTTGAATTCTGGTTAATTGAGTTCCTGACAGAAGAGATTTAACTAGATAATCTGTTTTATTTATTTATTTTTTGTTGTGGAAAAATGCTGACTGCACTATACACTGGACTGTATTATACACAGTCACATATTCTACTTGGACTTTACTCTGCCCTGGAGTCCTGGAAGTTAAGCCTCCTAATGCCATCTGTTGAGGTGGTAGGAAGGAGAAAATGGGTTTAAAAAAAAAAAATAGCTGCACATAGCAAGGCACTAACAATGATGTAATAGTAAAACTTGCGTGATTAATTCTTAAATAACTGTATACAACAGGTTCTTATAAGTATTTGAATCTTGTGGGATTCTTTTTAAAGATCATGGAGAAGTTGGGCTTTTGTATACTGTGTGCTTGAATATTTGAAGGGTTTAGCTTGGAGCTCGGTCTGAGGTGTCTCTTGTGCTTAAGAGACAGTACTGGCTTTCAGAAGTTGCTTTTTATCCTTCTGCTGGTTTTAGTGTTTCTTTTTAAAAAGACTTCTAGTACATGCTAAGCTGATTTGGGGGACGGGGTGTACTGAGACAGGGTTTCTCTGTGTATCTTTGACTGTCCTGGAACTTGACTATGTAGACCAGGCTGGCCTCACAGAGATCCACCTGCACCTGTTTCCAAATGGCAAATGTTGGGGTTAATGGCATGCCACCCCCAAGTAGCTGCTAAGATGGTTTTTCTGTTACTGGAAGAAATGGCTTTCTTGACCGTGACATGGCTTGCCTGTTTAATTACTCTCACCTTTGTGACATTTTGAGGACACTCATTTCAGTACTCTGTTTTCCTGTTCTAAGCTGTTGTCTGTCCTTCAGCTTTACAGAACTAGACAAGGACTTCAGGAGGTGGCAGGACTTTCCTGGCCACCCTAACGCCTTGGGTGTTTTTTCCTAGTCCTTCTGCTTCCAGCATCTCTACAGAGAAGCTCTTCTGAAAGCGCAGTGTGACTGTCTGCTCATGGTTCTCTCCTGTGTATCTGAGACCTTGGAATGTTGCCTTTATGATGAGCCAAGCAAGCCACTGTGACTGTGCTTTGGCCCTGTATTATATCTTAACTTGGTTATTTTAAGGGGCACACACCATACTCTTAAGATGGACCCAGGTTAAAATCCAGAGGCAGAAGGGCCATCCAGGTGCTGGCACTGAAATGGAAAAGCAGCTTTGACTAATGTGGGAGGCTTAACTCCACTGTGGGAACGGATTTTCAGTGGCTCTCTGCTCTTTACAGATCCTTGCAGACACCTGCTTGTGTGTTGAGTGCCCCTAGTAACCAGGATGGAGATGTTGGGCACCTTAACTTAAAACTGTTTTCTCTTTTAGGTCCACAACTCCCAGGCCTGTTGCAGATCTCCAGCTCCTGCTTTGTGTGACCCCCCAGCATGCTCTCTGCCGGTGGCATCACAGCCACCACAACACCTTTCTGAAGCCGGGAGAGGGCCTGTAGGGGTAAGGAGAATCCCGTTTTTAAAAGCTATCAGTATTTTATATCCCATAGGGTATAAAATAGGATATTACCTCCCTTCCCAGAGCCCCTTTAAAAATGTGCTGTATGCTATGAGTTTTTAAAAGAGTAATAAGTACACGCACAGAGGAAGCACAATACGGGACTTGCCTTACCCCTCTAGGACAGTTCCAGAAGGTAGTGGGGTTTGGTGGAGGGTATTTTGGCACCAGCAAAGAGCATGCTGGGCTGCTGCAAGGAGCAGGAGCTGGCAATCAGCAGCGAGTATGGATGTTGGCAACTGAGATGGGGGAAAGGGGGTAAGTTTAAGTCCAAGAGTGGATGTGTATTTCCCAAGGCTCTTTTGGGACTCCAGGCCCACAAGTCTAAACTGTTTTGCCCACTACCCTCTTCAGGGGGTACATTGTAGAAGGCTGTTCACAAACAGGCTTTTCTGTAGTACTAGTCAAGAAGCCCTTGAGTGGGCTGGGGCTGCGGATGGCTGTGCCTCGACAATCTCTCTGCGGCTTGATAAGCAGAGATGAGCATGGGGTAAAGCAGGATGCAGTGGCGATGCCCAGGATGGCTTTTCTAAGTGCTGTGCACACTTGGTTTTCTTTCTCTTCCTTTTTGGAGGACTTTAATAGTAATTTTTCTAGCAGAGAGGTGTTTATTGTTTTGAGTGGAGTACCCAAGACAATCACTAAAGAAGCCCGATTAGACTGAACTAGAAAATAATACAGGAGGGTAGTCATTTCTCACACACATACGGACAGGACCAGATACCGCCAATATCTGAGCAGTTATTTAGGTGCAGTACAGGGCTACTGTCTGGCACTGAGAGCTCTGTGCAACTTAGAGCGTGTTGGTATGATTTGTGAGGAGGATTAGAATCCTGGACCTGTGCATTTTTGACATGTCAGTATGATATAGGTAGACACAGCGTACATGCATCCTGAAAAGTGTAGAGAATGTACTGGCTACTCTTGAGAGATGCAGGATATCACAAAGCACATGTAAGTGGTACTGGGGTAGAGATGAAGGTAAAATAGGGCTGAGGTCTCAGCAGATTAGAGGCTGCACCAGGTAAGATTTCTATGGGATGGGCAGGAAAGAGCCTTTGAAGGCTTAGAAACGGATCCAGCTGAGCTATTAGAAGCCATTGTTTCAGAAGATTAACTTGGTAAAGATGTGAAGCGTATAAAAGGGAATGCTAGCCAGGGAATAGGGCTGTCATCCTTGTGAACACTGAAGAACACACCTATAGGGACTGCTGTTAGTAATTATAATAAGCTGGGTGTGGCTGCGCATGCCACAGGACTGGGAAGACTGAAACAGGATGGTTTTGAGTGAGGCTGTGGAGTAAGGCTTGTTGACCACTCCTCCATCCCCACCTCACAAGTGTAAGGATCAGAAGGAATGCTTAAAACAATACTGCCAGTTTAGATGGTTGCTGAAACTATTAGGGAATCAGACACCACCAAAAAGGATTCATATGGAAGCCTTAGATTTCTTGAGATAATAAATACACACAATGGAAGGTAGAACCTGATATAGTAGGCAAAATCCTCAGAGCTAGAGAATTTACATCTTAAGGGGGAAAAATCAGTGGTGTTCTGACTGCTTACTTGTGAAACTTCAGTCTTAGACATGTTGTTCTTTTATAATCTGAGAAATGTGTCTTATCTTACAGGCTGATTTATTTATTCTAATCAATGTGATGTTAGTTTAGACACTTCTGTTTACTGTGGTACTTACCAGGATTTGCTGAATGGATTTTAAATTCGCCCATTTTACACTGATTTTTAGTAAGTTTTCTATATTCACCTTAGAGATGATCAGTATTGCTGTTTTTCTGCATCTGATAAGGATTTAAATAAATTCATTATTAGTGGGGTCCTTGGATGACGTTATCAGTGCAGATTGGAGAAGAGCCGATAACATGAAGATCAGTCTTCCTTGAGTCAGATGCTGCTGCATAAGGCTAATTGTATTGATTGTTCTTTAATGTTGTTTCGTGCTGCCCAAGTCGTTCTTGCTGAATCTACTTGGCAGAACCTCCATCCTCATGTGGAGCCCCCATAAATTTTACAGGCACACAGATCTAGTATAGTGTAATGAGGGAGCTGCTAGGAGAGAAAATTGATTACAGGGTTGCAGACAATATCATTAATGCTCCTTCTCATGATGCACCAGACGTCTTTGCTAACAGACTATTTTTGTTATTTAGTTTTATAGGATAACATTCATTGCATCATAATTTAGCTTTCTCTGCATATGCAGCAGCAGAGTGTGGGGTTTTCAGTTCTCTGTTCAGTGTGGAGCCGCTCAGGCCAAAGCACAGCTCCTTTGTGTTAGTTTGTTGCCTTTCCATTAACCACATACAACTTTTCTTGACCTCTAAGGAATGTTCTAAAAGACATGCTACATGTTGCTGTGAGAAAATACTCTGAATAAAGGATTGTAAGGAAGGCTCACACGAGTATTGTTCATTGTAGTTGGAAAGTCATGATGATTGGAGCTTGAGGCATCTGGTCTCCAAGCATCCTTAGAAGCAGTGAGTAGTGAACTGCATCCAGCTAGCTTTCCCGTTTCTGCAGGACTAGAGCCCTTGGAATGCTCTTGCCTACATTTCGGGTTATCTTTTCACTTTAATTATCCTAATCTAGATAGTCACCCACAGACGTCCCAGATGCACCGTTGCTCGTGTCCTAGGTGATTCTAGATCCTTCTAATTGACAATCAGCATTAATTGTTACAGGTGTTCATATGCTCCTGTCCACCATTTATTATTATTATTATGTTGTTGTTGCTGTTATTGTTATGAAACTAGGTCTCATTGGGTTGCCCAGGCTGTTTCTTAACTCTTGAGCTCAAGTCACCCCCCTTCCTCAGCCTCCCAATTAGCTTTGACCATATCAAGCTCACCATTTATCTTTTTTAAAGTTGCATATTATTTTTATTTATGTATATATACATGAATGTATATATGTGCATGCACAGAGAGTGTCAGGTGCTCTGAAGGTGGAGTTAGAGATGATATTTCTATTGTGGGTGCTAGGACTTGAACTCTGGTCTTTTTTAGGAACAATCCATCGCTCTAGTCCAAGGATCAAGAATGTCCTGCTTGCTGTCTGACCTTTAATGGTTCTATTAAAGCTGTGTGCTTTCTGTAGCATAGGGCTGCTATTAGGTTCCCTGTGTCTGGGTCATTGTCTCTAACACTAGTTCTTGTCAGGTATGTTACAACCTGCTCAGCCTGGAAATAGTTAAATATTGAGACTTATGTCATGTGAAAGTGTAGTGTTGATTTAGATTAACTTCTGTCAGCGATACGGATCAGTCTACTCTAATCCTGTATTTTAGTTACCCGTTTAAAGTAAACTGGAAAAGTGTTGATTTTCAAAGCAATGGCAATAGATTTTACTTGACTGTTTAGAGGTAGTGTTTAGAAGGCCTGGAAATCAGAGAGAGATTTCTCAGGACAGCTTTATGTTGACTCATGGTTACAAAGACTATAAGTTGTATAGGTGACAAAAACTCTTCTTAAATTTTTTGTTTAATGAGTTCAATAGGATTTCTGGAAACATTTGTAGAGCTGTGCTTCATAGAAACGGGGTTTCTGGGTGGTGATGCACGCCTTTAATCCCATCATTCCCAGAGTTTGATCTCTAGGTTTGAGGACAGCCTGGTCTACAGAGGTAGTTAGTTCTAGGACAGCCAGGGCTACACAGAGAAATCTTGTCTCAAACAGAACAAACCAAACAATAACAACAACAAAAAGGAAATGGGATTCTGTGTAGTGGTGGAAGAGCTGTGTGTTTTTTGCAAGTTTATAGAGGGTAAGCTCAGTTCATAGTGATTCTCTGACCTCATCCTTTGCTCTCTTGTCTTGCTGTGCTGGGTTCTGGGCCCTTCTGCAGTGGACACGCTCCACCCTCAGAATCCTCCTTCAGTCCTGCTTGACATCTGCCTTTCCCTCTGCTCAGCTGCTACATCTTCACTCTCTCTGGTGGGAGCCATGGGGTGGGGTTATGTGTGGTTTTCATTTGAAATGATTCCTCACAGCAGTTAAAGTGACACATTTACTCCTGACACTGTGCTGTTGTCTCAGTCCTGTTGTAGTGTTTTGTTGTGTGTTCACATGACTTAATTTCGTTGAGCCTCAGTTTGTTCACTTGTGAAACTGCAACAGCAGCAGTGATGATGGTGGTGACTAATGAAGAGTCCAGTAGTCCTAGAGTCAGTCTTGGGGACGGGTGTTTTCCAAGAGATTCTGGAAATGTGGGTTGATAGCCACCGGCTGAGCTAAGTACAGGGCTAAGCAAATGACAGAGAGAAAACTTTTCTGAGAGCGCTGCTGGCGTGAACTGTAATCTGGTGCTTGTTCAACAGGTGAGGCAGGCCCTGGTTCCACCAACTTCCCAACCTTTAAATGTAATCTTTCATACAGCTGTGAAAGGCAACTTATAAGTTAATTTCAAATCTAACTTCAAAATTAAAAGAATCATCAGTACCAGCATTATTAATTCCTGAAGTGAATAGTTACCTGTGATAAAATGGATGGCTTTAGCTCAAGCTGTTGGGAGCATGCCTGTGTCATGCCCGTGTCATGCACAAACTACACTGTTTCGATGGTAGGTCCTATTGCTCTTTGTTTTTGCCACTGTTACTGTGTTCACTTGTATGAAGTGACTGAACCTTTGCTGGCACAGTGCTGCACTAGCTAGCATGTGACTACTACTACGTGTGGGCTTTATACCCCCCCCCCCTTGGTAAAACAGTCTCTCTGGCTCTCCTGGAACTCACTGTGTCTAGTCTCAAATTCACAGACATCTGCTGCCTTTGCCTCCCAAGTGCTAGGATCAAAGGCCTGCACCACCCAACTCAGCTGGGTAAAGGGTTATTTTATTTATAGTCAAATTCCGATAGTTTGTTTTTTTTTTTTTTTTAATTGACAGAGTCTCACTATGTCACTCTGGCTGTCCTAGAACTCATGTATAAATCAGGCTAGCCTCAAACTCACAGAGATCCATCTGCCTCCAACTACCTCCTGAGTGCTGGGGTTAAAGCTGTGTGCCAGTATGCCAAACTGTAGTCGACCTTTTGCTTTTCAAGACAGGGTTTCTTTGTGGAGCCCCGGCTGTCCCAGAACTTGATTTTGTAGATCAGGCTGACCTGGAGCTCAGAGCTCCACCTTCCTCTGCCTCCTGAGTGCTAAGATTAAAGGTGCACACCACCACCACCCAGCTTATAATCAGATTCTTAATAGCTCTGAACTTTGTTGAGTTGATCACTAGATATAACCCAAAATATTAATTTGTTGAGAAATTTAAGATTTACTTTAAAGTGACAGCAGTTTCTTCATCCCACCCAAAATATTGAGCATTTCTTGTCCCTGACATGAGGTGACTTGGCTGCTTCATACTGTATTCGTGGCTGGTTTGGGAGAAGTTGAGTGTTTATTCCACTTACAAAATACAATTTAAAAAATGCACATTATTTTACATAATTGAGTAAGGTTTTGGCTTTTTCACATGGTATTGTGACTGCTGTTTCCATTTTGATCGTCAGTCTTGCACTGTCAGGCAGACTTTTTAAACAGCTGGGGATGTACAAAGTACCTGGTGCATAATTACAAATATGAGTTTATAAGAGTAATAAGGAAACAGGTGATCCTTGACAGACATATTTTACTGGCAGAAATTGAAACATTATTACGGTTACAGTGGGCCAAGCAGGAAGACACATGCATGAGGCCAAGGAGTCTATAGAGAGGGATGAAAAATGGCAGAGAATTCTAAGCTACTGTTTGAGAAATTGTGTGTCAGGAAGGTGCTGTGGTTAAATTCTTGATAATGTCACTGAGCTGTGAGGCTGAAGATAAAATGTCCTCCCTCTGCTGAGAACAAAAATCAATGCCCACTTTGGCTGCACTGTTATTAAGGGCTTCCTCCCAGTGTTTCATTTTGTGGGATTTGCCTGGGCTGATGATTTGTCCATGGTGTAGGAAGATTTGTGAGGTGCTTTGTGTTAAAATCAGCTGCAGACTCCCTTTGGACAATTCCCTTCTACTTGACTGTGCTCTTGAACAGATTTGTAATTTTCCTTTGTCTAAATGTCTTTGTATTTTCCTTAAGTTATTCATTGGGCACACACACTATCCCCACCCCTTACTTATCCTTGTTTTCTGTTTTTCAGCTGTTGATGTCTAGCTGACAAATTATTTCAGTGATACCCTTTGCAAACACCACATACATTGGGCATATTTCATTACCCTGTAATAATGTTTAAGCTGTGTTTAACTGTAAAATCTTGCCTCATGATACAAATTAAGTGGAAAGTCAGGCTGGCTACACTAAACAGGTTTGTGTCACCAGCTGCTTAGAGGTTAAGGCAGAAGGACTGTAAATTCAAGGCCTGGTCTTGGGGACTAAAGGGAATGCTGTAATAAGAAGCTGGGGCTGAAGAGTAGTAGAAGCCTACACAACTGTGCTTGGCCACTGCATCTATTCAGGAATTTAAACGGCTAAGTACTTGTCGTTTTAATTACTGCTGGGAGTAGTAGGAGGTGGAAACCAGTTCCCTTCGCCCTTTACAGAGGGACTCATGCTTCAGGCATCTGCCTAGTCCAGTAATGCTTGTGGTCTTTAAGGTTGCAGAGCTTCAAGTTTTCTCTGTGGTCCTGAGTGCATTTGAGCATTGAGTGTCAGCATCACTTCCTTGGCATGTCAATTCCTTTTCTTACTCAAAATGGGTTTCTTCCTAGAGATTCTTGTGTAGACTAGGCAAGTGCTCTGTGCTGCGATCCAGCCACATCACAAGTCCTTCTGGTTCCCTCAAAGGAGGGCAAATGCCAGTGCAGGTGTCTAGGTCTTTGTCATATTGACTTGTATCTGACATACTGATTGAGGATCTTTTGTACCTGGGTCTGTTCTTTTCTAGGCCAGTCTTAAGTCTCCTGAAGTGAAACTGGAATCCTACATGGGATGGAGGCTGCTTCCTGCCTGCCGCTCTAGAGAGAGCTGCCATGTTCTGTGTAGTTTTCCAGTAATGATTATACATTACCTGTTGATGGATGCTTTTTCTTTATTCTCTCTCCTTAAAAATTTTAAAGATTGATTTTTAAAAATATTTATGTGGTTTTTGCTTGCAGCCATTGCTCCTAACTGCCCCTCTTTCTCCTTTTTTGGAATCAAAATTTCACAATATAACAGAGGCTGCCTTTGGACTTACAATCCCAAGTCACTTTATCAATGTGGAGTTAAAACTCATGCAGTATTTTACTTAGCCTGCTCTAACAGGTTTTTAAAAATTATTATTTTAAGTACATGGTTGTTTTGCCTGTGTGTTATATCTGTGTACCATCTGTGTTTCTGGATGTTGGATCCCCTGGAACTGAAGTTAGATAAAATCATGAGCCAGTACAAGGTACTGAGACCCAAACCTAGTCCCCTATAAATGAGCAGCCAGTGCTCTAAACCACCACATCATCTTTCTAGACCAGACAGATGCTTTGTATACACAGGCCTGGCAGACTTTCTCTCCTAAGGGCCAGATAGTAAATGTTTTCTCTTTTGTCTTCTCTCTAGTAGCTGTTCCCTTCCGTCAGACATTCCATACACTCATGCTCTACTCGTGTTTTTGTCCAGAAAATACTAGGAAAATTGGCAGATGCCCGGGGGAGCTGGGACCCTTGTCTACAGGCCCCTGAACTAGTAGAAACTTGATGATTTCCTGGAATTTGGCTTCTTCCTCATGCTATTTCCTATTGCTCATGCTATTGTAAGGATTGTATTGTGGTTTGCACAGTTAGAGAATTGGTATGGCTCTTTCCTGTATTATTTGAGCTGGTGAGTTCCTAAGCCTGTACCTACACTCACATGTCTGTCTCTGACCCCCTTTCTTTTGATTGCTTTTGTGTAGTGAACAAGCAGATAGGTGAGATGATCCTTGCAAGAAGCATTGCCATGACCCGGGGAAATTTTTAAACAATAGTTTTTGTTACTTGGAAGAGTTTAGTATGTGCTATCCGCTTTATTCTTGTTAATGAACTTAAATCAAGAGAACTATGCGATGCTTAATATGCAAAATATAATATATTAATAAAGGTAAGTTCTTTTGTTTGTTTTTTAATGTCCTAACAAAGTATTTATTGTAGCTGAAATATTTACTTAATGAAAGGAGGGATTTTCTGTTTAATCTAGAATCTAGCAGACATTTATTTATTTTAAGATTTTATTATATGAGTACACTGTAGCTGTCCTCAGACACACCAGAAGAGGGCATCGGATCCCATTACAGATGGTTGTGAGCCACCATGTGGTTGCTGGGAATTGAACTCAGGACCTCTGGAAGAGCAGTCAGTGCACTTAACCGCTGAGCCATCTCTCCAGCCCTAGCAAACAGTCACTGATTTGAGAAATCCCTTAATCCTTTTTGTCAGGTGGAGTGCCTGACACCCATTTAGGTGAAGGAGATTTGCTTAAAGTAGTCCACCATTGCAGATGCCTTTTTTTTTTTTTAAATAAAAACAAGATAGCTATTTGATAATATGTCTTTGTTTCTTGGAAAGTGAGGATGGCTCCATGCTATTAAGTATTTACTACTAAAGAATATTCAGATATCTAATCAATGGTGGTTCTTGAGAGTCTTATTTTTTTTAGAAATCTCTATATAGAAACACAATAAATTATAATTAGTCATGATACAGTTTTCCAGTTTTTAAGAAATACCACTACTTGACAGATTTATCTAGAACCAGGATAGTATTTCAGATTGGTTTTTTTTTTTTTTTTTTTTTTTTTTTTTTTGTTCTAAGTGTTACTCATTTTTAATTCAGTTACTGTATTGCTGACTACATTGTTATAAGCCTTAAACTCAGTGTGCCACGTTGCCCCTGTATTCCCAGCTACTTGAGAGACTTGGCAAGAAGATTAGAGCCCAGGAATTTGTGGCCTGCCTGGGTAATATGAAGCCCCATCTAGAAAACAAATAAAAATTACCTGCAGTTTCTGTCTTTCCATTTCTTTTTTTTAAAAATTGCTTACCAGCCTTATAAAATGTGGCGCCTCTCAGTGTAGCCATTCAACGTAATGGTAATGCTGCCTTCCCGGCTGACTGTGGTATTCTGTTGATCTTTCTACCCACTGGTGTATAGACTTATGTCATTGTAAGTTCCCATCTCTAGTTGCCATTGTGTTTATATATGATTGTGATGAGGTCATTTCAGTTCACTGAGAACTCGATTGTTTGTGGAAAAGAGGGCCTCAGCTGGCTTCGTGTATCTGACTCTGACTGGTCAGCTGTGCTGCTGAGACAAGCTGTTTACTCCCTTGGATTTCATGGCTGTCAAATGGAGATGCCACTCACCTTGCTCACCTCTCAGGGTCATTCTCTAGTGAAGATAAAGCTCTGTGATGCTGTGTTTTGGAAACTTCATAGTAACAAATAATGTGGGCAGCATGTGTTTTTAGGCTGTTGTCTGTCCATAAGATGAGGTGTGCCTTCACGGCAGAGGCTCCTGCTCTTCACTCTGCTCTTCAGTGAGCAGGTCTCATTGTGGTCACAAACGGCTACTGAGGCTGTAGGTGCATCACACCCAGTCCTTGAGGCTACTATGATTCAAACATGTGCACAGACTGCACCTTCACCAGTCCACTGTGAGAGAGATGCCTCGGTGGAGAGTGACTGATTAGAAACTGTTAAAGCCAGTTGGTGTTTCTACAGTGCTTTAATTGTACTCAGTAAAAACATGGCTCTGCAGTGTACTCATAGTCACTGGTTGTCCATAGACAAGCAGTTACAGGCAGGGAGACACAGGCCAGAGCTTTTTGATAGCTTGGCTGACAGTGGGCTGATTGAATGTTGATTTTGGCTCTTCCCCAGTACTGTAGGAAAACAATAGCTGTGTAGGGCACTGGCAATGTGTGTTATGATTGTAACATTCAGCACAGACCCAGATCCCGGAAAACAGCCCTCAACTCAAATAGTAAGGCTCCGGGAGGTACAGCTGTTTCTGGGATTAGAGACTGATTTTACAAGAAAACCATACAGAATATGCCGAGAGCAGACTAGGGGTATGTAAGAGACTGTGTGGTTTAATTTGTAGAAGTGAACATTTTCTTCTTTTTTTTTTTTTCAGAATTACTTGTTTATTTTAAGATTTTATTTAGATGAGTACATTGTGTCTTCAGACACACCAGAAGAGGGCATCAGATCGAATTACAGATGGTTGTGAGCCACCATGTGGTTGCTGGGAATTGAACTCAGGACCTCTGGACGAGCAGTCAGTGCTCTTAACTGCTGAGCCATCTCTCCTGCCCAGAAACGAACATTTCAACAGATTTTTAAAAATACTTATTTTAATGACTTTGAACTAAAATTTTGAGCTGTGTTATAGTTTATTCTCTTGAGCTAACATGAATTAGTTTTATGCAGGTAGTATGTGGAAAGATGACTTTAAAAAGATTTGTGACTAACATGAACCTCTTGTAATCTTGCATAAATTATATATAGGGTGAAAGTTGTTCGGAGTGATTTTAAAGACAGGCTCACGAGAATGAAGTGGTACTAGTTATAGTGGCTCATGCTTGAAACTCCAGCCCTCAGGAGATGGAGTTAGGAGGACCAAGAGTTCAATGCCAGCCTAGGCCACACTGTGAGATAATGTCTCACAAATAAAAAAAAGCAGCAGTGAGACAAGTGCTGAACCTCACAGTTGTGGATATTGACGTCAGTTAGCACTGAGGTCTTTTATCTGCTGCGTATAGGGCCTCTGCAGGTCTGGTCCCCAGCTGAAATCTGTCTGGGGCATGAAGCTTGCCTTTGCCCTGGTGGGATTACTGTTCATGTAGATGTCTGCCCTCTTTCCTGCATTCTCTGGTTAGCAGAGCTCTAGCTGATGCTTCTCAGAAGCAGAGTTCGGGTGAAGTGTGGGGTCAATGCTTGCTCTTTGTCTTTTTATGTTTTCTAAATCTCTTTGTACTCACAGAGATGCCAACACACAGGTAGAGCATTTGTGTAGTTCATGAATCACTGTGATGTACAGCTGTCTCCCAGGCTTTTATTGGTTCCCTTGTGGCAATAGCCACATAATTAACCGATACCCTCTGGTAGAGTAGTCAGTTTTATGTCTCATTTTTGAGCATGGCTTTCTAGGCAACAGGTTATCTTGGTCTATGATAAGTCTTCCAAATCTGTTACATAGTAGCCCGGCAAGTCTTCTTCCTTCTTGTTGTTGATAACCAAGGGGTTTGGTCATCTGATTTTTACTGCTTGCATGAGGTCTCCATCCTTTGTGTGCACCATGCTGCATTTCCTGTATGCTAATAGCTGGATAGAGATGTTGAATAGTCTTAGATCAGATCCATCTAAGCAGAATCATAGTTAGTTTTCTTAGTGTTCTATTGCTGGGAAGAGTTCAAACTCTTACAAAGGAAAAAACATTTAATTGGCTAGCTTCCAGTTTGAGAGTTTTTTGGTCAGATGTAATCATGGTGGGCAGCATATGAGCAGACATGGTACTGGAGAGATAGCTGAGAGTCTGCATCGGGGTACACAGGCAGCAGGAAGAGGGACCCTGGGTCTGGCTTGGGCTTCTGAAACCGCAAAGCCCACTCCTAGTGAGTGACACAGCTGCTAGTACTACCACTCTGGTGCCCAGGCATTTGGAGCTGTAGCCTGTGCTGACTGTTCTCACTCTTACCACCTCATTGCTGCACTGTGTGTTTGTCAGGAGCCACGTGATACCTGGTTTTAGTGTATGTATTTCTGCCCACCGAACCCTTACAAGTCAGGGAATTATAGGAGTCTGAGCATGCGAGTCAGAGGACAACTTAAGGGAGGTCAATGAAACAACCTTCTTTCTTCAGCCTTTTTACTCTTCTGTTTATTCAGTTTTTGTTTCTGGTTTTTCATTTCTAGGTGATCCCCCCCCCCCCCTTTATTTCTGCTGTATGCTCTTTACTGTTTGAGCTATCTGCTTGGCAGTACCTTTCTTTGTTTTGAAATTATGCATTGCAGTTTGTTTCTCTTAGAATGTTTGCATGCATGCACACAGTTTCCTTTTGCTTTCTTCAGCAGCACAGGTATTATTCTATTCTTTATCTTAGTTCCTGGTTGTAGGTTATTTGGGGGAGAATCTCACTGTACTTTACAATCCCCAGCCTCCCCTGAAGCTCTCCTCTGTAACAACAGATTTCTCTTGCTCCTCTTTTTAGTAAATTTAATTTTCCTAAATTTTTAGATATATGTGGTTGAGTAATATGATTTTCTTTTAATTTTAACTAAGGAAAGTTGTTATATTGTTGCTTTAAAAGACAAATAAACAAAGCCTGGAAGTTGTGGCACACTCCTTTAATCCCAGAGGCAGAGGCAGGATTCTGATTTTTGAGGCCAGCTTGGTGTACAGAGTGAGTTCAAGGACAGCCAGGGCTACACAGAGAAACCCTGCCTCAAAACCACCATTACCACCAAGACACAAAACAGCAACAACAAAAATGCTGCCTTGGGCTCTGATTTCCAATTCTCTCATTTTTGACTTTTACTGGAGCCTTTTTTTTTTTTTTTTTTTAATCTATTTTTCTCGTTCTATTGAAAATTTTTTTCTATTACCGCTTTTCCCCAGCAGTGAGGCCTTGCCCTGATAGGGGTGTGTTATGGGCTGCTGTTAGAGCTCATGACTGGCCAGATTCTGTCTACTCCTTTAAGCTTACTTTGTCTAACCTATGTGCCTGGCCCAGCCCTCCCTCCCTTCAACACAGAGTGACACTTCCTTGCCTGTTGGGGTCTTCTTTAGCTGTCAAATTCCCTGGTGCTGTTTTTCATCTCTGCCCAGGCATAAGGGTTGATAGGAATTTGTCCTGTCCTTGATGTGTGCAGGGTTCATGTAAACATCTGTGTTCATTTGGTTGTGCTGTCAGCGGGTATTTATTTTTACTTACTATTGATCTATTTTTATGTGAGGAATGTCTGCAAGCTATGCTGTCCCTGGAGCCGTCCTCTCAGTATACCTGGTGTGTTAGTTTTTATCGAAATGCCTTTTTATTTACCCTCAGGACCACAAATACTAATTCCTAAATCTTCTGTGCCATCTCTCATGACTGCCAGCATTTGAGCATAAAGCCATGGGAGAAGAAGTAGGTACAAAGCACAGACAAGTGAGACAAAGGAGCACTTTATCTGTACAGCACAGCTCTCCTTTACTCCCTGAGCTTCCCCACAGAGTAGCCCAGCTCATACCAGGTCAGATGACACATGCTGCTTTCTGTCGGGTTTCTAGAGAGGACTTCTTTCCTAGTCCTGCTTTCTTTCAGAGATTATCCATTCATCCACCCACCCACCCACCCATCCATCCATCCATCCATCCATCCATCCATCCATCCATCCATCCATCCATCCATCCAATCTGAGTACATTGTAGCTGTCTTTAGACACACCAGAGGAGGGCATTCGATCCCAGTACAGATGGTTGTGAGCCACCATGTGATGGGATTTGAACTCTGGAATCAGTGCTCTTAACCACTCTCCAGCCCTGTTTTCTTAAATAGATCTCCAGGGTGGTATAAGACTGGTGGATAGTGGACTGTGCCATGACCAGTGCTGGCCTTTGGCAGCAGTTTTGAGTTTCCTGATTGTTACCGAGTATCCAAAACTTTCCAGGAAATTTTACATTGAGCCAAGGTAGTGGCTATGTCAGTGAATGGGCTTGGATATTTGAGAAAACATATTTTCCTTTCTCTTAAATATATTCATCTGATGTAATATCCCATCAAACAATTAAAGCTTGAGATTTTCGGTTTTCAAATACGTGATAGTTCATTGTAAATACCACAGCAATTTAAGGTGTATTTGTTGGATAAATCTTTTTTGTTCTATGTAAATGTACCAAGTATTGTAATAGTAGGACACGATATTTTCTAATAGAGGCAACACTATACAACATACTATTAACTTGTCAAAGCAGGACTTTGTTTTGACCCTAGGAATAGCTGGAACCAAAGGGGCTGCTGCTGCCACCCTCTGGGTCTTGGGCTTTTTTGACAGACAGGGTTCTCTTACGGTTCAGACTGGAGGACAATGCTGCATCATAGAAGACCCTGAGTTAGAAGCCTCCAGCTGTGTGGACATTGTGTAGTCTCTGCAGGACAAGCAGAAAAAAATCAGGAGCCTCTTTTTTTAGAGCTTGATTTGAAATATAGCTGCCAGATGCTGATCTCTGCTATGGCATGGAATCCCATTTGCTTGGGCACTGTTTACTGTATGTCCCAACAATTTCTCACTGCCAGGTAGAATCTGACAGTTTTCTCTTGACACAGACACTGGGGCTAGACAGTGATTTCTTGACTTCCCTCCTGGTTGTTTCTCCTCTTACTTGATAGAATGTGAGTGTTTACCCATGTTAGCCGTGCTTGTTCTGTGTATCAATTGCCAGGAGCTGGCTTTCAGCGCTTTCTTTGGGAAAGGAAGGACACAGAGGGTCAGGGTAATGGTTTTTACCCATTTTTAGGATCCTCGTTTGACACTAGTAGGCGGATAGTGTAGCTGTGTGTTGTGGGCTCCGGGGCTTCTTCAGGTGCTGATCCTGGGCAGTGCATTGAGTAGCAGCTCTCAGCTTCATGGTGCTTTGATTGGGGCTCCAAGCAGGGGGCTTAAGATGGGTTTCTTTGTTCTCAAGAATTAGGAAATGAATAGATTCTAGACTATTCCCTTAAATTGTGGGCACTTACCAAAGGCAGGGACTCTTTCAGGGCTGATATTTGACTTCTTGAGAAAACTCCTTTACGTGTTTATGATTTTAATATAAAAGATCCTTTACTGTTTTGTATTTTAACACAAGGGGCAGATGTCTGTTGCTTTGATCTGGGCTTTGCTGTGTGTCCTATCTGCTGAATGTTCTTTCAACTTGGGAAGCTCTCTTTGTTAAAAGGCCAAACCCCATGGTGAGATGTTCTGGGAAAGAGAAACCCTTGATATTTGAAAGGTGAGAAATCCATTTAAACCATGTGATGGCTTCCAACAGCCTTACTGCTGCTTTCTGCTTGTTTTAATATAAGTGATAGATGGTCTGGCTGCTTGTGTTCAGTAATTGGATGTGAACTCTGTAGTGTAAGTGACATTTCATGGCAGTCATGAGGACCCTGTGGACAGCGATCAGTTTTAGTGTTACCTGCCTTTAGGTTTGTAGGTAGAAAACTATAAAGGAATTTAATTATTGGAGCATATATTTAAATATCAGTTCAATCCATTTGTGATAATGTCCTTAGCTGTTAGGTAACTGTTTGCTTATTGTGCATAGCAGTGAGCGTGTGATTTATAAGGCCAGCATGTGCAGGCATAGAAATGCTAATCAGACTGATGTGAAAAGAACACATTACACCTTATTAATGACTTCCCTGTCCAAGTGTGCACACAGCCTGCCTGGAAGGGACAGTGTGAACAGGCTTGGGCAACTTGGATTTCCTTCCAGCACTTGTTCTCTTAGGTAGCTTTGAGGAACACACCTTACTCTTCTTCTTCTTCTTTTTATTTTTTTAAAGATTTATTTATTATATACAAGTACATTGTAAGCCGACACCAGAAAAGGGCATTAGATCCCATTACAGATGGTTGTGAGCCACCATGTGGTTGCTGGGAATTGAACTCAGAACCTCTGGAAGAGCAGTCAGTGCTCTTAACCACTGAGCCATTTCTCCAGCCCCACACCTTATTATTTACATCACATTATTAAAGCTGCTGTGCTTTTTACATTCATAGAGGTGAATGTTTTAGAGATGAGGTTCTCTGTGAAAAGGAAAAGGCCACTGGTGGGGACAGGGGTATGTGCAGTTTTCTCTTACAGGCAGCACTTTCACAGTGGTGTGCAGGTGCATGTCCTGGAGACCAGGGTCAATATTGGGTGTCTTAAGCACGACACTTTTGAGACAACTGGTCCACTGAACCTGGAGCTCAGTAGTTCTGTGAGACTGGCTGATAGGGATCTCTGGGATCTTTTTGTCTTTGTTTCTCCATCACTGGCATAGTAGGCATGTGCTACCAAATGTGACTCTTCACACGGGTTCTGAGGATCCAAACTCATATTCAGTTTTATACACTAATGACATAAGAGATTGACTTTTTGACTGTTAGATATTGTCATCTACTGGGCATCTACTATATTGAAAGAAGCAGCAGAAATATGTCCAGGTAAGAGAGAAAGAGAAAGCAAAGGCCGATGGCTGAAGCTAAACAGTCTATTTTGTTTTTGATTTTTAAGTTAATTTTGCTAGCCAGTGAGATGACTCAGCAAGTAAAAGCACTCAGTATCAACCATGATGACTCAAGTTCAGTAGTCTGCAGGACTCACTCTGGAGGACAGCACGGACTCCCGCAAGTTCTCTTTTGGCAACCCATGTTGTGCCATGGCATACACGCTTGCTAAAAATTCCAGTTGGTTTTCAGCAGACATGTGCTAAGATTACCAAAAGGCTGCCTGCCATCTTTGTCATATTCTAGGGGCTCTCCTTGCACAAATTCTTACTTCTAAAAACCTTACCTCATAGAGGTCATGGTGAATGGGTTTCTGTGCTCTTAGAGTGTCTCAATACAGGTGTGTAAATGAACAGAGAATCTGGAAGACAGGCACGTTGTTCCATAACCAGTTTCCTGGTCCCCCCAAATTTTCTCTTCTCCGACTCACCTTTCCCTCTTTCCTTTCCTTCCTTTTCTTTTTCCTGTTCCTTTTCCTTTGAAACAGTGACTCACTCTGTAGCCCTGGCTAGCCTGTAGCTCACTCTGTTGACCAGGCTAACTTTAAACTCACAGAGATCTACCTGCTCTGCTTCCGAATGCTAGGATCAATAGTGGCATCCACCAATGGTCCTTGCCCCATTCCTCATTTTAGAAAATACATGTCCATGTGATTTTATTATTTAGATATTTTATAGTTTGATTAGTACTTGTCTATCGATACTGGGGTCTCCTCCTTCCACTTTCACCTCTCTTTGAGGCAGTTTCGTGTTTCAGGGAGAGTAGGCAGAGATAACCGAAATAGCAATGGATAGCAAATTTTTATAGTTATTTTGTATATATGCAAAAATATTTTTATAGGGGCAGGAAAGCTGGGGCAGCCATTAAGAGCACTTGCTGCTCCGGATTCAATTTCCAGTACTCTGACTCACAGTCAGCCAATAACTCCAGTTCCAGGGGATCTGGCATCATCTTCTGGCCTCTGGACACTGCACACATATTACACATAGAAGCAAACACTCATATACATAAAATGAAATATATTCAAAATACTTTTGGAATAAATTGCAGTGAGTGGTACTGTTGGAAACAGCTGATGAATGTACTTATTTTGATCATTGTTATCCAGGTTTTCTCCACAAGGCTCTATGCACAGCGTGTGCTTCTTTTCCTTTGTGCATGGAGTCTGGAGTAAGAGTCTGCTTTTCTAGCATGTCTGATCTGGCAACTTTACCGATGTGGACCCAACCGACCCAAACAGCATCATCTCTGTTGGGTTATGTTTTATTTCTGTTTTCTCAGGATTTCACTTAAAAGACTTTTTATTGTACTGAGGAAGGGGTGAGGGGATGACAGCAAGGATGTCAGAAGAGGGCATCAGAATAACTTCGGAGCAGTAGTCATTATGAATAGATCCTCACCTTTTCTCACAACTTCCTGATAATCTCGACAGCATGGGCTGAGTGCTTTAGCTGTCTTCATCATGCAGTTAGCACTGCAGTTGGCCATCACCTACCACGTAGCTCCAGCCCCAGCCCTACAGTCACTTCTTTACCCATTTTTATGTGTGACTGTTTTCAAAATGGGTTTTAATAGTCAGTGTTTGTTTGTCTATCTTCATAATATTAGAATTCATTTCCCCAGTCTTTTTAACTAATAGCAATTTACACAAGAGTACAAGCCCAACACAAAGACTACTTTCCTTCTTGAATTATTTGAGGAAAAGTTGCCACGTGATGCCTTATGATTCTCAAGTACTGTGGAGCCTTCCCCACATGCACAAACGAAAATACTTGTTACATAACCTGTAGATCGGTCAGATTTCAAGTTGTCACTGGTGCATTGTTGCTGTGTAATCTTTTGTGCTCGTACATTCCCTTGGTTCTGCATCTTTGTAGAGAGAGGATTTTCTTCCTCTTTGAATATTGTCTAATTGTCATGACTCCCCGGCTTTTGAAGGCTGCACTTGTTTCTCAGTTTTCTGTGCATGTTGCTCCCCCCTTTCCCTCAGCCTCAGATGGCTCACGCTTCCCCTGGGCCCACCAGTCTTTGCTGACTAGCACTGCTCACTTGGGACGGTATCTACTAGGAGAATTGCTTGTATATCTGTGTGAAGTTCATCCACATTGTATGTTGATTTTCTTTCCTTTCTGTATAATATCTTATCATAAGGATATATTGCAACTTGTCCTAACTCTTTTGTGGATGAATATTGAGACATTTGCAAAGATTTTAGCATATCTCCTGCAGTAGTGGGCGTTCAGGGTAGCACATCAGTGAGAATATAGGCTAATGGACAATGTTACAGAACACTGAACAGTAGTTCATTCGACTACTTGTCATTTGCAAAGTGTCATTTCTTCTTTCTTCCTTTCTGTTTTGTTTTGTTTTTTTTTTTTTTTTTTTTTTTTTTTGAGACAGGCTTTCTCTGTGTAACAGAGCTTTAGGTTTCACTTTGTAGACCAGGCTGGCCTGGAACTCACAGAGTCCCCCGTCCCCCCCCCCCCCCACTTCTATTTCCTGTGTGCTTTGATGTGTGCCACCACCCAGCCAAGTGTCATATTTCTAACAGCTGCACAAATGCACGTTCTTTTCAGGTTCATATGGGATACTTACCACAATGACTAGTTCATAGTTTCAAGGATGGATGAAAACTTTGAGAGAGAGGTTTCTTGAACAAGCTGAGCCTAAGCTGAGCAAACAAGGCAAGAACCTTTGGGGTTCTGGGGTCTTCTTGTAGGTAGAGAGCTTTGTGTGACAGGTATATCCAGTCCTTTGGCATTTGGCTATGATAGTGCCTCCTACAAAATTCTTGCTTGAAACTTAGGCAGTTGAGTTACAAAACAGAAATGAAGAGGAAACAATCTCATATTTTAATTTATTTATGATTTTGTTCTGGGCTGCAAAGGGCCGTGGCATCAGGTTTGAATGCTTGGTCATAGAATTCATTAGTGTTACTTACATCCTCATCTCTCCACTTAGGAAGCACCCAAAACTGTCTCTAGCTTTTTCTTTCCGTTCTCAGGAACTTTTGAGAAGACTACTAATTTTAAGGAATATAATAGCCAAAGAAATTAAACAGCAGTATCAGTAAGTGTTGTTTGCCTGGTGTTCTGTGGTTCCTAAACGGCCTGTTTCATTGCCCCTGACTTGTTTCTTTGGTCTCCCTGCACTAGTGGGTATTTGAATTAGGACGCTGGGGTGGACCCGCTGCTCTTGTGGAACGCAAGCTTTGCAGGCCATCTGGACATCCTCCTCCTGTTCACACTGACCTTTTCTAAAATGCTCAGTTCCTAGCCAGGTGCTCATTAAATACTGAGCGGATGTTTGACAAAAGAGAGCCTTAAAATGAATCAGCACCTATCTTTGCCCATTGTTTTCCCTGTTGCTGTAAGTGATATCCTCTGGAAGTTTCTAGAGTCTGCATTGCATCTTTACCTGACAGTCAGTGTGTCCTATACCTGGTTTTGGTTTGTCTGTAGTCGCTCCTGGTAGGAGTAGCTGCACAGCTACTGGAAACAGGAACGTGGGAGAGCAGAGGAAAGAGCTGAGACCAGGACCTTGCTTTCTAGTACTCTCGAGAGCCAGTTGTCCCAGCACAGCCATGGTAGCTCTTTGAGGTGCCTTTTTGTGGTAATGGAAGTGGTGCCCGTCCTGTGTCTGGGCTGATAACACAAATTTGGTGCATGTCTCAGAGTTATTCAGCATTACAAGTAATTTTTGTTTTATGTAAATTATATCTCAGTAATTGACTGACCTAAAATTAAAATTGGTTTTTCAAAATTGAGGACAATGATTTAAAAAAAATCATTCTAAGACATTAGTGCTAAAGCATGGTGGTGACGGTTTTTGACAAAAATCCCCATTTTCAAACTTGTGGCTCTTGGATTTCTCCATTACCATCTCCACTTGTCCCCCCTCTCCCCACACTTTTTTTTTTTTTTTTTTTTAAAAGAGTGTTTTCCCAACACTGCTTATACTTGACTGAATACACTGATCAATTACCCAGGGATTAACCAAGCCTTCTCATTTCCTGCTTCCATTTCTCCTCTGTGACAGCCAGTGGTCCTTTGTTGTCGGACATGTGGACTGAGATAAGCTTTCAGAGTATGTTTGTATTAGAGAAATGGTATGGATGGAAAAGTTATAAACAGACCAACAGGTATTAGAGGTTACAATCTTTGTTTTGGTTTGAGTATGTAGGAAGAAGAAAAAATAGTTAAGACATCTAAAACAAGAAAAACTAATTTACATAAACGGGAAATTAGTTTTTCAGTGTTTCTACTGGTTTTCTCCTTTCTTAACCAGCTATTTGAATTATTTATGGCCAGTTAGGATGTTAACTGTAATTAGATTTCTGTTATTATATGGGCAAACTTTAAGTTAAACAGTGTTTTCTAACTATGTAAGTCTTAAATGCAAATGTTTGTTCTCTGAAAGTTACTGAACAGTTAGCCAGGCCTGCTATCTTGAAGATAATAGAACCGAAAGCTCATCTGGACCTGGGGAGTGTTGCCAGGCTCCTTTAGAGTAGATGTGACTGTTTGCACTGCAGTCTGGCGGTGACCGTTGTGCGGCTCTTTGCTCCATCTGGAGAGCATCTGGGTTTAATCCCAGGGCCTGCCAGTCACATTTCCAAATGATACCAGGACTCACATGCCCTTCATGCATATTCTCTCACAAGTGATCTCACAGACGATGAATTCAGAAGCAGAAACAGAACAAGAATATGTTTTAGGCCAGTCAGAATCAGAAAAGCTGAGGCCAGGGGACTGAAGTTCCAGCTCCAGAAGAAAGTAAAATTAAAAGTACTGTTAAGTTTCCAATTTGGTTTGTTGAAAATAAAGTCTTGCTGGACATGGTGCACACACCTTTAATCTCAGGGTTCAGAAGGCAGAGCTAAGTGGATCCCTGTGAGTTTGAGGCCAGGGAATTTCAGAACAGCCAAAGTTACATAGTAAGAACCTGTCTAAATAAAACCAGGACTGGGAAGATAGCTCAGTAGTTAAGCACACACTGCTTTCCCAGGCCTAAATTCAGTTCCCAGCACCATACCAGGTGGCTTGCATCTACCTGTCACTCCAGTTATAAAGGCATCTGATTCCCTTGGCCCCTGTTAAATTAACTCTGGGGTCTGGAGAGATGGCTCAGTGGTTAAGAACATTGATTGTTCTTCCAGTGTACCTGGGTTCAAATCCCAGCACCCACATGGCAGCTCATAACTGTTTGTAACTCCAGAATCTGACACCTTCACATAGACATACATGTAGGCAAAATGCCAACATACATTTTAAAAGGAAAGAAAGGGGGGGCAGTAATTTTTAAAAATTTTATCCAATGCCTGGGTATGGTGGCACTTTTAATTTTAGCATGCAGGAGGTAGATCTCTGTGATTTTGAGGCCAGCATGCCTGTCTACATAGTGAGTTCCAGGTCAGCCAGAGACCCTGTAGTCAGAGATAAAGACTGACTCCCTGGGATTAAGAAGTTTGAGGGCATAAAACCATGTTGAACAATACAAATCTTCAGAATATTTTGCCATCAAGTTTAAGAGCAGTCTCTAAGATACATCTTTAACTGTGAGTTGATAATTTTAGTTTTTAAATTAACGTGACACTGTGATCATGAAGTGTTAGAACTCAGTTCATATACCTTTTAGTATCTCTGCCCTGTGGTCAAGGTGTCTTCATTGTTCTTTTGCTGTAAAGAGACACCATGACCAATTTATACAAGACATTTATTTAACTCGGGGCTTGCTCACAGTTTCAGAGTCCGTGATGGTAGCAGGCATGGTACAAGTCAGTAGCTGAGAGGGTGCTGTCACCAGAAAGCTGCTGTCTACTCTATCAGAGGGAGGCAGAGCAAGGCCTGCCCCCAGTGACAGACCTCCAACAAGGTCACACCTACTAACCCTTCTTATTAAGTTCCTTTCCACCAACTGGGAACCTACCCATCAAGGATATGATGAGCCTGGGAGCCCATTCTCATTCAAACCACAAGCTTTGCATCTCTCCTTCCTTCTTGTAGCTGGTGTTAAGGATCCTGTGACTTCCCTGTGTTCCTCCACTTGAGCACCACCATTACTGTCTCAGCTGCAATTCAGTTATTAATAAGATAGTAAATTTAAGGTTGTTGAGGCTTGAGTTTTGATTTTTAAAAAAGTTCTTAAAAATAGTCAAAGCTTTGGTAGGAACTTAAGGAAGCAAGATAGTTTCCTACTGAGCTTTATCTGGTGTGACCATAGATAGCTCCTGGAATAAATACAATATTTAGATGAGAATTAGTTTTTAGTTGCCTATCTTGTAAAATTGAGTCTTAGAATCAAAGTTTGGACCTTTTCAAAGCCTGTGATTAATTTTTATTGCATTAATGTCTTCCAGAGAGAGGAAAAACAATGAGAGAAAGGGGTAGGGCAGGGTGAGGTAGGGATGACTCACATCATTATGGAAGTAATGAGGTTTAACCTTAGGTCACCTGCACACTGGAGACCCGGGGAAGCTGGTAGCATGGCTCAGTGGGTATGGGGACTTTAGAGTCAGAGAAGCTAATAATGTAGGACTGAGGTCACTACCCTTGCAGCTCCAGAATTTGCCTTTGCTTTGCACTTAGTTTGTACAGACCCTAAACTGATGGGAAGGCGCTACCTTTGTGAAGGTGGAGTTTGTCTTACTTAGCCCACAGTCACTCACTGGCTCCAAAGGCACCCGTGCAGACACTCACAGAAGTACATTGCTGTCTGTTCGTTACCCTCTCAAGTTACCTAGCATTTCCACAACAGTCAAGAACGCAGTGAGGTGGCGAGTGGCCTTAGTTTGCTGTGTGTCTCACATTTCAAGTCTCTTCTTACGTAGCTCTCTTCTCTGTGTGTCTCACTATTAAGGACAGTCCAAGCAGCGTGCCATGCACCTGCAAGCCCAGCACTAGGGGGTGGAAACTGGAGGAAATAGAGTTGAATAACCGTGAATCCCAGGGCACACCCATACCCTTCTTTGGGTTGTTTAGCTGTGGTGTCCGACTTCCTAACCTTCATTTTTGTGTAAATCAAAGTAGGTGGGAAAGCCTTTACTTTCTACTGTTTCTTTTTTCCTTCAGATGTACTACCCAGGGCGCCTTCATCCTGGAAGTGTGTCTTCTTGGTTCAGTATTTAGTGAAGGCCATAGATTTCTGTGATATTTATGTTAGTGTTTAGTTGTATCATTAGTAAATAGTGAGCACACTGTTAGAAACACTTGGTCTGCTCCTGGAATTTTTAAAAGTGATGAAGCCCACAGCTCCCGAGCATTTAGTCTGAGAAAAGCAAAGCCTGTGTCTAGTTCTCTTCCTCTGCAGAATAGTGACAGTGATCAGGGTTTGCTGAGAGGTAAACATTACTCAGCTTCCATATGAATGGACCCAGTCAGTCTTCACAGCCTGGAGAGCCAGGAAAGCAGAAAGCTGAGGCTTCATGGCTTCATGTTATTTGCAAAGTCAGAGCTTAGGACATTATAAAATCAGAATTCAGACTCAGGTAGTTTGTGGTAAGCCACATGATTCCTGGGTGGGTTTTCTTTTTTTTCTTTTTCTTTTTTTTTTTTTTTTGGTGGTGATTTTGAGCAAGTTGTTAACTTATAAGGAGTAGGGATCGGATCAGTTAATGTTCAGCAACCCCCAAGTGTGGTGTGGCCTTTGACATGAGAGCTCCTGCTGCAGCAGACAAATGTCCCCCAGAGAAGACATTGTAACCCTTAGGATGGCAACACTAAGTAAAGCCAGTGAACAGACATACCATAGTTCCATTTTGTGTGCTGGTCCTGGGAAGAGACCCTAGAAATCTATTGACCTTCACTTTTTAAGGGCCCCATGAGGCTGCTAAGTCACTAGTGGGTACAGACAGAACCTTACAGTTTAGCCCAGACCTCTGATATAGCCCTGCATTTCTTTACCGATTGTTACTCTTTCACCACATCACTGGCCTACTTAGAAGCCTGGTACCATTACAGATGCACACATATGTTTACAAGTTTTCTTCCATTTGATTCTACCTTGATTGTGCTTTATTTGTATTCATGTTTTTGACACAATACTGCCACCCCCTGGTCAATGGTTAGGACTGCATCGGGAGCTCCAGCAGCTTTTTGAGAGTAAGCTTATAAGTAAGCCAGAGTAGGTGTTCTGTTCTGTTCTGTTCTGTTTTGTTATATGGAATCAATGGGCGCGTGTGAGTCACTTGGTAACTACTAATGTGGAAATTCCACATCTAACTAAAGGTTCCAGTATCTCTGGCTAGGTTCAGGAAAATAAACAATTTACAGTTTACAGTCATTGAATTCAAAGAGTCTTTCTGATGAGTTGAGGTTTTCAGGTATCTTACAAGTGTTTCAGAAATGTGTAGATGCTTAGATATTGGAGCTCAGTTGATGCGACCGCTGGTAACCTGACTTCCAAGCTGCTCTGGGAAATACTTCTCCATATGAGCCTGTAAATGTCTGCTGGAGGTCAGCGCCACCCCTTACACAGAACTCTCTGGATTGGGAGGGAGAATGGCTCAAGCATTGCCCCACAGGTTCCTGACAGATGATGGGCTTTTCCTTACATTTGCCTGCTTTCAGATGCTCTCTTTACATTCTTACAAGTTCTTTAAATTAGTCTCATTTTCTAGGACAAAAGAGAAACTCAGAATCTTAGAAAATGACCAGTCACACATTCATGGGTAGTGCATTGTGAGTATATGGTGACAAGCTCTCCTATGCTTCCTAGTGAATTGTGTCCTTTATTGTACAGTGCTTGGCCAGGTTTCTGTTTTTTGTTTTGTTAGTGTTTAAACCCTAAATAAAACAGATAAAAATCTTTTAGGTCTATGTTTTCAAGTTCACACACAGAGAGTTAGCAATGCTTAGAGATATTTTTACTGCTGTAATACAGGGAAGGTGCAGCATTTTAACAGTTGCAAAGGGACAGAGTCATCAGGCATGTGTGACTGCAGCACAGGCAGGGAAGCTTGTGACTGTGTCATTTCAAGGAGCTCATGCTGGGTTCTAGACAGACACTGGAGGTCTCATTTTCTTTCTAACTGTTGATGCTTGTCTTGGTCATGTTTTTTTATTTTCTAACCATGAGATAAAAGGGAAGGACAGGTGTTTTTCTTGGGTCTTGGCAGAATAAGTCTTATGCAAAGTGTGTGTGGTGTGGTCACACGTTCTATTCTTCGAATGCTCTAGCTGCACTCTCCATGCCCAGTACACACTGCTGTCAGTGCCTCTTCATGTCATAGGTCAGACAGCAGCTAGGATTCAATTTGTCTGTGCCACGTGTATGACGCTCTCATACTGTTGGTTGTCAGTGTTTCTTCTGTAGAATAAACAGTACAGACTCATTTCTTCCATTAAACTTTTCACTGTAAAAATATGGCCTATGCATCATGCCTATTCGTGTGTATAGTCTGTTTAATGTGAGCTAGCGGGCAGTGCCCATTTTCTGTAGCTGTGCGTGTTTGATAGTTAATGCAAAGTAAGAATCGTGGGGTCTGTGGTATGTACTGTGGGACAGCACTCTACATTCTCAGTTATGTTGACACGTGTGGACATGGTTCCTTGCCTGCCCTTGCTGGTCCTGTAGTGTAGACTAGATTGGTCCCTTTAGTAAGTATGTCTTCCTTCATTAAGTATCCCTGGCATACTTAAGAATTTAGCTGTCCTCTTTACAAAGGCACTTTTTTGAGCTTTGGCCACTATACTGTGGCCAGTGAACCTCTGAGAAGAGTTAGAAGCTGGCAAGTGAGACAGTATTGCCCTTACCTCAGGTAGGTCTGTCCCAGGGGTTGACACTATTTCATGAAGCCCAGGAAATAGTTCTTTCCCAGTTGAGCTGTCTCACAGCCTAACATACAAGCAGCCGACTCCAGGCTGTACATGTAGCCCTCAAACAGAAGAGGCAATGTCTGCTGTTGTAGCTTTTGATTGAGCAGAAAACAAAGTTAACTTTTAGAAATACATGCTTAGTTCTCGGACAGACACTTCAGACAACAGTGGACACGAGGTTCTTTGTTTTGTACCAGTAGTAATGCACACTAAGCTGTTGTGCTCTTAGGATCAGAGGTAAATGAGGCAGGTCCTACTGTATGAATGTACATTATCATCACTGCCTGTTGTCCATGGTGTGCTCCATCATTTCGACAGGCAGTAGTGACTTCCGGACAGTTCTGGGGCCCCCAGTGAAGGGAGAATTTGAGACAGTTTGTGACAGGCAAACTTCGTGGGTCTGGGGGAAAGAGACTGTCCGGTGTCTCTGGGTAAGTTCTTTCTAGCTTGTTACTTTTATGCCTCCGTAATGTGCTCTGGTTATTATTATTTACAAAATGGTTAAGGATTAAGATAGAAGTACGTCCCCATGCAGTGATCATCATTACCACTAAGGGAAAATGTAATGATGAATTAGTCACACTGAAAGCTTCGAGATGTATCTCTCTTGTCTCTGAAGTAAGCAATTGCCAGTTATGATCTGAGGAATGCAGTGGCAGGGGCCAGTGATTCTGCTGTTAGTCCTGTTTCCTGCTGCCTGCCTGTCCACTGTGCACAGGGCTTTTGGTCGTAGGTATGATGTGCACTTGCAGGCACCTGAGACCTGTCCCTAATGCTGTTAGATCTTCCTTTTCAGAGTAAGAGGGACCACCTACTCATGAACGTCAAATGGTACTACCGTCAGTCTGAAGTTCCCGATTCTGTCTATCAGCATTTGGTTCAGGATCGGCATAATGAAAATGGTACGTACGCTTTTGTGATAAGGTATTTGTAAATCTTAGCTTTGAGTAAAGTTCTTTTTAAAAACACCAGTTAAATGGATATTACTTTTGATATAATTTCTCTCAAAAGAGGTTTCAATAAAGAACATTGGTGGGTCCCCTCACCCTTGCTTTTGCCAGTGCGCGCCCCCCCCCCCCATTTTCCCTAAAACACAAACAGCAAAAGAGAGGAGGCCTGGAGGCATAGCTCACTGATTAAGTCAATTACTGTTCTTACAGAGGACCCACATTCAGTTCCCAGTACCCACATCAGGCAGCTCACAGCAACCTGAAACTCGTTTCAGGGGATCCAATGCCTATGGATGCTCATAACATATGCACACACATATACATTATCTTTAAATCTTTAAGAAAATACCAGAACAAGAATATTAAAGGGGGGGGGACTTTGAGCACATGGTAATACACCTTTTTAAAAAAATAGCAGTAATGTAAGTCTTTAAGCACCTGTATTTAACCTAGTGATAGACACTATTTAAAACCCTGTGAGATGCCCAAAACAGCCTAGGATGTGTCCTTCCTCACATTGCTTCCTCAGAGGTCACTGCCGACTGCACAGGGAGCCTTCCATACAAGTTTTTAAAATGTCTTGGAAAAGATAAAAGTGAGGTTTGTTTGGGGTTTTTGTTTTGTTTTGCAAGACAGGGAGGGTTTCTCTGTGTAGCCCTGGCTGTCCTTGAACTCGTTCTGCAGACCATGCTAGCCACCTGTCTCTGCCTCCTGAATGCTGGGATTAAAGGTGTGTGCCACCACACCTGACCTTTTTTTTTTTTTTTTTTTAAAAGGTAGCTTAATAATCTTTTTTTAGTCCACTCAGTATGTGTCTTCATTCCATTTTGGGATATTTGTTAGTAAACAGGATTGCAGCCAGATGTGGTGGTGTATATCTATAATCCCAAAATTTGGGAGGGAGAAAGAGAGGAAGGATGGTTATAAATTCAAGGCCAGAATCAATTACTTATGGGCTGAGACCCTGCCACTCGGAACAGGCATTCATGCAGCAAGCATAAAATAGACAGGTTAAGTTGCTTGCTCTCAAGCCTCATGGCTTGAATTCAGTTCCCAAACCCACAAGATGGAAAGAAGGAACTGACTCCTACAAGCTGTCCTCTGACCTCCACACACATTGCTGTGGAATATGCTTGTTTGAATATAAGCACATTCGCGTGTACATGCACATACAATAAAACAATGAATAAAACTAAGAAGTTGTTTCTTCTGAAAAAAAATAATACTTAAGTTACTGGGATGTGGCAATGGACTTCTCTTTTTCCTTCCCTCCCTTTCTTCCTCCCTCCCTCTTTCTCTTCCTCCCTCCTTCCTTCTCTCCTTTCTTCCTTCTCCATGTGCACACCTAGGCACTTGAGTGAATAGAAGACATAGTGAACAGTCTGAGCTGTCAGAGCCAAGCCCTTATGTTCCTCTTCCATTCCTGCAACCAACCCCTCCTTGTCGGATAGATGCACTTTGATAATAACCAGGTTGATATTTGTCTTTAGTAGGAAGTAAACTTGAGAAAAGATTTGCAAAAATTTCCTCCATGTTTTGGGAAACTAATTTAATACCTTCTCGCTTAATTAACTAATTTCTTTTGTTTGTAGACTCTGGAAGAGAACTTGTCATCACAGATCCAGTCATCAAGAACCGGGAGCTCTTCATTTCTGATTATGTTGACACCTACCATGCAGCTGCCCTGAGGTAAGAATGGGGGGCGGGCCCTATGGAGGGTGGGAGGGGCTCTGCTCTGCTCTGTGGAGGTCACTGTGTCCAGGCAGACAGCGCATAGTCTTGGCAAGCTAACTCTCCTGTTTCCTGGGGTTATTGAGATTTCAGAGATTGTCTAGCCCTACTTTATCTCTCCCTATATTTCATAGTATTATTTGCTAAAGTTTTGGTGGGTGAAATACCCTGAAGTTCTGCAGTTATCTTTGTAAAAAATCAAGCCCCATTGCTACAAAAGACAGAGGGGGAAAAACAGATAAGAATGTTAAATTTAAGAAAATATAGGAATTTTCATTAGCTTCTCTTCCAGTTTTCTTAGTGTGAACACTGTTACTAAAAAGAATGCTAAAGAGTAGGGGAGTGTATTAAAGATACAGACTGAAGCAGGAGTGGGGGTCGTCACAGCCAATTAAAGTGGGTGTGTCCTTCTGTCCTGTGTGCTCTCTCCAGAGCAGGGCCAGGATCCGCCCCTTTGCATACGCTGTATCTACATGTCTGGCTGGTTTGGGGCCTCTTAAGTGACATAGCACGTGTGGTAGCTATGAGTGTTTGAGTTTTATTGCTGTGAAGAGACACCATGATTAAGGCAACATTTAATTAGAGCTGGCTTACGGTTTCAGAGGTTTAGTCATTATCATAGTGGTAAGAAGCATGACAGCATGCAGGCCGACATGGTGCTGGAGAGGGAAGGAGCTGAGAGTTATGCATCTTGAGCTGAAAGCAACAGGAAGAGGGCTGTATATCACACAGGACATTGAAGTCTATAGAAGACCTCAAAGCCCATCCCTAAAACCACACTTTCTCCAACAGTGCCACTCTCTCTGGGCTAAACGGTCAAACACATGAGGCTATGGGAGCCAAACCTATTCAAATCACAACTTTCCTCTCTGTAACTGACAAAAGCAAAACCCCTAGTGTGTCTGTCTGTCTGTCTCTCTCTCTTTACAGAATTTGAGTACAGTAAAAGCCATTGAGACTTGTTGGCTTTAGTGTAACTACTTACAATGAGATACAGCTGTCCTTATGTGCCCACCCATCACATCCAGTTACTTTAGACTGAAGGTGGGGACATTTACTTAAGACTGGTATTTGTAACCATTGGGTCTCAGGTTATATGCCACTGTGGCCTTTGTCTCAACTGTTGACTCATTGTGGCCACTGTGGGGCAAATACACAGATAACATAAATAAATGAGTTGGCTAAGGTCCAGTTGAGCCTTTTTAAAAATGGAAAAGAATTGTTTTATTTTCATTTCTCAGGAGTTTTCCCCACTTCTTTAACTTTTTGAAGATGTAAAATTGTTGTCTTGTACTCTGTCAAAACAGGCAGTGGGGCCGTGTGGCTTGTTGGTCTGTGGCATGCTGAGCTCTGCCACAAGAAGGGTGGATGTGTTAGAGTGACTGTCTCCGGGCTTTCACTACTTTCCGAGAATGGCTGTGGTGGTTTATAAACTTTCCCCAAATTCCCACAAGCTTTTGTCTGTCCTTTGAAGGTGGGTTCCCAGGTTTTAACTAAACCTACATGCTAGCAAAGCAAGTTAATGGGGGTTGACTTAGGTTGATGAGACGGCTGGTTAATGTAGGGCAGCTGGCCAGGTTAGCAGCGGTCCGGACGGACCCTCTGTGCTCTCCAGCTGGCGGAGGCCATGGTTTTAAAGAACTTCAAGTTCTAGTTAAGGAAGTGGTGGAAGGTGTAACTGGTTGTCCAACATGCTTTGACCTAACTGTTTAAAATAAATATATTTGAGAACTTTTAATGCTATTCAGATTTGATAGATAATGTTCATCTAATTTTTGGCATTTTTAGAACTGTAGCTGGACAGAGATATGTGGGTCACTCTAGGCTTGCAGTGCCCTGGCCCAGCACCTTAGCTTCTCCACTAGCCATACATAAGGTTTTGTTTGCTTGTTTTCACCAAGTATCTGATAAGAATCTTTACTGGCTGTTATGTTTTAATCCTTTTGTGATATTATCTTAAATGTTGTACAAAGGGCGGTTAGAGCACTGGCTGCTCTTCCAGAGGACCTGATTTCAGTTCCCAGCAGCCACATGGTGGCTACAACCATTTGTAATGAGATCTGATGCCCTCTACGATGTGTCTGAAGACAGTGACAGTGTAGCCACATACATGAAATAAATGAATAAATCCTTTTTTTTAAAAAAAGAAGAATTGTTTTTAAAAAGTGTTGTACAAAAAGTAGTAGGTCTTCATCTTTTTTTTTCTTAAATGATTTATTTTTTGAAACTGTAATATATCATCTCATGTTCCTTTCTTTCTTCCAAGTCCTCCCATATGGTATTTTTCCCCTTTCTTTTTCTCAAATTCATGGCTTCTTTTTGCATTAATTATTGTTACATAAAGTTGCATGTTATATATTCCCAAATATGTAACTACAACCTGTTGTGTTTTCACGGCTGACCATTTGGTATTAGATAACCACAGATAAGTGTAGTCCTAGCCACTCACGGAGGAAACTTCCCCAGTTTTCTTTTATTAGGCTTGAATGAAGAGTTTCTTGGTGACCTGGTGACTGGATGACATGTGCTCACTCTGTCACTACATGGTCTGATGCCCAGCGTGAGGCTCTCACCTCGTGCTCAGCAGTAGTATCTCAGCAAGGAAGGCTTTGGGGTGTTTCTGTGGGTACCTCCCATCAAACAGGATGTGGTGGCAAGACCCTATTAGTCTTCATTTATTCCTTTTTTCTTCTCCAGAGTTAGGGTTCTTTGGCTTAGACTTTTGATGGGTGATATGTGATGATTGAGGATTGAGATTCAAGGTTTTCTGTCGATTTCTCTTTTTATAGCTCGCCCACAGGGAAGGGCACTTTCTTTTTTCACACATGTAAACCAGTGCTGCTACTATAGATAAATCCAGTTTTGAAGGGGACACAAATAAAACAGTTCATGGGCACATGAAAGGGGATCAAATGAGTATAATGGAGCAAACCAGAGGACAAAAAAGGAAAAAGAAAAAGGCTCATAGTGTTGGCTCTTAGCACCATTCTTTCAAAGATCAAAGGACTCAGTTAAATGGATTCATGCCGTGTGCAGCCATTGACGGGGCTCAGCCATCCCATTCACTTGCGATGAAGCTGATGTCTGTATTTTTCTTTCAAGCTGGTGCTAGAGTTGGGTTATAAAAGAGAAGAGCTTTGTCCTTTAGTCACCGGGAACCAAAAGGAAAACAGAATTTCTCTGTAGGCTTTGCTTTGTAAATTGTGACACCTTAGCTTTTCCTTACCCAAAAGAAATTCATCCTCAGTCTGGGCTGTGTTGAGAAGTGTGTACTGAGCCAATGTTACTACTCTGTGGCCTGCTTTGAGCCCTTGGCCGTAGCCACCCCTCATCTTTACCTTTCTGGTAAATTTCAAGTAGGTGCCTGTTTCTTATTTCATTACCCCTACTCACCACTGCCATTCCAGAAGCCAGCATCTTGAGTTGTCTGTTGCTTAGGCAGTATTTTTGGTTGACCTTGTGACGTAACAGTGGAAAGTGCCAGATTCAAACAAGATGACTTCAGCTGACTCCTGCTGTGACACAACTTTGAGACAGAATCAAGGTTGTTGATTTTTGCATCATCATTTTGACACTTTGAGTCATGTGACCTAGCAGTAACCTCATAACTTGAATATAAATCTTTTGACCTAACATCCACTAAAGCAGGCATGTGGAAAAGCACTCACAGAGGGCCTCAAATGGTTGCCTTATTAATTTATCTTTTTCGGTTACTGAATTTCAATAAGGTCTATAAACATAGTGTTCAAGAAAGAAAAGCTTATAATACAGTTATTTATGGTACTCACGATATCCAGTATCCATGGATTTTGTTTCTTATTGCCAACTGTGTGGTGTGATTGGTATCCACATGTCTTTGGTATAGGAGCTAAACTCAGCCCCGGCGCTGTCTTGCAGAGCTCCGAGAGTGAGCGAGCCCACAAGCCCACCTCTTGCAGTCTGCTCATTGTGTTGCTTTCCCCATTAAGATGACATTTTGTTGGTGATATGTGGAGTGGCTGCTGTGACTGAGAATTGTGACTGGGAATGTGTGCTAGGACAGTGCTCTGACAGGAAGACAGTATAGGAGGTCACAAGTGGCCCTTGATTTGATGGCTATGTTATAGCTTGCTCACTCTCTGTCTCATATTTAAGTTCATGGCCCTTGACCAAATTATTCAGAGCTTGATTTTCATTATGTTTGGCCTATATTGATGTACCTCTTCACTTTGCTGTGGCAGCTGCCATTATATTTATGGATTAAAACAGATTAATTACCTCTGTAGAGAATCCTTTAAGAAGTTTTGTGCATTGCAGAGTTCAGTCTCCTGAAGCTTAAGCTGCACTTTTTTGGACTGACTTAGAACATTCGTACTGTTTTGTCCACACACATGTGTTGCTGTGTTGTTGGATAGCAGAGCTTATCTGTGTCTTTGTCCACACAGTGTTTTTTTGTCCTGCTAGTAATTAAGATCTCTGTATTCTGAATTTTATTGTGGATTCCAGTGTCCGGACTATTTGATTTTTCACATGAACCTTGTGATAACCTCTGGCCAAGGGGTTGCATTGATTGTGTTATTCAACTGATTGAGAAAGGCCTTGCTTGTCTATTTCTGTTTGTTTTATAGTGACTTAGGTGTGTTTGCCAGGTTAGAAATGTGACTTGCATGGGTTTTACATAACTTTTATTAGTTCCTTCCTAAGCACCGATCTTAAGCTGTTGAACTTTGAACTCTGGTACACAACCTTTTTTCTGTGTTTTGTCACTTTAAGAAAAGATTTATTGGGGGCTAAAGAGGTGGCTCAGTGGTTAAGAGCTTTGCTGCTCTCCCAAAGGTCCTGAGTTCAAATCCCAGCAACCACATGGTGGCTCACAACCATCTGTAATAAGATCTGATGCCCTCTTCTGGTGTGTCTGAAGACCACACCATTGTACTTATATAGAATATAATAAATCTTTAAAAGATTTATCAACTTCTATGTGCATTGGTGATTTGTCTCTCTATACGGGTATCAGATCCTCTGAAACTGGAATCACAGACAGGTGTGAGCTGCCATGTGGTTGATGGGAATTGAACCTGGGTCCTCTGGAAGATCAGCCAGTGTTCCTAAGCATTGAGCCATCTATCTCTCCAGCCTCACTTTGTCACACTCTTAAAAGTTGCTTGTAGGGCTGGAGAGATGGCTCAGTGGTTAGGAGCACTGACTGCTCTTCCAGAGGTCCTGAGTTCAATTCCCAGCAACCACATGGCAGCTCACAACTATTCACAATGGAATCCAATACCCTCTTCCGGTGTGTCTGAAGACAGTGACAGTGTGTGTACTTATATACATAAAATAAATAAATCTTTTTTTAAAAGTTGCTTGTATTTTAAGTCATAAGACAAAAATGTCTACCTGATTACATTTCAGTAAATTAGTAGTTTACCTTGAAAAACAAAAATACAGGTCCTCTATACTCAGAAATATAATACTTCATCTTAAAACAACTTTTGATATGAGGGGAAATAAAACTAAAACAAATGTTTTTAAGAATGAAAATTAAAATGGCATGTATTGTTGGCATGCATTTTAAAAATGATCAAAGGAAAATTAGTTGCTCTAAACATGGTTAAATTTTTCTTAAATTAAAAATTATTTTTAATGAAAAATCCCCAGCTTAGAACAAATAAACAAACAAAAAACAAGTCTAAAGAAGGTACTGGCTTTTGTGCTGATTGAATAGAGAAGCATTTAAGTCAGTCTTGTTTAAGGGATCTGGGTGTAAGCAGGATTTCTGCACTGCCTGGGGTTAGGAGTGTTGGTCCTGGGCCCTGAGGTAGTCTGTGTGTATTGTTACACCTTGAGAAACCACAGTGTAAACCATAATCATCCATGTCCTGAAAAACACGAGCCATAAAATCAAGATGGGATTCTGAAAATACCCATTTAACTCACAGTAAAGCAGTAAACACCAATTGGAAACTGAGAAAGTAATTTTTCAAGACAGTTTCTCTACTTTAACCTGGTGGCCTAAAATAGAAAAGACTTTGTTTTGAGGTCCTCTGTTGTCTTCGTTATAAAGAAGAAGACATGCTGCTGTGAATTCTGGGCTTCCCGCCCATGAGATTCCTTTTGCTTTACATATACTCCAGGTATGGGAAGACTTGTCTACTTGTTGATCATTTAAAGAAGTCAATTTCTAGGTCATGATTTTTATCCCCCCCCCCCTTCTTATTTTATGGAAGGCTCTGTCCTCAATGTTTGTCCTGTAGCATGTGACCTTACCCAACTGTCTTCAGAGTGTGTAGCCCAGAGCGAACCACCACCTCTGTACCCCCACTGAAGGATTACTGATTCTTTGCTCCTGGTTTTTGAGGCTTGCAATTCTCCTGGCTCAGCCTCCCTGATTATAACTATATGCTAGAAAGTTCTGAATCCAGTTGTTTCAAGCAGATGGAAAAGATCAGTTTTCTTTTTAACACTCACCCCTTCTCATCCATCCCACTAAACAGTAGGAAATAATACCTTGCTTTTGAGACAGACCACGATGCTGTCCAAACTCTGCCAAGAGTGTGTGTGCTCACGCACAGTGGGAAGGTGTGGTGTACCCACTGAACAGCATGCATTTCTGTCATTTGTCTTGAGTTTCTGGTGTCTGGACATGGATCTCTACCATTCTGTAGTATTACACAGGTTTGGGATATAGAATGGTACAACTGTGGTACTGTGGGGCATACCAAATCAAGCATGGACACTGCATATTTTATACACTATAGTTTGAGTCCTGTGCTTCCCTCACCCACACCATGCCCACTGCCTTTGTGGTTTGCAAAGTAACTAATTTAATAATACGCTTTGTCTTTTGTGTTTTCCTCAGAGGGAAGTGTAACATCTCCCATTTTTCTGACATATTTGCTGCTCGAGAGTTCAAAGCCCGAGTGGACTCATTTTTCTACATATTGGGCTATAACCCTGAGACAAGGTAAGTCAGTCACTCACATGTGTGTGTTTGTGCATTTACATGTCTGTACATGAGTTAGTAAGACGCCTAAGTTAACAGTGACTCATGCCTACATATCACAGTTTGCGCCTTTGTCTAGTATAGCTCGTTTGCCTTTACTTTTGTTAGGTAAGAAAAGGCACGGAAGTGAGCGTGTGGAGAGGAGTGGTAAGGATGTAACACGGCTGTCCATCTGTACTTCCCTTGATGCAGACTTTGTCAAGCCTTCCGTTATGCCTTGAAAAAGATAAAGTCAGTTTGGAAAGTTAGATACTTTTTGTTCAGTTAGCTTCCGGTAATGTAATCTAGAAACTCTGACAAAGGTCTGGTAAGACTAGGGGTAGGAAATGGAGAGCACATGTAGAGCCATCTTGGTAAGGTGCACCTGTGTAACAGAGTAATTATTTATATGAAGGGCGGTGTGGCTGCAAGAGACACATCTCACCATGGAAGACACACAGCCTACAGGTGGAAGATGGCCCTGTACCCAGTTAGCCTTAACTGCAGCTTGACTTTAGTCTTCCTTTTTCTTTTTACACTCCAGATTTTATTCTCTTCCCAATCTACCCTCTTACTGTTCCACATCCCATTCATAACCCCGAGTTCCCAGTCTCCTAAGATGTCCCCACCCCACCAGACCTCTAAATTCCCTGGGCCCTCCAGTCTCTTGAGGGCTAGATTAGGTTGACTGAACCTCGACCCTGTAGTCCTCTGATATACATGTGTTGGGGCCTCATATCAGCTGGTGTGTGCTGCCTGTTGGTGGTGTCTGAGAGATCTTGTGGGTCCAGGTTAGTGGAGACTGCTGGTCCTCTTACAGGGTCACCTTCCTCCTCAGCTTCCTCCAGCTTTCCCCAATTTATCCACAGGGTCAGCAGCTTCTGTCCATTGGTTGCCTGCAGATATCTGCATCTGACTCTCGCAGCTGCTTGTTGGGTCTTTTGGAGGGCAGTCCAAAAGATGATAGGTCCCTTTTTGTGAGCACTCCATAGCCTCAGTAATAGTGTCAGGCCTGGGGGCCTCTCTTTGAGCTGGATTCCCCTTTAGACCTGTCTCTGAACCTTTTTTTCTTCAGGCTCTTCTCTATTTCCATCTCTGCAATTTTTTCAGACAGAAACAATTATGGGTCATAGTTCTGACTGTGGGATAGCAACTCCATTCCTTACCTGTCTTTCTACTGGAGGTGGGCTCTACAAGTTCCCTCTCTTCACAGTAGGGCATTTCATCTAGGATCCCCACTTTGAGTCTTGAAGGTTTCTCACCTCCCAGGCCCAGAGACTTAGTCATCTTAAAAGAGCGCCTTGGTTGAGGATTGCCTGACTTGTGGGCATGCCTGTGGGGGACATGACTGTTGGATGACTCAGTAGTCAAGAAGGCTTGCTCTGCTTACAAGGACCTACATTCATTTCTCAGCAGCCACACTGTGGCTCAAAATCACCTATGACATCAGTTACAGGATGTCTCATACCTTTTCTAACCTCTGGAGACCTGTGGAGACACACAAACACAACATATAAATTCACATAAGAAAACACAAGTACACATAAATAAATTAATTTAAAAGCCTAAATAAACCTTTAAAAAGACAGAAAAACAAGAAAAAGAAAGTTAGGGTTGGTGAGATGGCTCAATGGTTAGGAACACTGATTGCTCTCTCCAAGGTCCTGTGTTCAAATCCTAGCAACCACATGGTGGCTCTCATCCATCTGTAATGAGATCTGATGCCCTCTTCTGGTGTGTCTGAAGACAGTGTACTTATATATAAAATAAATAAATAAATCTTTAAAAAAAGAAAAGAAAAAGCTAACTAGGTATGTCTACATGGCTCCTACCGTACTTCTTTGGCTATGAATTGAATTCCTTGGTCTGAGTTTTTGTTTGTGTGGATTCAGTGGTGATACGGAGTTGTAAATAAACCTTTCTTTCCCTAAGTTCCTTTTTATCAGAATGTTTTATTGAAACAAAAATGAAAGCAAAACAGCTGTTAGTATGCCAAGCCACTGGAAGCTGAAAACAAGCAGGGTTAGCTCTGCTTCCATCTGATAAGCAGAGGCCAGGCTCAGTTGGAAGAGATGGGGTCACTGTGTAGTAACAAAGGATCTCACAGTATAGCTTTGGGAGTCCTGGAACTCACTCTGTAGACCAGGCTGGCCCCCAAATCAAAGAGATCCACCTGCCTCTACCTCCTGCGTGTTGGGATTAAAGGCGTGTGTCACCATGCCTGGCTCTGTTAGGAGGTCATGTAAGAGTTGCCAGTGGCCAAGGACTGAAAGTTGAGGCCAGGTAAGTACTGCTATACCGGAAGGCACAGGTAGGCCAAGGTAAGAATTGTAACGGAGGCTTTGTTTGTTTGTTTGCTAGCCATTCATTTCTGTGTTTGGTTTTTTGAGTCAGGGTTTCTCTGTGTAGCATTGTCTGTTCTGGAACTCACTCTGTAGAGCATCCTGACCTTGGACTCACAATTCCACCTGCCCCTGCCTACCATTTGCTGGGATTAAAGGTGTGCCACTACCACCCAGCTAATAGTAGGTGATTTTTAATAGCTCACTGTCATCAATGAATAGGTCATCCAGATCCCCTGTCCCAATCACCAAATCAACACAGAAACTTCAGAATTAAAACTGCACCACAGAGGGCTGGAGAGATGTAAATAAGTCTTAAAAAGAAAGAAAGGAAGGAAAGAGAAAGAAAGAAAGAAATCCTATTTAAAAGAAAAGAAAAAACCTGCACCACAGAGCGAGTGGACTTGACAGATATCTATAAAGCATTCCATCTGATAACATCAAAACAAGCAATCTTTTCATAAATATTTATTTACATTCCAAATGCTATCCCTCCTCCTGGTTCCCCATTACCCTTCTTCTCTGAGAGAATGGGGCTTTCCTGGGTGTCTACCCACCCTGCTGCATCATGTCTCTGCCAGAGTAGGCTCATAGGCTCATGCTCTCCCACTGAGCCCAGACAGGTGGCTGTTTTGGGATTGGATCTCATAGTTAGGCTACAGCTTTAGGGAGAGTCTCCACTTCAGGTTTTAAAATCTGACAGTAAAAAACTGTTGATTTCTTAGATTCTATTAAATTGTAGTGAAATAAGTCTCAAAAACTAATAGTGAAAGAAATTACAGAGACTGTGGGCTTGGGAAATAATAGGTCAGCAAGAAAATGCTGTACAAACATAAGGATCCAAATTCAATCCCCAGAACCCACAGAAATAAAAGCATACATTGTGGTGCTTGCACTTGCAATCCCAGCATAGGCAGACAAAAACTGGAGCTTGCTGGTTATCTAGCCTAGTCTCCTTGGCAAGTTCCAGGCCAATGAAAGACAGTCTCTGCATGGAGGTGGCACACACCTTTACTTCCAGCACTCAGGAGGCGGAGGCAGGCTGATCTCGGGAGTTGAAGACCACCTGGTATACATAGTAAGTTCTAGGACAGCCAGGGCCACACAGAGAGACCCTGTTTCAAAAAAATACTCTTCAAAAGAAACACAGTAAATGACCTTAAGGTGGTGTCTTCTAGCTTGTGAATGCATGCGAACACACAAGCTATACAGGTACTCCTGAGTGAATAGCAGATCAGTGAAGAAATTAGAGCTGATAACTTAACAATTCTTAGAAGTACATGTAAATACAAATACTTCTGATAAGACTGCTGCAGTTCTACAAAGATATGTTTAGCTATGGAGGCTTACATTAACATTAAGAGAGGTGTGTGTGGCTCTAGTCAATGCTGCTCCTCCTCCTCCAAAATGAATTCTATAAACTCTTTTTGCCTTAAAAAGTGCAGAGGTGTCAGAAAGGTCATAGAAAAACAAAGACAAACCTAACTACCCAAAAGTCAGTACAGAGAAATAGTTGAGACCATGAAGGAAGTAATGGCATGGAGACTTAAGGACAGCATGGTCAGTCAGTCAAAGGGCTGGCTCAGAAAAGTTCACTTGATAAACCCTAGGAAAACTAACTGGGAGAAGAGACTTGAAGTAATTAGAGGTGAAGACTGGGTCATTATATCAAGTAACAATAACGTCCTGAGGATTATTAGGGAATTCTGTGAATAACCTATATTCCAGAAGCTGGTGGGTCCCTGGAAGAAATGGACAGATAAATGAGATGGTATCCGGTCTGCCTAATTCAAGAGTGCCAGCTCCCTCACTCTGCCTGGGCAGTAGAAAACATGATCATGCTCATATGTAAAACAAAGACTTCTAACTATAGGAGGCTGCTGGTCAGGCTTGTAACCCCAGCTACTTGGGATGCTGAGGAAAGAGGATCACAAACTTAACATATGCTTGTGCTACAGAATGAGTTTAGAGCCATCCTGGGCAGGTTGATAAGGCCTCCCCTCCAAGTTAAAAGTAAAAGGAGGTGTCAAAATGATTAATTGTGAGAATGGGGAAGAGCTTGAAATATAACTATCAAATGTATTCTTGGTATACAACCTATGTTTGTATAAAAAAAAGCTCATATTTCAGTTTGCTAAAGAAAACATAGTCATAAAGGTAGTAAAACTAGATCCCTTTTATAGACTACTAACAAGACAAGAACAGTTTAAGCAGGGCTGGCTCAGCTGTTAAAAGCACTTGCTGCTATTATAGATGACCCAGGTTCAGTTTCCAGTATCCACAGGGTGGTTCACAATCACCTGTAACTTGAGTTCCAGGGGATCTGACACTTTCCTCTGGCCTGTGTGGACACTGGGTTAGCATGTGATGTATGGAAAAGTCAGTAGGTATTTATTTATTGATGGATTATGCCAGTGATGAGTATACCAAGAAAGGGACTCAAGAAAAATCGCATTCACAGTAGCTTTTAAAAACTTGGCTGGGAACTGGAGAGATGACTCAGAGCACTGGCTCTTCCAGAGGTCCTGAGTTCAATTCTCAGCAACCACTTGGTGGCTCACAACCATCTGAAATGGGATCTGATGCCCTCTTCTGGGGTGTCTGAAGACAGCTACAGTGTATTCATATAAATTAATAAATCTTTCCAAAAATTGTGCTAGGTACGTACTTCAGTGGTAGAGTATTAAACAAGCAACATACAGGCAGTATGCTCAGTTCCTATTGCCACAGTAATACACCCCCTTCCCTGCATGTTAGGAATAAACCTAATCAAAGAAGTAAAAGACCTTTACAAAAGAAATGTTAAGAACACTACCCTAGAGCTGGAGAAATGGCTCTTTTAAGATCACATAAAGCTCTTCCAGGGGACCTAGTTCAGTTTCCAACACCTGTAACTCCAGCTCCTGAGGATCTGACATCTTTTTCAGTCTTCATGGTTACCCAAGTGTGCACACAGAAACACGTCAAAATAACAATAAATATGCAAATAATTATTTAAAAACACTAAAGAAGATGTTTAGAAGAAAAGATCTCCCATGCTTATAAAATTGCAAAAGCAGTCTAGTTTCTTTCTCAACCCCTCCCATTGATATTCTTTACAGAACTAAAGGTAATCTTAAAACTTATGTGGAAGCACAAGTATCCCAAGTAACTTAAGTTATCCTAGACAGTTTTGGGAGGTGTTGTGATACCTTATTTAAGTATACCTCAGAGCCATAAAACAGTAACAGCATGGTACTGCTCAGAGGCTGGCTACAGCCTCCAGGTCTTTAGCAGAGATGCAAAGCATATATGTGGAAAAGAAAGAGCCCCCTCAAACAAAAGGTGCTGCCAAGTCTGGATATCCAACACGGAGAAGGGTGAGACTAATCTCTGTCTCTCATATCATACAAAAGTCATCCAGTGCACATAAAAACTTCTGTGTAAGACCTGAAACTGAATAAGACTTTACTAGCTAAATAAATAATAGTAATTGATAGGGCTGGAGAGATGGCTCAGTGGTTAGAGCACTGACTGCTCTTCCAGAGGTCCTGAGTTCAAATCCCAGCAACCACATGGTGGCTCACAACCATCTGTAATGGGATCTGATGCTGCCTTCTGGTTTATCTGAAGACAGCAGCAGTGTACTCACATACATAAAATAAATAAATCTTTAAAAAAGTAGTAATTGATAAATGGTATTACATGGGCTAGGATTCTTCTGCACAGCAAAGGAAACAGCAGAGTCTTCACAGTGGGAGAAAAAGTTTGCTGAGTCTGTAGATCTTTTAGGGAATTACTATGGAGATAAGTATCATGTGCTTTCTTTCATAAAATCTAGAAGTGTGAGGAGTGGGGGGGGGGGGCTAACGAACAACAGGCATAATGGATACTCAGAGACAATGCCACTCATTTTCTCATATGTAAAACCTAAGTTTTTCCAAATAGATATAGGACACAGAAGTAGAAACCAGCAAGGGCCTAAAGGGGGTGGGTAATGACTGCTTTCTCTGTACATGGAGTCTAGCTTTAATGTAAATCTAGTTGTAAAACAAAGCAAAAGGGGGAGCATTGGGAAGAGGGAGGTTCCAGCAGCAGAATGGAGGAAGGTGGAGAGGGAGAACCTAAGCTGAGACCAGTGATAGACCCTGAGAAAGTCCGTACATAAGAAAATGAATCATAGTCAAGCAACATCGATTGTTACAAAATAATTGAACAAAGAATTCACTTATATTTGTATGTAACACTGTATGTGCTCACATCCACACAGTCAGATGAGGCATGATCTGTCATGGATTTTAAAGCCACAAGTATCAGCAGATGATCAAGACACCTCAGGTACATCTGTAATATGAAGATTAGAAAGGGGAGAATTATCGTTTAGGAAATATACATTATTATGTCAGACGTGTAAATAAAAAATGAATGTTGTTTAATGAGTACTTTCTTCTGAGGGATGGTGAGAAACCATGTATTACAATTCAAGTGGTATTCTGAGGCTGGCCTGACTTTGGAAAGGAGCACACTCTGCCTTTGTGGGGCATGCCATTAGTGTCTAGTTTTCTGCTTAAATAGGAAACAAAAGTATGAGGGAGAGATAAATGAGAGCTTCTAGTCAGGTGCCCGCCTAACCTGAGCCCCAGAATTCAGCTCTGATTTCAGTCTATGATATCCAGACACTCAGGGATCGTTCACTTGGTCTTATGCAAACAAGACTGGTTCCAAGTTTACTTCTGCAGGTCAGTGTCCTCTGCAAAGATGGTATTATTGCATTATGTGTATTATATGAACAGTCTAACTCAAACTCTACTAAGTACTTAGAAAATACATTTAAGCCAGATGGTAGTAGTGCACACCTTTAATCCCAGCTTTCACTCAGGAGGCAGGGTCAGGTGGATCTCTGAGTTCCAAGGCCAGTCTGGTCTATAGAATGAGTTCCAGGACATCCAGGGCCACACAGAGAAATCCTGTCTTGAAACCCGCATCCCCAAGACAAAATTTCAACTCAGAGATCTTGGTAAACAAAGAGTTAAGCCTACTATATAGTCAGCAAAAACTAACTAGAATCTTTTATTGAGCTGCAACAAATTGGTCTTATTAGTTCTGTGTTCTGTCTTTTTTTATGGTTCTGATTTGTTTCAGCTAGTACTTCATCCCTGCTTAGCCTGACTGCTTCATCTTTGAGTTAAGAGCCCTAGGAACAACTCCTTTTAGCCCAGCATGCCTGCGTTCGAGTCTCATGCTGCTGCTTTATGTTTGTTCATCCATCAGAGATACTCATCACTTCCTGGAGTCTGTTCTGCATCACTCATGAAAAAATGGTCACAGTTAACTCTGAAGGTGACTTGTGTAAGATATAGGTAGTTTCCCAACTTCTTGGTAATTATAGAAGTTGTTACATGTTTTCATTGATGAGCTGTTACAGACTTTTATCTCAGGAAAGATCTTTGTGTAGCTTTTCCGAATAAGCTACACAATAAGCATTTTCTTGTTGCTATCATATTTGAAAAACCATCAGCAAAACAGCACAAAGCCCAGATCCTGTTATTTCAGTAATTTTCTGTCAGAAAACATCTTCAGATATTGAATAAAATATTTAAAAGCCTTTAAATGCAGAGCTGGCTTCCATATATGAAAACCTGAATAGGAAGCGTATCTTTGGTTCATGGTGTGAGGCATTTAGGTCAGGTTTGTCGTTGGTCTCCAGGGAAGCCTGCTTGTGACCCTGAAAATCTCTAGGACATAATGTGAAAAGCAGACTCAGGCCAGTGAAGCCCCATGGCTGAAGCATGCGTGAGAAGTTTCTGGAGGGATGCACCCTGTGCAAGATTGTGCAAGATGGCTGCGGGTGAACTGTCTGTGAATGGTGAGCTTTACTCTTAGAAATGACAGAACATTGAAAACTATTCACCACCAGCTAAGTTAAAAGAAGTAGCAAGTGCTGCAGCCAACAGTGTCCAACACTAGTGTGAGCAAGTTCGGAGAGAAGCAGTCTAAGGTATCCCAGGGACACCACTCTCTGGAGAGCCCGGCTTGCAGCTGTTGTTTTGTTTTTCAAAGTGACAGGGCTAGAAGAAAGAGAAAGTAGGTAGTCTGTGCTTTCTCCTTAGCCAACAAGGAATGTCAGGAAAGATCTGCCAGTCACCTGTTTACCTCCTGAGGAGGAACAGGCCAGGCTCCCTACTGGAATTCTGAATAAGAAGCTTGAGGGGCTTATCCTCACCGTCACCCAGGGCATCTAGTAAGACCCAAACAATAATTTTGAAAATAAGATTTCCTTGACTTGGAGTAATTTTTTTTAAGATTTATTCATTTTTATATATTTGAATACACTATCGCTGTCTTCAGACACACCAGAAGAGGGCACCGGATCCCATTACAGATGGTTGTGAGCCACCATGTGGCTGCTGGGAATTGAACTCAGGACCTCTGGAAGAAGAGTCATTGCTCTAACCACTGAGCCATCTCTCCAGCCCCCGACTTGTAGTAATTTTTTAATGTAATTTTTATGTCTCTATGTGTAGCACTATTGAATAAGTCCACATCCTTTGTTCAGGTGAACCTTTTCTATGTGAACGTGTTTCTTTGGTGCCAGTCTAATTCGGGGCGCTGCACTTCAGCAGCTCTGTGCTGTTGACTGCAGCAGTTCTGAGGAAATGGTCTTCCAGCCCATCACCCTGTTTTCATGTGTTAGGACAAAGGGAAACCACTTCTTATAAATCTGGTTGTGTGTTCTCTCTCTGAACATAAGAAATTTTGGGTGTCTGAGAGTGTCCCTGAAGGTGGAGTGCCCCACCTCCCTGAATGCAAGGATTGGGCGGCGCATGGGAAATGCAGGCTCAGACCCAGGGCTTCATGCGTGCTGAGTCTCATCCTCAGCCCCGTGGCATTTCTGTTATGCAGTAGAAAATGTATGGATTCCTCAGCTTAGAATTTGCCTTGTCTCACAGAATGGACAGAGGGCGCATGGGACTGAGTACCATGTCTTGCTCTAAGAATCTGTAGATCACTTGTGTACTTTGCACACATCTTAATTTTTTGACTCTCCACTCTATTTTAAAGAATGAGTTGGTCCTGTCCTTTTCCCCCCCTCCTTCCAATCTTGTCTTTTATGTTTTGTGGGAATTTTGTGATCTTTCTTTTCTTTCAAAGTTATAACTAAGTGGTGTAAAAAATCTTTTAGTTTGCAGGTAAAAATAACCTACATATCAGTTATTTCTTACATGACAAACAGCTACTAGATGAGAAGACAGACTTGTTCTGCAGGGTTTTACCAGAACCTCTCTTGTCTGGTCTGTGGGCAGTGTGAGCGAATACTTTGGTTCCCAGTATTGCTATATAGTAAGGTGGACTTGTTTACATGGCTTTAGAAATCTTTCAAAATGAGTTTTTAATAGATTTGGTTTCATAGTGCTGTGCAAATTTGGCTTAACAAGGTGAATTAGGTAACTTGAAATGAGTTTGGTTTTATTTTTTCATGGATGCTGAGGTGTTTATAGTGGATGGATTTTAGGCATTTGGGGGGAGGGGCATAGGCATACATGTTTGCTTTACCAAGGGTTAGTGTCAACCCACATTATGGTTCATGCTAGGTTAGTGCTCTGCTGCTGTTTTTATACCCCTAACCTCCACATCCTCCATTTGAACCTTGTTGCTGTTTTTATTGTTACAATTTATTCTTGGAGACCTGGCTGGGCTTGTATTAATTACCTTAGGAGCTGCTGTAATTTCCTCACTTTGAGATTGGGGGCTCTGTTTACCTGAAACATGGGATTCCTTATGTGCTGTGTTAGTGCCGTCTTCACTGTGGCCATACCTGTGTGGCTAGCTTGCTTGTTTGGTCTTTTGTCAAATGCGTAGGGGGCTTTCAAAAAGACATGTGCTTAGTTGCTTCTCAAGCACTGCCGCTGTGCTTCTTCAAGTGTGCCTCTGTTTCTGTGTCTTAATTTCAAGCACCGTCATTTGTACCTGTCCCCTTACTCTTGTTCTCTGTTGAAAAGGTGGTTATTTAAAAACCCGACTTACTTAAGAAATAGAAAAGACAAAAGAAAACTTGCTGTTGTCTCCTGTGGACAGACGCTTCTCCCTGCCTTGGCTTGTGGAGTTCCCTGGTGTTGGCTGTCTGGAATCCCCTTTCTAAGGCCCCACTTCCCTGCACACTAGCTTGGTATGCTAGGAGAAGCTGCAGTCTGTTGGCTGGTCTTTATTTACGGAAACAGCAGGGTTGAGATTGATTGCGTTGTGGAGAGACAGTGTGTGGATGAGGGAGGGTCACAGCACATGCTCAGTCCTGTCAGTGTAAGGGAAGTTTCAGCGTTCTGCGTGAAGGCTTAGGTCATAGCACAAGCTCAGTGAGAGCTCTGTGAGGTCTCTCAGCCTGCATGTGCCTCCATTTTGAGTACTTAGAGTAGAAAAGGGCAGAGTTTTAGCAGTAAGTAGAGGTGCAGGAATCCAGCTAGACTCACGAGAGCCTCTGTTAGTCATGGATGATCCATTCAGCCCCTGCAGGTAGGCAATCTTCCCCTGGCCTTACCCAGACATTGGCTTTGCTGCTCAAGCTCCTTCTGAAGATGTTTATGAATCATCTCGCCATTCACAGTGCATGTTCCTAAAGCCTTTGATTCAGCCAGCTGGCCATGCAGAGGTGGCATTGCGAAGCATAAAATCCGAGCTGTGCGTGGGGGTCTACCAGGCGATGAATTAAGCACATGTACAGTGTGAAGCTTTGTGAGTCTGTCCATGTCCTCTTCCCCTCTCCTTCATCTCTTCCTCTCTTCCCTGTGTTTAGAGCCTGGGTTTGCCCAATGCTACAGAGCAAACCTGCAGACTGCCTCATTACCCATGTGCCTTGTAGAAACTGCTGGGCCACAGAATGGATCTGTTTGGCTGTTTTAGGAAGGGTGGTAGGTGGGCAGCTATTGGTTGCTTTGAAGGTGGGTGGAACTTGTTTTGATTGAGAGCCTATTTGCTAGAGCAAATTATAATTTTTACGAGGTGACCCAGGAAGGGGATAGCTGTGGGTCATGATTGCAACTGTGTCATCCTAGTGTGTTTTCAGAGGGGCCACCATCACATCAGCATCTCTTCTGTCCTTTCTGAAGGAGCAGAGCCTTCTTTTTGGAGTTTGTGGCAATTTTCTTGCCAGCTTTGAAAGACTATAAACATTGATGTCTGTTAAAATTGAGATTCACATACTTTTTTTATTTGTTCTTGTATGTTAGTTTTAGCTTTGTGGTGTATGTATTTTATGTGATTTTTGCATTGAGTGAGGGGAGAATGGAAAAAATTTGGTGCTAAAGAAGCAGAGTTATGGACAAGGTCACATTTGGTACCTGCAGCTTGATGTCTGACCATGGAGTAGCCCTCTACCCAGGTGAAGTTGTCTTTGGTTCTGTTTGGGTTTTTTATTTTGTTTTGTTTTGTTTTTCCCCTTTACCTCCTGTTTTCAGAGAGAGCCCAAGTAGGTGGTTGTCACCACGGTTTACTAGGGAGCCAATCAGCATAAGCAGATTTTGTGCAGTGGAATTCTTACTCACACAGGGAATTATAGAAGTTTGGTGCCTCTTCCTTTTCCCCTTTGGGTTTGGGAACAATTTAGAAATAAGTCAGGCTTTGTGCAGTTGTGAGGACTATAGAAAGTATTCTACAATAAAGGAGTGTGAACCATCCCCTTCTAGGGGTCAGGAGACATTCGCAGTGCATTGACACCAAGGAAGACTCGTAAGGTCTTAGCTGGAAACAGGGATCTTATCATAAGAGCCTCTGACCAGGGCAGGAGGTTCAGCAGTACTGACATTTAAATTTTCCTGAGTCATTCATTTGTTTTCTTGCGCACTTAGTTGTAGAATTTGAACCAGAGAGATGCTGTGTAGAGAAGTAATGTAGGGTTAGGGTCTTTGTTGGTATTTCTGTGTTTGATTCCTATTCCTGTGAGGGCCAGTTTCTGTTATGACAATGTATATTTGAACATTATGTTTGGAAATTTGGGGATAATACCCAGTGTTTCCCACAGTGCATAATGTTGCTTCTGGAACCAAACCATATGTTTGAGTGTTTGAGAGAATACTGATTTGTTGTGGTTATAAAGACTTTACTCTTTCTTCTTTCATAGTTTAGATTTTGGGGGTTGAGGTACACCTATTTGGCAGGCTGGCTAGTCCAGCTTTCATGGTGTTTTGGTACAGCCATCTCCTTTAATGAGAAGATTTGGAGTTCCTTTCTGGGCTTTGTGGATGGCCTCTATGTTTCAGAGTTGATTTTCTATGCTCCACATGCAATAAAATCAGAAATACTGTTTTCTGTGTATATGCTCTTACTTTCCTTCTTGAGAAAATTTGGGGGGGGGGTATTGCTTCTGAATGTCTGTCTCCTGTCCAAGGGTTTCAGGACATGTCTGGAGGTGAAGGGTAGGTAGCATTGCAGTTATTCCTGGTTGGTAAGGGCCTCTGTGCAGGTTGATCAGTAGATAATGCTGGCCACCGGCTCATTCCCCACTTGTTGTACTTGGGAGTATCAGGAAATGGGAGGAAACATAGGAGGTTGCAGTTAGGAGAGAATGGACAGTTTTCAACCCATTACCCTGCTGCTACTTGTTCATCAGTCGCTGTGGACTCTTGACTGGAAATCTGAGTGAAGCCATGCATTTCAAGTGTGTGTGCATGCACATACAGCCGATCCCTAGTGGAGCAGCCTGGACACACTTACTGCTTGTGTGTCACTGATGCCACTTGTTAATACCATCTGCTTCTAGTCTGTCTTTTAGGCAGACTCCCTGGTTGAGGCCACCCTGAGCTCCCTCAGGCCTGGTGTATTACATGCTGCTGATTCTCTAGTCTCCTGAGCTCCTGACCACTTCTTCCTCCTGAATTCACCTTTTCTTTTCCACTTTGCTTTTTGTCCTTACTGATCCATGTTCTGCTTACCAAAAACACGCTTGTTCTAAGCCTGTGAAAGATGTTAGATGGGGGAAAGCAGGAAACACCAGCTAAAGGAACACTTTAGAAGCCCACATGGTTGATAATCTTCTGTATCATAAAGTTTCTGATTCAGGCACCACAGGTAATTATATGTTTAAAATAGTGTGCACTATCATACTGACACACAGGTGAACTTATTTAGCCAAGCTGAGCTAGAGATCACTTGTGCTAACATTCTTGGAACTAGACATTCATTTGTGGTTACGTGGTTATTTTTTTGAATGGGCAGGTATCACCTCTTTTTTTTTTTTTTTTTTTTAAAGAAAGAATTAATTAATTTTGGGTTTTTTGAGGCAGGATTTCTCTGCATAGCCCTATCTGTCCTGGAACTTGCTCTGTAGCCCAGGCTGGCCTCAAACTCATTGAGATCCTCTCTGCTTCCCAAGTGCTGGGATTAAAGATGTGCACCACCTCTGCTCTTTTAAATATTTGTCTTTATCCTCAAGTAAAACCTTTTGCCCCTTCTGTGAAGATTGAGCCCACAGCCTGACTGCTGGTTGGTAGTTAAGTGCTCTACTGTTAAGTTGTACTCTCTGTCTTCATTGTATTTGAAACAGGATCTCAGTAAGTTGCTTAGTCTGGCTTAAGCTTGGCAATTCTCCTGTCTCAGCCTCTTTCATAGCTGGGATTATAATCATATACTACCTGAAATTTTGTTTTTACTTTGTTTCTTATTTTACTTCATGTTTATTAGTGATTTGCCCATGTATATGTGTGTGTGTGCCACAAGCTTGCCTGGGGTCAGAGCTCACCAGAGGAGAGCATTGGATCCCCTGGAACTGGAGTTACTGACAGTGCTGAGACACCATGTGTTTGGTCGGAATTGAACCTGCATTCACTAGAAGAGCAGTTAGTGCTTTTAACTGCTTAGCCATCTTTCTAGCCCCTGGGTTTTTAAAGAGGATCTCCTAGATCTGGTAACAGTTGGTGTTTCTATTCTTAACACATGTGAGGAAGATAATTGATGTCTTTTGCCCACCATATTCACAGCACTACAATAAAGAGTTCTTACACAATGACCTGGACTTGAAGCATTTCAGACTCTTCCATTGGGCAGAGAGACCTTGGAAGTGTGCTGTAGCCCTTGCGTACTGGCTGTGTTCTCTCTCTGGGAATGCTGTCAGGCTTATTATGTAGTTTGATTTCAGTCTTTCTTAGGAGATCATGTCAACCTTGGAGGACAGCTGTTGTGTTTGCTATGCATATGCATCCATGTGAACTCTTGCTAAGCTGTGATTGTTGAAGGCATTTGGACTGGGGTAGAGTTAGATGCAGTTGCCGGGTGCCCTATGCAGATCATTGAATGGAAGGTAAGAAAGTAAGACAGAGAACAAAACTGTCATAGCACTTGAAAGCAGCTCTTTCTCCTCTGCAGTCTACACAATCTTCCTTGTAAATAGCCAGTGCATGTTTCCTCTTTCCTTCCTTTTATAATAATCCAGTCAGCTTTCCAACTCTTCCAGCCTTGGTCTCAGCCACCTAAATGCTAGACTCTCAGCCTTGTGCACACACACTTCTAACATAGTTTCCAACCCGTCTTTCAGATATGAGATGGTTTTGAGTGAAAGGTCATATTCATGGTTCTTCTCAGGGTAGACAGAGTTTGTTACTCGTCAGCTAATGCTCTTAGTTCTGGACACGGATTATAGTCTGAAGAGGCCTGTGGGAGAGCTGCTTCTCTAATTAATTGTTATGACTTCCTCAGGCTTTTCCTCTCTTCTGCAGAGCCATAAGACTATCACAAGCCTCTCAGCAGCTCCCTCAGAGGAACTTAACTATGCTTCCAGCTTTGCAGCATGCCTGTGTTGATCCATGCCTGTGGGTGTGGGCTCTTCTCCGTACTTTGTTTTTGAGTAAAAGCTGAACTCTGTTCCTGTTAAAGTTTGTCAGACCTGTTCTCGAATTGATTTTGCTTGGAAGATTAGCCTTCTGTCCCCAGTGACTTTATTACCTTGGAATACAACCTGCAGTTGCTAACTATAGCTAAGACACACTTGATTTAGAATATTAGAGTCATTGTTCATTCAAAATATACTTATTAGTGTCCACCCGCTTTAGACACTGGGGAATGCAAATCAAAACTACACTGAGATTCTGTCTCATCTCAGTCAGAGACTGTGATTAAGAAAGCAAATTAGGGGTGTGGGATGGGAAAGGGCTGGACAGATACGACAGTGGTTAAGAGCAATTAATGCTCTTCCAGAGGCTCTGGGATTTAGTTCCCAAAACCCACAAGGTGGTTTATAACCATCTCTAACCCCAGTTCCAAATGAGCCAATGCCCTCTTCCAACTTCCCTGGGCACCAGGCACACAGGTGATGCATGTACATACGTATAAGCAAAATATTTATACACATAAGGTAAATAAATCTAAAGAAAAGGAAACAAATAGGGCCTCTGTTAGAGGTCTGAAGTTTGCTTCACGGCGTCCATATTCTGTGGCACATAATTCCCTATAACCCCAGTTCAGTGAGATCTGAACACCTTCTGGCCACTGCAGCCATTGACTGCACTGTCCAGGTGCACACATACACTTTAAAGGCGATCAGAATGACTTTGAAGGGGAAGTGGGCAGAGAGGAACACTCACGCACCGATTTTAGTAATACCAAATGGTGTAGCCACTGTGGAGATGAGTTATAGGCATTCCTCAAGAAACCCAAAAGTAGTAAACCCACTGTGCCATTCCTAGGCCCATCTACCAGGAGTCCATCAGTGTGTCAGAAATGCTCTGTACCGTTCAGTGTCACCTGTAGACATGGACACACCAAGGTTCTCGCTAACATGGAAATAGATCAGGACAGTGCGCCGTGTATGGAGTGAATTCAACTATAAAGAGTTGTGGATGTAAATGGAGCCGCAAGATGATCCTTTTAAGTTTTTTTAAAAAAAAAAGCTAGACTGAAAAATAAGTATCACATGTTCCTTCTCCTAGATTAAAAAGTGACATGAAATGGAGGACAGACTGCCTAGGAGACAGGATGTGGGAAGGGTGAGAAGTACACATAGCACACATGGCAAAAATGCTCCAAGGAACCCCATTACTTTACATAGTTACTACATGCCGGTTAAAGCTATAAAGTATGCATTGGTGAGCGCCAGTCTGCCCTTGGACATAGTGGGGAGCTGATAGTAGGCTTGGCTCCAATCTTCACGGTGGTTTTCCGTTTGTATTATTTGTAACTGTTCCCAAAAGTTCGGACTGATAGAGGCCACAGTGGCCATCACATAGCTAAGAATAGCAGTGTCTGCAGCAGGCCTGTCTAGTTCATACCATAGCTCTTTTCCTGTTTCTACAGCCTCAGTTATTCGCCCTTATTGGGGTGGGGGTGGATCTTGTCAAGACTACATGTGAAACCAGTTTGAATTGAGTCTCTGTTCTGTTTCTGGGGTGTGAATTCTTGGCACTGTGTAGTAATATCCAGAATGCAGTTCCCTCCTGCTTCCTTTTCTTCAGGATGATGAAGTAGTCATGTCCATTCCCAGGCCAGCCCTAGGGTGGTCAGGCCCAAGGCACAGGATCAGAAGAAGCCTCTCTGGCTGGTGGTTTCAGCCTTGCTTCCTTCTAGCAAAGACTCTTCTCCCTTTTTGAAATTCAGATGCAAGCTTTCTGCCTCTTTCTGTCCACTCCCTGTTTACTTCTTAGACTAAACTGTTTCCATGGTAACGGGTTACTTTTCAAAGGGAACATCTTGTCATTTTATTTAATCCACTGCAGCTGAAGAGAGCTGAAATATTAAGTTGTAGTTGCTATGGATACTGCTTTGTTACATCAGTTTCTTCTGTATCCCATTTCATATACAATGAATTTCTTTTCCCTTTTTCTTTTTGATACTAAAAAAATAAATAACAATGACCCACCATCAATCTTTGTTATTTGGCTTCTGCAACTGTTTAGTTTTCATATCCCAACCAAAGATTTGTAGAATAGTAGAGGCTGAGAGTCAGCTATTTTTCAAAACATATATAAATTATATTAGCTATACAGAGAATTCTCTGTGCTAGGAGAGAGAATGGTAGTTTTTAAAATAATGAACATATACATATTAAGCTGGATCTGTGATATTTTGGTGTTTCAAATTGGCAGAGGTTCCTAGGAACATACACTGTCTTTCACTCACAGACTCTCATAATACACTCATGTGCACACTCACATACTTACACACACACACACACCTTTTTTTTTTTAAGATTTTATTTATTTATTTTTTATATGAGTACATTGATGCTGTCTTCAGACACACCAGCAGAGGGCATCAGATCCCATCACAGATGGTTGTGAGCCACCATGTGGTTGCTGGGATTTGAACTCAGGACCTCTGGAAGAGCAATCAGTGCTCTTAACTGCTAAGTCACCACCTCCACCACTTCCCCCCTCCCCACTCCACTTCTTTCTGGGGTTTCTTGTCATTGTTTTAGATTAGATGACTTGGAGTTGTTTGCTTGGCCTTTTCTGAGAAAGATTTTCTCTGTGTAGCCTTGGCTGCCCTGGAAATCAGAGATCCACCTGCTTCTGTCTCCTCCATGTCTAACCTTGGAGTAGATTGTTCATTGACTCTGTAACAGTTATGTGCTCAGCTCTCAGTAGTAGACCTGCAGACTGTATCTGTTACCCAGCCTCTCTCATGTCTGCCTTTCTTTCCTATTTCAGTCTATTTGTAGCACATCTGTTGACTTTTAAAAACTGTAGCTCCCACCAGGCAGTAATGGCACACACCTTTAATCCCAGCACTCAGAAAGCAGAGGCAGGCGGAGGTCATGTAGTCTCCAGAGAGAGTTCCAGGACAGCCAGGGCTGCACAGAGAAACCCTGTCTCAGAAAGCAAACAAACATTGAACCATAGAACCACAAGCAGAAGAGCATGCAAGTGTGGGGGAGGTGTGTGTGCGAGTGCACTCGCACAGGCACATGTGAGTGTACGTATCAGTGCTCCTACATGAGGATGCACTGCTTCTCTTGAGCGTTCAGTCCTGCGGCCCTTGCCTGGCTAGTTCTACCTCTTTCCATCCCAGTACCTACGGCCACTGAGCTTTCAAGAAAGTTACATTGACATTATTTTTATGTTATCCAGTTTCTTTATAAGTCTTAAAATTAACTTTACACACAGAGTTGGGTCTCTTTTTCCATCATGTGTTCCAACTCATGTCATCAAGCTTGGTAGTGGCACGCTCCTTTATCCCTGAACCATTCTCCAAGCCCCTCACTTAGAACTTTTTTTCAATGTGTGTGTGTGTGTGTGTGTGTGTGTGTGTGTGTGTGTGTGTACACGTACATTCTATGATGCATAGGTGGAGGCTAGAGGACAGATTTCCAGAATTGAGTTTCTACTAATAAGTATTCATGTGCACATTGTACACTTGCCTTCATGTGGGAACTTAAATTGGCCGTAGGGTGTTTGCCATTCCAGCAGTAAGGAAAAATAGAAACCGAAACATTGCACCCCATCCTTAAATATCAACTATTGTTGGGTCTTGATGTGGCACAAGAATGATGGTATTCAACATGGCAGCCTCGTGTGTGGTGGCGGCGCTCATGGGTCTTGAGTTTGAGACTAGGTATTGAGATTCTGCCTCAAAAGCAGCAAATGCAACAAACCGAGTAGCTATTAAAATGTTTCTGCCCTCTCCAGTTCCATAACTGTGTGGCTGTGTGTTCTTCCTCTCATTTCAACACGGCTGCAGCAGCCCAGTGCATATAAAAGTCTGTTACTGTGAGGTCATCCTAGACAACTGTTGTCACTGTGCTTCTTCTGGTTGTTGCCATTGCTCTTTTGAGAAATGGTCCTCTGAGTAATCATGGCTGGCCTATAACTTACCGTGCAGACCGTGATAGCCTTGAACTCACAGAGATCTGCCTAATTCTCCTGAGTAAGTGGAATCGTAGGTAGATCTCACAACCATTAGGGAACCATAAAATAGCACAGACATTCTAGAATAGGTCAAAGGGTGAGCTGTAGATCCATGAGAGAAGCTGTGGTTTAGGCTTTCTGAGGTACAATAGGAGCTCCTTAAAGTCAGAAAAGCATTTGGAAAGTCGTGGAAAGGCTTTTGCAGGCTAGTTTAGTCATGGCTACGTAGGAAATAGAAATGAACGTGTTAGGGTGGAAACAGTGGCTACACAAAGAGGTTGTTTTGGTATGATGGTATATACTCCAGAAGCAGAAGTGGAGAGAGAGGCAGAGAGATCTCTGGGTTCCAGGCCAGCCTCATTTACACAGAATTGCAGCTGAACTGATATTACACAGAGAAGCCCCATCTTCCCAAACCAAAACCAGACCAAGCAGTTAGTTTTAGAAAGCCCGTTTTGACTTGGCCTGTTGAGTTCTTGGTGTGGTTCTTGAAGCAGTTTCTCTGCATAAACTAGAACAGTCATCTACAACCTTCTATGTCTAAAAGGAAAGCCAATGCTAACCCTAAGTGAGTATTTGTGTGAGCAGGTCACCATGACAACATGTTCCTAGTCACCTGCTTTTCTTGTACTGTCATGGTTTTATTCCCTCTTGAAAATGCCCACCGTCTTTCTTGCCATCTCCTTCCAAGGTTTCCAGTCCACTCCAGGCTGAGGGACTTGGCTGTGTGCCAGGGGTAAGGGGCACAGGATAACAAAACAACAACAAAGGAATGACCTTACTGCCTCGGATGGGGCTGGCTGAGCTTTGAGAGGGGCGCATCACAAAGCTCACACAGGACAGACATGCAGTGGAGCAACAGAACAGTTTTCAAAAATGTATGCAGGGCCATGGTCATTGCTAGCTCGGGCCATGTTTACTCTCCTCTCACCCTTTGTCACTGCTACTGCTGACCTCCCTAACCTTTCCCCAGACAGTTCTCCTGATGAAAACGCTTGTTGGAGTATAAGGAAAAAGTGAGACAGGCCATTGGTAAAGTGTTTGCCTGCAATGTGTGGTCCCTGAGTCTGGTGTCAGGGCTCTGAGCGTGATGCAGCACACTGTGGTTTTGTGCATTGTTTGTTTGTGAGACGTTTTCTGTCTGGAATTCACTCTATAGATCATGCAAACTCACAGAGGTCCACCTGCCTCTGCCTCCTGAGTGAGTACTGGGGTTGAAGGCCTGTGTCACCACCACCAGGTAGTGTCACACCTGTGTAATCTCAGCCCCCAGGAAGGAAGGAAAGATCAGAAGTTCAGACTTTGCTGATGTACATGGTGAGAGCCAGGAGGGTGACCAGGGCTTCATAGGAGCTCCTGCCTCACACATGCTACAGAAGGTTGGAGACAACAGAAGAGATTGAGTCAGTTCTCAGAAGGACGGGAGGCTAACTGAGCACATGTGCTTGTAAGCCTACCTACTTGAAGAAGGGTTAGGAATGGTGAGGAGCTGCCCTTGACAATGTCCCTGGGCTGGAGAGAAGGCTCAGCGGGTAAGAGCGCTGGCTGCCCTTCCAGAGGACCTGGCTCAATTCCCAGCACCCACATGGCAGCTCACTGTGTCTGTAGCTTCAGTTTCCTGTCCATCTGATGCCCTCTTCTGTATGGACACATGATACATCATAAGTAAATAAACAAGTAGTAACGACAAAAGGTTGTCTTTCATCTGCTTGAACTGAGTTACTTCGCTTGAAAAGAATTTTCAACTGTTTGTGTCACAACATTTGTTAACCTTCTGTTCTCTTCACTACAGGAGGCTGAACAGTACTCAAGGGGAAATTCGAGTTGGCCCCAGCCACCAGGTAAATATTTTACTAACTTGATAGCTTTTTATTTCCTTTTCTCTGGTTATATCTTCATTCTTTTGAGTAGCATCTTAAGAATGGTTACTGATATGGAGAATTTTCTATTTATTTTTAAGTCCAGAGTTACAGGTTTTGTATGTGCCTCTCCCACCAGTGTGTGTGTGTGTGTGTGTGTGTGTGTGTGTGTGTGTGTGTGTGTGTGTGTGTGTGTGTGTAGCAGCAGCGTTGTCTCTGTGAGACAGTTTCTCACTGGCCCTGTACTTAGGCTGTTGACCAGCAGGCTTCAGCAGTTCCTCCACCCTGGCCCTGCTGCAGGAGCAGCAGCCACACCTGGCTTTTATGTGGTTCCTGGGGTCTGAAGCAAGGCCTCCATGCTTATGTAGTGGGTGTGCTCTCTAATAGTGTCCTGAAGTTTTGAGACAGTGAACTGCTCTGTAGCCGAGTCTGAGCTGTATATAGCATAAACCTGCACTTCCAACCCTGCCTGTGTTCCTCTGTGCTGGGGTTACAGACGTGAACTACATCCAGCTTGAGGGGTCTTTCCTCCTGGTCATATTACCAAGTGTTAAAATATAAAAAGCAGCTGTGGGAAGATGGGATGATGGATAGGAAGAAAGAATGGGCTGGAATGTGTGTGTTCGCCCTTCAGTTTTACAGAAGTTTTATAATGAAACCCATAATTTTATACTATAACTTAAAAGTTAATAATAAGAAAAAAGAATTTTTTAAAAAAGATTTAACTAGAGGCAGAAAAATCTCTGCAGATTGGAGGCCAACCTGGTCTATATAGGGAGTTCCCAGACAACCAGGGCTCCATAGTGGAACACTGTCTTGGGGTATTTGATACCCTTTTCTGGCTTCTATAGGCACCAGGCTCACATATGCTACATATACATGCATACCAGTGAAAAGTACTTATCCTTATAAGATGAAAATAAGCAAACTTTACTAAAGAAGACTGAGAGTGCCACTCCATGGTGGAGACTTGCCTCTTGTGTGAAGCTCGAGGCTCCTCTTCCACCGCCCCTGGAAAGGAGGAGAAGTATTTTAAACAGGCAAGATGGTGGGGACTTTTCAGCTGGATCTTGGGTGAGCTGTGCTCTGATATTTGTTCAGTGCACTAAGGAAGGTTCCTCTGCTTAGGATTCCGTTAGGAACATCTGAGGGGAGCACTCTGGCCGCTGTGGTCCACACCTCTGGCAGGGTTGTCCTAGTCACTTGAGGCCTGGTCTTTTGTAAGCATTGCTGGCATTCCAGACTAGTGCTGCTAGGCTGTTCTCCACAGATGTGAGCTGCATTCAGTGGTTTTGACATGAACTAGTGTTTGGTCATGTCCCCTTTGCTAAACCCCAGGGAAAATGGGCATATTGTAATGACCTTGAACTGTCACTTGAGTGAACTGTGTGTTGGGGAGATAGCCAATATGTTTGAAATTACAGATCACAGCAATCTTTGTGTGGCCATAAAAGATATAGGTGTTTCCTAGTTGTTCTGTTGTTATTTGTTTGGTTTTTGGTTTTTGGTTAGATTTTTAACATTTTATGTGCCACATACATTTCTAAAGAATTTATTTTAACTCTCTGATGAGAGAAAAGTAAAAAAAAATAATAATAATAAAGACATTGTCTTAGTCGGCGTTTCTATCCCTGCATAAAACACTATGACCAAGAAGCAAGTTGGGGAGGAAAGGGTTTATTCAGCTTATACTTCCATGTTGCTGTTCACCACCAAAGGAAGTCAGGCCTGGAACTCACACAGGGTAGGATCTTGGGAGGCAGGAGCTGATGCAGAAGCCATGGAGGGATGTCACTTACTGGCTTGCTTCCCCTGGCTTGCTGAGCCTGCTTTCTTATAGAACCCAGATCTACCAGCTCAGGGATGGCACCACCCACAGTGGACTGGGCCCTCCTTCCTTGATCACTAGTTGAGAAAATGCCTTACAGCTGGATCTCATGGAGACATTTCCTCAAGGGAGGCTCTTTTCTCTGTGATAACTCCAGCTTGTGTCAAGTTGACACAAAACCAGCCAGTATAGACATTTGTCAAAATGGAGAAAGCAACAGAGGGATAGTGTTTGTAGATGCTTCTCATTTTATGACAAAGGCAGAAAAGCACGGTAGCAGAACCTTTAATTTTGGGCTTGTTCTTGGAGTGGGCTGTTAGGTGGGCCTGACCAGGACTGTCTCTGGACTATGGACTGTGGGGGTGGTGCCCACAGCCTTGTACAAACTTAGTAAGCTTTCTACCTATGACCTGCATTACTCTATCCCTAGCTCTGGACTAGAGTTTTGGACCGAGAACTTAGTATGTAGACTAGGCTGGTCTCAAACTCAGAGATCGACCTGGCCCTTTTTTTCCAAGTAGGGGATTTAAGGTACAAATCATCATGTTCTGCTTATTATTATCATTTAAACACACACATATGTGCCTGTGTGTCTGTCTGTCTGTCTGTGTACACATGAATGAAGATGCTTGAGTCCAGAAGAGTGTCAGAGATCTCCTGGAAATGTACTTACTAGGCAGTTATGAGCTGCCTGAAGTGGGTTCTGGGAACCAAACTTGAGCTCCTTGTTTGGTTTTTGGGGATAGATGTTTATCAATATGTAGCCCAGATCAACTCTGCATTCTAAGTGCTGAAATTGAAGGCGTGTGCTATCAATCAATCATCCTAGGATTGTGATTTTTTTTTTCTATTTACAGCTCTCTATTTTGTGCATGTGCTTGTGCACGTACATGCCTGTTTACATGCATTCATGCCTGTGTATATTAGAGGACAGCTGAGAGGAATAGATTTTCTCCTTCTGCTCTACAGGTCCCAAGGATCAAGCTCAGGTTGTCCTATTTGGCAGCGGGCACCTCTATCCTGTCGCCGTGCTTTAAGTCCAGGACCCTGTTCTTGCCTGGTGTGGCTCATCTCACACCCGTTCTCCTATTTCCCTTGTGTTGTACTTTCTACCCATTTTCTCTCCCACAGTTTGTTTCCAGGGTTTCGGGATCTGCATGCTAGACTTTGACTTAAGAAATATTTCCTTAATCACAGAAAAGATGATTGCTAGGAGAAGATGCGCCTAAAACCAGAAAGAAGCAGATTTGCTTGGCTTGGGATTATGTGTTTTCATTTAAATCAAATGCATATTCAATATCAGATCTGATTTTTTTTTTTTTTTAAAGAAAAGTTTTAGAGTACCAAAATCAAATTACCTTTTGTCTTTGTTAGGGTTTTACTGCTGTGAACAGACACCATGATCAAGGCAACTCTTATAAGGACTATATTTAATTGGGGCTGGCTCACAGGTTCAGAGGTTCAGTCCATTTTCAAGGCAGGAGCATGGCAGCATCCAGGCAGGCATGGTGCAGGAGGAGCTGAGAGTCCTCCATCTTCATCTGAATAGTAGAAGACTGGCTTCCAGGCAGCTAGGTTAAGGATCTTAAGCCCATGCTCACAGTGACATCTACTCCAACAAGACCATACTTTCTAATGGTGTCAGTCTCTAGGCCAAACATATACAAACCATCACACTTTCTTAAAAGTTTTTCCACTTTTTTTCTAGGATAGATAATAACAATTACAAAAGTGGGAACATAAAACAGTTCTCTTCATGTAACTAAGCTTCGCAGAGTTGGCAAGAACTGTTTTGTCTGCTCTCCCTCCCTCAGGCTGCTTTCTACCTTTGATAATTGAAATGCATTACAGATCCAGTATTTTAATTTCAATAGTGCAATAGAAAGAATCCCTCTTATAAAGACATAATTATAGCATTTCACACCAAATCAAATCAATAATATCTTGGGGTTGGGAGATGACTCAGTGGATACTTGCTATTTGACTGACAAGATGGCTTCAGCCTGATGACATGGTGATCCTGCCCCCTACATGGTGGAAGAAGAAAACTGACTCTTATATGTTGTCCTGACTACTGCATGTACCCTGTGGTACACTGCTACCCTCTCCAACACAAAAAAAGAAACACATGCACACACAATACTTGCCCTGTAAACATGGGAACCAAGAGTTCATTATGGTCTCTAGAATCCATCAAAAATGTCAAGCAAGTGTGCTGTGCTGCCTGTCTTTCCCACAGAAGAATGGAGAAGTGAGATCCCCAGAGCAAGCTGCTGAGCAAGGTGTGTCATAATGGGTTTGACTGAGTGAACTTGCCTGAATTAATAAAACCCAAGAGCAGTTGAGGATGATTTCCTACATCAACCTCAGACATCTCTGTATGTTCTCCAACAAATACACATGTTCCCACTCATATGCAATAAAATGCATACATATAGATACACATCATACATACAAAAAATAAAACAGTAATTCCTTTTTAAAATATTTGCTTTCAATTTAGAGTTGTACATGTATGCTTCTATCCATGGGGACCACATGTATGTGAGTATAGTTGCCGCAGAAGACCAAAAGAAGACACTGAATTCCTTTGGAACTAGAGTTACAATTAATTGTTCACTGTCTGGTGTGGGTGCTGGATATTAGAAAATATAATGGGGTGAGGGGATCCCTGGTGGGCCCATGCCAAGGTGTGCCCCTGGGAAAATACACCAGCCAACAGATCTGGTATAAATGGGGTTTATTGGGGTAAGGGAGAAGAGTAGTGAGGACCTAGAGAAGGGGGAGAGGCAGAGAAGTGGACATAAAGACAGACAGATCAGAGTAAAGCCATAAGGGCAGAGAAGAGGTGGGGGTGCTATAGAGAAGAACAAGGAGAGGGAGAGAGAATGCTGAGGTGGGGGCAGAACACAAGAATGAAGGAACATGTAGGGAGAGCGAGCATGGGTGGGGATGGCAGGCAGTGCTTCAGTAGGCAGCCCACATCTGGTGTGCCTGGTGGCAACGGGTAGATCCATGGGAGGAGCCTAGTAGAATCTACTGTAAGCCAACACTGCTAACTAAACTGTCCTCTGCAAGAACAATATTGGCTATTAGCTGTTGAGCCACCCCAGGAACCCCAAATCAATAATCTCCAACATTATCCCTGCTTCTTCCTCCCTCGTTCCCCTTCCCTTCTGATGCTGTGTGTGTGAAACTATATATGTAAGTTCATTCTGACACTTGTAAGTTAAGCTGAAAACTTTTAACCTTCTATTAACTCTGCTTTCATCTAAATCTGTCTGTTTGCTCCATGTATGGTAAACACTATCTTAATTGTTTTTATTCCTTTATCTTATACCCCAGAAAAACAATACTTAACATTGCTGTGGCCTCTTCCTTTTGCTTTCTTTGGTGCTGGGGTTGAGTTTAGAGCCTTTCATGTGCATTACACACACTTTGCCACTGATTTATCCTCACAGCTGCTTGGAAGCAGTATGCTGTTATTTTTTCTTTTTTCTTTTTTATTATAGTCCATGAGGGCTGTGTAGGTAAATTAATGTTATAGCATTACTTGAAATTTTGAAATGGTTCCCGAGTAGAACAGTTCAGTCAGTTCTTACATGTTATTTAATGTCCATTTGAGACTCAGTGATGTTTTTGTTCTCACTTTTACTCTCTTCCCTTTTATATAAATGGTAGATAATACTCTCTGGTCTTCCTTTCTTCCTGTTGCTCTCAGAGCTGGTCTGCTCTCCAGGTTTGAGCTCCTCCTTTTTTCCACCCTGTGTGTGACAGTATGTCTGAGTCAGGAGTAATGCTGAGGTACATGGCCTGTGCTTAGCCAGCTCACCTTTGCATATGTCCTCAGAAAAGGGCTGCCTGGAGCACTATTCCTGGCAGCATTCCCCTCCCTAGTCATTGTGATAGATGGAGAATGGACCTCATTCCTTATCATTAAAAGCCATTGCCATTTCTTTCCCTTTGTAGTCATATTTCTAGTCCCACTCTCCCCAGGGGTTGGTCCTGTCCCCCAATTATAGTACTTTTTAATAATTAATTTCATAGAGAGCCATTATGGCATTAGATGGATGCAAAGCCCAATGTGACTTTTCGTATGAGTGGCCGTCCTGTTCTCATCTTGACCCAGTGTTTCACCTTATATGAAGTAGAATTTATCGTGACACCTGTACGTGATGGGACAGAGAAACTACAGAACTAGACCACTCTGTAGGCAGAAAGACTTATTGAGGATCAAACTGCCAAGGATACCACAGGATGTGGGATACAGAGAGAAAATCAAAGTGGTGGAAAAGCCAACAGATTTTATATGACAGAGTGGAAATCTGAACTGGTACAGGCTGTCTGGATTGATCCAGAATTCTAGGTACCTTAACAGAGGTAGCTGAGTTGGGAAAGGTTAATTCAGAGGAGACCCTAGAGGATTAAAGGTGATTCCAGCTTTTTTAATAAACCAGAACCTTTAGACTTTAGATGTTATGAAAGGGGGCTGAGAGATGGCTCAGCAGTTAAGAGCACTGACTGCTCTTCCAGAGGTCCTGAGTTCAAATCCTAGCAACCACATGGTGGCTCATAACCATCTATAATGAGATCTGATGCCCTCTTCTGGTCTGTCTGAAGACAGCTACAGTGTACTCATGTACATAAAATAAATAAATCTTTAAAAAAAAGATATTATGAAAGGGAATGCTAATCATGGAAAGATCACTACTTTGCTTAGGGTGGTGCTACACTCCTGTACTGCTAGCATTTGGCTGGCTGAGACAAGACCCTGCCTCCAAACCAGTCAGCCAGTCAAGAGAGAGTTATAGGAGTTTAGGTATATCAGAGTTGGCAGGCAGCTGCAGAGCCAACACAGCTTGTCGACCATCAGAAACGCTGCCATGGGTACATTCCGTAGAAAATTCCAGTCATATTCCAGACTTTACTTGTGTCATAGATCGTGTCATAGAGTAGCATCACTGGACAAGAATGTGGATGTTTTTAAGGCATCACTGAGGAACAAACCCAGAACTGCCTTAAAACTTGAATATCCAGCATTCAGAAACAGAAGCTATCATTAAAAGTGGAGATTTCCAGTCCAAAGCCATCTCCAAGTAGATCTGAAGATGACAGCAGCAACCCGACAAGAAATCCTCGGCCTCTACTGAATGAAGCATGTTCAGGCTTGCACAGAAATGGCAGGCAGCATCAGGGCAGATGGAAGGCACCATCAAAGCAAAACAGTACGTACCAAATGAAGCCAGAACACTGTTCTAGAAAAACAAACATCTCACAGACAGACCCAGACCTGATTAAACAATGTATAGATGGATGCACAGCCAAGATTGAGATTGGACTGCATTACCGGATCCTTATCCATCTGCCTCCAGTGGGTCTCACCCCACGACAAGGCCAGGAACTTCAAACCCAGGGGAAACCGAGAAAACTTTCCAAACCAGTGTATCTGGATTCTCATGATGAAGTTTCCTAACAAAAACAACACTTTATTGTTGAGAATGGTGAGCCAACTAGGTTTTGAATGTAAACAAGTCAATATATTCTTCTTGATTAGGAGCGAAATTACTTCCTTCAGACCTTCAAAATTGGTCATCGGCTATGACTTGTGGCCGCAGGCGTCTCTAGGGTTTTTCCAGGGTCTTGCTGCTGCTACTGCTTGAGCTGATGACATTAGCCCTGGAGGTCGTGGACTTTATATCTTCACTGAAGCTGTCCTTGGGAGCTGTCTGAGGCCTGCCGAGGAAGGCTGAAGGCAATTCCTGGGACTGCCTTTCAGCACACATCTGATGCAGAGGGATTAGCTAGTTGTTGTAAGTTCACATGGCTCCAAAACTGCTCTGCTCCCAAAATACTTTCTAGAGGTTTTCCCACAAGTTACTCTCATTTGCTTAAAACTGGTTTCTCTATAGCCCCCCCCCAAAAAAAAAAGAATTTCCAGATTGGGAGTGGGGGAGACAGTTCCTGTGAAACAGGGGTGTCCCCCTGGTTGGGGCAGTCCTACTTCTGTCTTTACCACGGACTCCTTCTTCTACATGCACATGGCTGATACGCTGCCTGCCTGGTGTAGATTGGGACGGGGAGTTTTGTCTTGTGTCTGTTATAGTAAATATGTGTCTCTTTGCTTTTCCAGTGTTTGCTTCCACCCTGGTCTACTTTTTTCCACGTAAACTGTTCTGAGCTTTGTATGAGCGAGAGCTTTTTTACTCCAGCAGAGTGTTAAATATCAAAGCAAGATTCCCATGTTTATCATGTGCTGAGATTGGAGTGCTGGGTAACTTGCAGGTGTCTGACCTTTCCCAGGCCTATGGTTATAGCAGCCATTGTCCTGCTCACCTGCTCTGATTCAACAGAGTGTAGGTGGGAGACCTGACTACTTAGGATCTGGTAGTCATCGCTTCTGTTCTTATTTGGGACATTAGTGTTACATCTGATGCATTGTTCTTACGTATACTGCTCCGTTCACTTTGTAGAGTCAGAGCAAGTCACGGACAGTGCTTTTCTTTCAGAGCGCTCCGGCCTGTTTCTTGATAAGCAGCTCTCCCATTCCCCAGCCATGCTGTTTCTACCATTTAAGTTAATTCGACTGTTTTTAGTGTTAGCTTAAGTAGCTCTGTTTTAATCTAACCATGACACACTATCCTTAGGTGCAGTCCTGTAAGTCAACATGTGTCTGGCTTGTGAGTTTTGGAGATGTGTCTTATTCTGTGATACTCTGGGGTTTGTTTGTTCCATTTGTATGTGGATTCTTTCACCTTTACATCATAATGCAGCCAAACACTCACTACTTCTTCAGTGGAGTCTTGATGTGACTTCAGTGATTCCAGTTTTACTCTAGCCTTTCTGCTGCCCAAGGAAAGAAGCGCATCAGCTCCAGAGGATGCTTCGGTGATAACTTTTTCTAGTACCCTACCTTGATGGTGACTTCTTCATCCCTGTCTTACAGGCCAAACTTCCAGATTTGCAACCATTTCCTTCTCCAGATGGTGATACTGTGACTCAGCACGAGGAACTTGTCTGGATGCCTGGAGTCAGTGACTGTGACCTCCTCATGTACTTGAGAGCAGCAAGGTAATGGGAAGTGAGCCCCAGTGCTTTCTGAATTAGGACACCCAGACTGATGAGTATCTGTGAAATATCCCCCTTCCCTCCTTATTAGTAATGAGGCCTTTTCTCACTCTGAGCACTGCTCTCTGCCCTAGTGATCCTTCGGACCTGACAAAAGCAGCTTACCAGTTTTCTTCTTGATATTTGCTGCACATCATACTTAGAACCTCTTCAGCCATACGTGTGACTATCAGCACCCCTCACTGCAGCTGAGAGTCACTCACCTCACTTTACAGTTCCCTCGCTGAGTTCCTGTTCTCTGTGCTTTTTGCCTCTTGATTAGTGTCTGACCCTAGCTTGACATTTGTGTGACTTTCTTACATGGGAACATTTATCTGTGATTATTCTATAAAACTTGCAAACATGCAAATGACAAAGAAGAGAACAGGAACTTCAGGACTTTCGTGCCATAGTGCAGACAGAACCTACCTTTGTAGTGATTTGGGGGTACTCTCTTCAGCCTCACCAGTGTGTAGTAGCAAAAACTGAAGTGCATAGCTTGGGGCCGCTATTCCGCCTTGTCTGTGTGCAGAGATGAGGCAGTGGAAATGAGGTGGGCGGTTGTTGCCCGTTCTGCATCTTTGCTGTTAGTTCACTGAAAGGCAGTTGGTATATAGTTAATAGGAATTAATTTCATCTATTTTCCAGGGACTTGAAAGTATTAAATTAATGCTTAGTAATAGTATATTTGGATACTTTAAAAATATCACAATCCGTGGAGTACTATTAGAAATAGATATTTCATGTGCCCAGATTTGTAACCTGAGTATGTGCAAAACAAGAGAAGTAACATGGACCTGTTGTTGAGTCTCTAGATGGGGGGAAGGGTTAGAAGAAGGCTGGGCTGAAGACTGACATAATATGCATGTATTAATGGAATCGTCTAGAAGCTGTACATGTAAACTAAGGATTAAAACCCACTGTGTATTCAGATATTGATGTGTGCTGATCAAGGAAACTCCATCCTTTTCCCCAAAGGAGCATGGCAGCATTCGCAGGGATGTGTGACGGAGGCTCCACAGAGGATGGCTGTGTCGCAGCATCTCGGGATGACACCACTCTTAATGCGCTGAACACAGTAAGTCTCTGGATGTCACCTTAGAGAGCACAAGAGGAGTATGTAGCGAAGTGTGGCAAAACTATAGGGTACTGTGGTGTTGCTAGGATGCAAAATGATGTTGGCTCTGCAGTTCAGAGTGTTTGCTGTGCTTATACAGGAGCTTTGAAAATCCTCCTGTAACTTCCCATGGCATACCTCCATATGCACAATTTATATATAAAAATAAATTATATAAATAGACGTAAATTAGAAGCTAACAGAAGAATTGTGGGGGTTGGTGAGATAGCTCAGCACTTAAAGGCACTGATGCTCTTGCAGGGAAGCTGTCCTTAGTTTGCAGCCCTGCCATGGCTTCTTATAGCTGCCTGTAACGTTAGTTCCAGGAGGATCCAAAGCCTTCTTCTGATCTGACATGATATCTATGTGCTCCTGCATACACATGGTGTACATTCATACACTTGGGGCTGCACGCTTATGCACGAGCACACTCACATACAGAAAAGACCCTCCCCCCACCCCCAAAAAAAGAAAAGGTATTGTAGCCTTAGCACTAGTCTCCAAGATTGTGATTGTAGGGAAAGACATTGTAACTCCGGGTCTGTATCTTAATCTGTCTGACCCCCTAGGATTGTGAGAAGCTTCAGATGGGTTTCTGGTAACAAATGTCTTTACTGAAACCTTGCTCATTTGGGTGCAGAGATAATCTGGCTGTCCCTACAATACCCACTGAAAGAGATTATGCTATTGTTACCTTAAAAAAAATAAAACAAGTCAGGTGTAGTGGCGGGCAGCAGCATTGGGAGGTGGAGGCAGAGGCAGGCAGATCTCTTTGAGTTAGAGGCCAGCCTGATCTACAAACCAAGTCCCAGGACAGCGTGGCTACACAGAGAAACCCTGTCACAAAAGCAAACATTAATTTATTTTGTGAGGAAGGAACAACGTGCCACTTTTGCAATTGTGGAGGTCAGAGAACATTCTATGAGAGCCATTTCTTTCCACGTGGTTCCTGGGATCAGAAATGCACACGATTGGCTCGGTGATGTTGGGGCTCTCCTTTATTCCTAGTACTGAGGAGGCGGAGGCAGTGGATCTCAAGTTTGAGGATAGCCTGGCTACACTGAGAAACCCTATTTCTAAAAAACAAAGTCTCACACACACACACACCACCACCACCACCACCATCAACAACAACAACAACAAGAACAAACAACAACAGAAACCTCAAATTATCAGGCTTTGTGGCAAGTTTTCTTAGCTGCTGAGCTGACTTCCCTGAGCAGACATTGAGCCCTGGCCATAGTGGTTTTACTTACAGTTTAGAGAGGTCAGGTCATAAGCTAAGGTTATGTGAGCATGATTTCAGTACAGAATCCATGTACTGAATCTTGTCTAAAGTAATGAATTGCGGTGGCTTGTTAGTGGAGTGTAAGGTGAGTTTAATTCCCAGCACATCAGGCAGCTCACAATTGTTGCGGATGCCTAGCTGAGGTGCCTGTTAGCATGGTGAAGCAGGTGCTGCTGCTTTCCAGCAGAACTCCCAGCTCACCTCACCCCGCCCCCACCCCACCTCTCCTTCCCAGGCGCTGGGCTTCTGCTTCCCCCAGCCTGACCCCTGTAAAACTCAGCCATTTATCTTGCCATGCCTTTCCCTTGGCCTCCTGGCCCAGAATGCCTCTCTTTGGTTGCTCCTCTCATGTTTTTTCTCTCCCTCTCTCCCCTCATGGTCAACCTGGATTGTCCCTCCACCTGCTCTCTCCCTTGTATTTACAGTAAAGTCTTCCCAATCCTATAGGGAGACTTCTATCCTCCTTTGTTTGTTTAGTTAACATGTAGGGGTCTGAGAATTGATGAAAGAAGACCCCAGACTTGAACAGTACACAAGGGCAAAGACATTTATTCTGCAGGAACAGCCAGCGTGCGGGGGTTGGGGAATAGTAAATCATCCAAGCAAAATGGTGGCACTGAGGGAAGCTTGCAGGCCAAGTTAGGGGTTTTCTAGTTGTGGTTGGGGCACCTTCAGCAGTATTGGTTGAGCTATGGTATGGGATATTTGTACAGTTGTTCCTACCTCAAGGGACTTTTTTGTATCTGTTGTCAGCCCTGGTCAGATATTGGGACACTTACTGATTGGCTGCCCTTTTTCTGTGGTTTTTCTGAGAAGCCTGGGCTGTCCTTCTAGGAAATTGAAGCTTAAGGCCTAACATGTCTGCCTGTTCGAAATTGGAGTTAGGTCCTCTCCAACAGTCACCTGTGACTTCCATGTGTGTCCAGAGCACACAGGCAGACATACAAACACACCAGGAATAAAGAATCTTATGTACCTGTGTACTTCCTCATTAATTTATATATAAAGGAAAACTCTTTACTCTTGAAGGTTTTTTCGTTTGTTTGTTTGTTTGTTTGTTTTTGTTTTTTTAATTAATAAAAGACTTATGAAGACTGGAGAGATGGCACTGACTGCTCTTCCAGAGATCCCGAGTTCAATTCGCAGCAACCACATGGTGGCTCAAACCATCTGTAATGGGATCTGATGCCCTCTTCTGGTGTGTCTGAAGTGTAGTCACATATATAAAATAAATAAATCTTTTTTTTAAAAAAAGAAAGACTTATGGAATAATTCTCCTTTCATGGCTGTACTTATGATTTGAAGTTTGAATTGTGAAGCTAGTGCTGTGGTTAATGTCCCCTCCTGGCATGTTTGAGGTCTCCTTCCCAGCCCTCAGGATTCTCCTGCAGTCTGGGTTCCTGAGTAGTTCTGGTAGTTTTCTGCTTCTGGGAAGCAGGGTGGGGAGCATGGCAGCCTGCAGGCAGACCTGGTGCTGGAGGAGGAGCTGAGAGTATTGTATCTTGATCTCTACGCAGCAGGAGCCTGTGTGTAACACTGGGCGTAGCTTCAAAGCCCACACCTACTCCTGTAAGGCCACAACTCCTAATAATTTAACTCCCGCTGGGCCAAACATTTAATAAAATCAACACACAAAGTTTTTGTCTGTTCTGGAACTTTCTTTGTAGAGCAGGCTGGCCTTGAACTCAGAGATCAACTACCTTTACCTCTACTTCCTGAGTGCTGGGATTTAAGGCAGGGCTCAATCTGTGTTTCTTGTCTATGCTTTCTTGCATTCTCCTGGAGTCCCTCATCAGCGACTTTAGAGAGCTTTTGGTCTGTGTAGCAGAGTTGTTTAAACACACTGAGAAATCTTATTGTGAAAGGATGTCAATTTTTGTTGGTTGGTCATTTTGTATCTGATGAGATCCTCACAAAGTGGCTATCCTATTTTGATTGGCTGAAAGATGTTGCCTTCAGCTATTTGTTAATAGAATTAATCTTTCTCAGTCCTGTTGTCTCAGCCCATTTGTTAATATTTTGCCTTTGGTTGGTTTTTTGTTTGTTTTGTTCTTGTGGTTTTTCAAGATGGGGTTTCTCTGTGTAGCCCTGCCTATCCTAGACCTCGCTCTGTAGACCAGGCTGCCTCCTGCCTCTGTCTCCCAAGTGCTGAGATTAAAAGTACACCCTACCACTGCTGGCTCTGCCTGTTAACATTTTCCTTAAAGAACTTCATGAGGGATGTTGACGGATAGCCTTTCTTTTTATGTAATATATTAGAGAATCTGCAAAATAAATTTTCTTATTGCTAAACATTTGCAAGAACTAATAAAGTTATCAAATCTGAATGTATATTTATGAATCATTTTAAAATTAAGTAGCTTTGAGAGCAGTTGCGTGGAGCAGCACTGGGTGGCACATGCCAGAGACCATGGTTGGAGGCAAAGCTGAGAAGGACAGTGGGGAGGCCAAGGCTCAAGCAGTGTCTCACTCACAGAGAGCTGGGCTACAGTTTCCTGTGGGCCACATCCACAAACACTGGCAGACTTGCATCTCAAGCCATGGATGGATGGGTGCCACTGCTGCTGTGCAGGGCCGCACTGCAGTTCTGGAGCTCCTCACCACTCAGGCACTGGAGTTGGCATGTGATGCTTCTAAAGATGTCACAGTAAATCACATCACCCCATATCGCTTGCAGCTTACCATCCAAGGTGATGAAGAGTTGGAGTCACATATCAAGGCTACCATGGCCAGGGGCAGTGTGAGGTGCACAGCCACAAATCTCTGGAAAGAAGGGACAGTAGAGAACTGCGTAGGAAGTGAGTTAACCAATGTCTCCCTCACTGTCTGTACCTGGGTGTGTGGGAAAGCTTAGACAGTTGCTGTAGACAAGGTAAAAGACACATTTGTATGTGTTTGGACTCAAAGCTTAATAAGTCCCTTTCCCTGTGGTCACAGTCATGCATTAATTGGCCAGGTTTCTCCCTGTATTTTATAAAAAAAATAGAATTGATAAAACATGTTTTACAAAACTTAAAAAAAAATTAAGTAGGCCCGTGATTGCCTCAGTAGGTAAAGGCATTTACTGTCAAGCCTGATGACTTTAGTTTGGTTTTGGGGACTCACATGTCAGAAGGAAAGAATGTGCTTCTGTAAGTTGAAGGACACTGACATCCAGGCATCTGTGTAGGACACGTGCTGACATAGATATACAGACGTGCTCTTGTGAACACAGTAAGCAAATAAAATTTGTTTTAAATTTTAATTTTATGGGGATTGGAGAGATGGACTTAGCACTTGCTGATCTTCTGGAACACTGGCTTTCAGTTCCCAATGTCCACCCACTGGGCGGTTCCTAAAACTCATTTCCTGGGGATTTGATGTCCTCTTCTGGCCTCCAAGGCACTGTACACAGGTATGTGTGCACACAGCACTTTTAAAATAATAATAAAACAGACTAAAGAATAAAAGTATAAATAGATACAGGTTTATTCTTTATGTTTGTCAGCATTGGCAATATGTAAGTCTGTGTTTTTAAACATTTTGACTTATTTTTCTCTAGTTTATTGAGTTTAAATTTTAATGTCTATAGACTTTCTAATTGCTGGCCATTGTGTCTTCTGTGAGACCTTGGCTTTGTTTTCTCTGGATTGCTGTGAGTAGAGATTTGTCAAAGCAGGTCTTTAGAACAGTAGGTGTTGGTTCTGTTGTTGCTCTCCGCTAAACTTGTTTCCTTCCACCTGGTTTGTTGAGTTTCTAGCTTCCACATCTTGGGTGATTGTCTGTTTTCTTTTCCTGCTTTTCCAAAATACCTTTTTTTTTTTTTTTTTTTGGAGGGTACATGTTCAAGACAGGGTTTCTCAGCCTTGGCTGTCCTGGAATTTACAAACACCCCACCCCCCCACCCCTCACCATCATCTCTGCTATAGCTGCCTCCTGAGTGCTGGGATTAAGGACAAGCTCTGCCATCACCTGGCTCTTTTAAATTATGTGCACAGTGTGTATGTCTGTGTATAGGTATGTACATGTGAGTGCAGCTATCCTAAGAGGCCAGAGGGCTTGGATCCTCTGGAATGAACCTTAGAGTGGTTTTGAGCCACATGATGTAGGTGTAAAGAGTACGGCTCTTCTCCAGCAAGCTATCCCTCTAGCTCCAAGATCTCATTTGTTTGCAGTTTGTTTACTGATTTGGCACGTGATTTATGTTTGGTAAAATGCCTCATATGTTTTTAACTCTGCGGGGCGGGGGGCTTTAAGATTGAAGGGAGGTATTCAGTGGTGACCTGGTGATGTAAGGGTTTGTCCTCCTACTCATCCATGTCATAACTGACAAGATCATTGGTACAGTACAGAAGGCCCAAATAATAGTCACCATTTTAACATTTTTATTGCTCCTGTTAGTGCCCTGCTCATTTTGGCAATGTTTTTGAGGTTGTGTTTTGGGCACTACCTTTGAAGTACTTGTATGTACTCGCTCTTGCACTTTTGAGGGCAAGCTCTTTGTACCCAGTAATAACCCTTGTCTTGGTGTCTCTTGTGTTTGATGTTCATCTAGGCTCTCCAGCCTTCTCATCTTGCTCGTTTCATCTTTCTCTAGTTTCTTAGTTTGAATCCTGTCTCTGTGTTGAAGTAGCTCACTTGTCCCGTTTTGTTGTCTTGTTGTGGAGCTCAGTCTTTTTGTTGCTTGTTGATTGATTTGTTTTGCGTGTTCTTAAGGCAGAGCACCACGGCATATTCCCATCTGCCTTGCAGTTTGCTATGTTGCCTATGCTAGCCTCTTACCTCAGCCACCCAAATGTGGGGGTACAGGTGTGAGTCCCCTTGTGCTTCTTCTAATGACTTTGAACTGTGAGCTCTGTGAATTCAGGGTTGCTAAGCTGCTGATACCTTTAGAAGTGTTTCTATATGACCTAGGTAGTGTTAGCGTGTATGTAGATGTGCGACATTTGATGCCATAAACCATAGAACCTTCTTATCCTGATGGGTTTGATTCGGCCATCTCTGCTGAAGCCCATTTACAAATGACATCATCTCATGCTGAATTATTTTTACTAAATCGTTACTATGAGGCTCAGTTTTTTTACTTTAATAAAATAAACTTCTGAGTAATTTGTTGACATTTTTATGTTTACCTGTCTATGTCTGTTTTGTTTTATACTTGATATAAGTAAAATTGTATAATCCTGCAACAGAGATTACACCTCCACCTAGACAGCTTTACTCCCTGAAATATGGCTACTATTAGATATGTGGATGAAGCTTTTACATAGGAGAGAGAGAGTGTGTGTTTGCTTGTTTATTTGCGCGCGCGCACACACACACACACACACACACACACACATCTCCAACAAAAGATCAAAAGCTCCCTTTAGCTGAGTGATTTTTTTTTATCTCCGATTACTAAATTAGATCATTAACAATAGTTTGTTAACGATCCAATATTAATCATTTTGTTTTTTGAGCCTTGCCCTGCTCCCTGATAGGTGGTAGAGAAAGGCTAAATGTCCGTTGTGTGGTTGGATGGACAAATCAAGCTCCAGGCTATATCAGAGCCAATCATGTAGAACTTTGAATTATGAAATTGGTTTGGCAGAATCCACAGATGAGCTAACCATAAAGACCCATCACCTCATTTGCCCCTTTGTAGTCTGAAAAATCTATCTATAGAATTTTCCTTAGAGATTTTCTGTTCTTTCAATCTTAATGTACGGCACTGGCATCTTCCAGCCTGTATTAGCTTTGCAGTGCTTGAGAGTATTTTGGGGGTATCTTAGGGTTTTACTGATGTGAACAGACACTGTGACCAAGGCAACTCTTATGAAGGACAACATTTATTGGAGCTGGCTCACAGGTTCAGAGGCTCAGTCCATTGTTATCAAGGTGGGAGTATGGCAGGGTCCATGGGGCTGGAGGAGCTGAGAGTTGCACCTTTTGTTCTGAAGGCAGCTAGAAGACTGGCTTCCAGACGGCTAGGATGAGGGTCTTAAAGCCTTCATCAGTTGACACAGGTACTCCAACACCTCCAAATAGTGCCACTCCCTGTGCCAAGCATATTCAAACCACCACAGGGAGTGTGGCTATTTTTAGTCTCAAATAAGGTACCACAGGAGGCCCTTTTGTGACCCTGTGTGAACAGCTCCTTCTCACTTTGACTTCTTAGGCATTCCCCATCCACATGAGTACTGCCTTGTCCACACAGAGCAAGTCTTTGCTAACTTGGGGTAAAGTAAATTTTGGGGTGGTGGAGTGAATTGTTGTTGAAAAGGATAATGAAAAAAGTTAGCATGCTATATGTTTATTATGCAAAGCCAATAAACTTTAGGACAGTAGCTCATATAGATCAATCCTGATAAGCCTTTATTTATGCAGCAGTGAGGTATCTGTGTGTAGGGATATGCCGCTAATCACTCCTTTGATAAGGGTGTGGACAGAGGCTTGTAGTTAGGGTTTTGTGGTATAACCAAGATCAGCACAGCAATGAGAGCACGTCAGCCTCTGTCATGGGTTGTACTTTGACCAGTTGGAAACATTTTGAACTTTAGTTTTGAAAATGAAGCGGATAGAAATATGCTGCTGTGGTCAGGCATGACGGTGCACATGCTTGTAATCACAGTAGTCTGAATACAGAGGCAGAAAGATTTGTGAGGCCAGGTTGGAGTGAGACCCAATCAGCAAAATTTAAACAAGCAAAGGAATAAATAGGAAAAAAGCTATTTACCTTTTTAGTCAAACTTAGTTGTAAAGTTCCTGGTAAAGACATTTTAGCATAAATTTTATCTTTTACTCTTGGTCTCATTTAAATAAAGGTTGATTAAAATTAAAAACATAGGTTTTAAGTTTTGAATATTTTGATCCTTTTTAGGCAGGATCTAGCTTTACATAGTTGGACTGGTTTCTCTGTGGATGGGAGGATCTTAGCCACCCACATTAGTACTAGTGACAACATGCTTGCCTGTGTTCTTCAGTCTCTGTCACTCACGAGTCTCATTAGGCTTTTCGTTTGTCTTGCTCCTTGCATGGCCCCAGCTCTACTTTTCCATGTGAGCCACCATCAAGTGTTTTACCTGTTTCTTTGTGTGGCTCTAGGAGGCTGGTAGGTGTTCGTATTCTATTGCTGTGGTGAGACACCATGACTATGGCAACTCTTTTTGTTGTTGATTTTAAAGTTTATTTATTTTATGTATATTTTAGGTATATGCATGTACACCTGTAAGCCAAGAGAGGGCATCAGATCCCAATACAGGTTATATGCCTTGCATGTGGTTGCTGGGAATTGAACTCAGGACCTCTGACAGAGCAGACAGTGCTCTTAACTGCTGAGCCATCTCTCCAGCCTGGCAAGTCTTATAGAGGAAAACATTTAATTGGTGCTTGCATACAGTTTCAGAAGTTTAGTCCATTCTTGTCATGGTGGGAGGCCTGGCAGTACCCAAGCATATTCATACTAACCCACCACAGGTTGTGTTTATGAATGAGCAAATTTAATCTTGTGTGGTAACGTCTACAAATGAATAAACACACCTGGCTCTTAGCATAATCATTTAAACTTGGGGTAGGTAGAATAGAGGCTGGAGTCACAGCACTCCAGGATGGATCAGTAGTGGTAAGAGACTTGCCTCCTCTGTCCTGTCTCAAATGTGAAGGGTCCTTGGGAGGTGAGGGATCACAATGAGGTTGAGGCTCACAAAGCCTGCCCTTCCCCCGTCCATCAGGCTCTGCTGAGGAAGGAGCCTGAGTCAGCACTCTTGTTTGTTACTGTAGCTTCCTCATCTGCTCTGTTTCCTGCTCAGCCTCCCTCTTAGCCTAGCCCAGCGGGTGACCTCCCTGCTTGCTGTGCATTGGCTAGGCCGCCATCTTCTCTGGGAGGAGACTTGGCTGAAGGTTTTGTAGAGGACTGTTAATGTCTGCAGCTGCCCTGTTTGTTTGTTACCCTGCATGATGATCGGTGTTCTTGGAATGTGGATCCAGTTAACGAAACATTTTAGGAAGTTAGATGACTGTGTAGTTCTGCTTGACCACCAACTCCTACTTTTTTGCTTCTGCCTTCCAGACTGAGAGATGCTGCTGCTCTTGCCAGGCAGCGGGCTGTATGTCTGGGTGGAATTAGTTACTTGCTGGTTGCTAATTCAGGGACTGTGAGGCAGCTCCATTTCTAAGGCTCAGTAGTTTTGCTGGAAAGCACTGCTCACACTTTCTTCTTCCTTAACAACCAGAGGGCAGCTTCTTCAGCTCATGCCTGGTGAAGTGTGCAGACTGAAGAGCAGCCATCCAGTTTTCCCAGCTCTGAGCCTTACATGTGCTACTGTGTGAATACTGTGGGTTTTGCTGCTGCTGCTGTTGTTCCATAATTCTGTTGTTATGTACAGAACATTAAGTATAATTATTTACAAAACATTAAAATTGCTTGTCGTCAGCCTCTCCAGGTAAGGCTGCTGTGAAATTTAAAGCAAGTTCTGCAGATGTGTCTCCTTACTAACACAAGTTCTTCACTAGTGTGTGTGTGTGTCTAACACACACAGGCATATCTTTTTCTAGAGCAGTGGTTTTTCCCTGTGCCACACCAGGTAGATACAGCTGCAGTCTTCCTGTATTCTTTGTATCCTTTTGTCCAGGTTTGGATTTCATTTTGTTGTCCTGTATTTCAAAGCTGTGAGAATGCTGGGGATGAGTGCATATGTGTGTTCACGTCTGTTGATGGTCTAGATCCACTCTACTTGTGTGGAAACCCTTCTGCTTCTGGATGGACCTGGACCCTGCTCTCTTGGCAAACCATGCAGAAAAGTCCTTCCCATACATAGTCTGGAGCCTTCATGGCCTCTTACATCCAACCTATATCCCAAGCCTTGATTCCTCGGCAGAGTCAGTCACTGAGTTTTCATGAACCTTCCTCCCCTAAGGAACAACTGGCTGTTGTTTTGTGGCTGAACTCATACAGGAAAGCAGGAAGAAAGACTTTGTTTCTCAGAAAAGAACCTAATATAGATATAATATATATTCTATATATATATATATATATATATTCTATATATATATTCTCTCTATATATATATTCTATATATATGTTAAGTGTATAAATGATAAACTACTCAGAAGTTCAGGTAAAGATCTGTGCTATGCACACACTGGAGACAAAGGCAGCCTACGACCCTGTGCTCCAGGTGAGGCAAGTAAGTGTCAGTGACTGCTTCAAGGATTTTGTCCCAGGAAGCTCTTCCATTCCCATAATGCTTCCTGTGAGCTGCCCCAGTCCCTCCTTTCTAGGCTGATGTTCTTAATTGAATTATCTTTTAGTATCAGGTAGAATGAGAGATATTTATGCAGCAGTCTTCCAAAATAGGTTCTCCCTTCCTTTCTGCAGCTGGGAAAATAAGAGGTTTAGGTGTGATGTTTCCTCTGTTTCCCAGCCAAAGCACAGAGCTTAAGTCAGTCCTGAGCTTGGAACCCCTATGGTCTCCAACACAAATCCTCACCTGTGTCTTGGCCCCCACTTTCCTGCAAATAGGCAGGTAGTTTGACTCAGCCAAAACTTGTAGAGGTACTTTACTGTGACTTTTCAGTGTGGTTTCCATAGCCTCTGTGGAAATTTTGGCCTTTAGTGCTTGCTTTTAGATTCTTCTTGCCAGCTCAGCCTCTTCTTTCTGTGAGTCTAGTACATCCTCAGAATTTCTTTATCAAGAGGAGGTACTCGCTTATTTCTAGCTGCAGTAGTGTTTGGGAAGGACTTGGGGGTGTTAGTTGGACAGACTGCTGCTTATTTTTACCTGTTCCCAAGGCTTGGTGGTCGGTCATTCAGGTCTCGCAGGGTTGGTCCCACCACACTGATCAGATTCTCAAAGCCAACTTCAGAGTGGCTCCACAATCTTAGGCTGCTGTTAATTTTGTTTCCTGGTTCTGATGGGTCTTCTGCTGTTTCCATGCCTCCCTTTACCCACCCCCCCTCCCCAGTTTCAAGACCCATTCACTGCAAAAGAAGCTCCTGTGCCCATCATGAGCACTGCATTGTCTGCCTACAGAGGCTCCAGGTTAGGCTTTGTAGGCCTGGGACTGCAGCATTAACTTCCTTCTGGATTGGGACTGTGGTAAAGCTAGCAAGGCAGTGACCACTAAGTGGTGTTTGTGTTGAGATGCAGTAGCCTGCTGCTCCTCTGTGTAACTCAGGGTTATCATACCTCAGCTGGTGTTCTGGAGAAAGTGATGTGGGCGGGGGACTCCAGTGTTGCAGTTGAAGAGCACTGGCTTAGTGTGCACAAGCCCAGAGTGTACTCAAAAACATGACCGCAGGTAAGATGCCAAGGATTCTGTTTTGTTGTAAGAATTAACAGCACCTTTCTTTCAAGCCTTTTCTAAGCAGTTAAATTCTGTGTTTTTGCCATGTTTCTTTGCTCCCATTAGTATATTTAGAGTTAGCTGCAGTGGTACCTAAGTAGCAATAGTTGATGGACCAGTGACCAAACAAAATAAATTCCATGCTGGTAGATTTTGGATTGGGTGTGGTTGTTGTTGCTGTTGTTTTCTTCTAAGACAGGATTTCTCTGTGTGTAGCCCTAGCTGTTCTGGAACTCATTCTATAGAACAGCCTGGCCTCAAACTCACAGAAATCTACCCGACTCTGCCTCCTGAGTGCTGGGATCAGAGCCATGCCAGGGTTGTTTGTTTGTTTGTTTATTTGTTTGTTTGTTTAAAGATGAGGGCTCGGGCTAGAGAGATGGCTCAGTGGTTAAGAGCACTGGCTGCTCTTCCAGAGGTCCTGAGTTCAATTCCCAGCAACCACATGGTGGCTCACAACCATCTGTAATGGGATCTGATGCTCTCTACTGGTGTGTCTGAGGACAGCTACAGTGTACTCATATAACTAAAATAAATAAGTCTTATGTGTATCCTTGGCTGGCCTTGAACTCACACAGATCTACCTGCCTGTGTCTTCCAAATGCTAGGCTCATAGTTGTGCATCACCCCTTCTGGCAAATGGCAGGCTTACATTTTTAATTGTGACTTTTTGACATGTATTTTATAATATATACATATATCATATTATATTTTGTACTCAGTACTTTGTTACTAATGTTGGAGGAATGAATGAATATATTAATTACAGTTATAGAGAGGAAGACATTTTGACAAGGCCCCCCCTTTTTTTAAATATGGTAATAGTAAAGTACATAGGCTGGTGAGATGCTCAGCAGGTAAATTGACTGCTGCCAGACTTCCCAAGCTCAGTCTGGTCCCTGGAACCCACACAGTGAAAGGAGAGCACTGCCCACTACAAGTTGTCCTTTGACCCCCCACCTGTGTGCCTATGCACCGAACATCTACACAAAGAATTATAAGGTCCAAATCCTGGCTCTCCCCCTTCCTAAGTTAGTTGGTTGTTTCTTGCTGTGTATATAGCATACTTTGAATAGCAGAAGACTCTAATCTTAACGTTGTTCTTAATAGACCACACTTATTAAACATTTGGCTTGAAAGCAGTCTGAGGCTTTTCCTGCAGTTCCTCTCATGACTGTAATTGTAAACGGTGCTTTGGTAGAAACTGCCAGGCTCACTGCCATTTGATCTAAAAAGGTCACGAGAAAAGGGACATTTAAATTAAGTTATAAATTACAATTGAAGAACAATATTTTGATGTGTGAGACCAGAGATGTCAGAGCAGGGAGATGTAATTCATGGGTTCATTACAGAACAGAGGTGCCTGACAGCTGAGCCATGCCAAAAAGAAAATTTATTTGCAACATCACACTGGCAGAAATGGCAGCTCCTATGAGAAGCCAGAGCAGAAACTGGAAACCTTGTGGTAATACTTGAGTTTATGCTAATGAAGAAGCTAGAGACCCAGAGATGGTTAATGACTGCTGTAAGGTAAATGAGGTGTTCTGACATTGTGCACATTTTCAATCTTATTTAAATTAAGACCTCATCCTTGTCTGTAAAATAACATACTTTATAACCAGGTGTTAAGGCTGGTTCTCTCACCTCTGTCCCATGCACAGAGTTGCTGAAATTCGAGAATTGTCAAGGCAGGAGACTTAAAGCTTGAGACAAGATTTCTATGCATGGCGGCTTTGAGGAAGGGTATAATTTAATGCTTATGGCAGTCCATGAGAAGTTCAATCATGAGTTAATTAAACTGTAGGCAGTCATTAAGTATTATTTATTCTTTTGAGAGGCTTGCCAGTAAAGCACTTATATATATTAAATTATAGAAAGTAATAAGCATGGAGTGATTTGTCGGGTAGAGTAAGAGGAGCACATTGAACTTAGGCAATTATGCAGAAATGTGTTTTTCTTCTTGTGGCATGATCCTTTTTCACTGCTAATCAGGAAGGGTCGGGGGCTGTGACAAGCCTCTGAACGGTCTAAGCCGAGTATCTGAAATAGTACTGCCAGTGAGAAACCACTGTATTTTAACTATTTTAAATCTCATGGGACCTGACACTTTGTGTCTCATGTAAAGCTTCCCATGGTTTCAGGGAAGAGGGTTTCAGGCAGAGGGCTTGACAAGTGAAAATGTCCATTTCATAGTGAAAATGCCCAATTTATAGTTTGTGATGGAGCTAGAAACAAGAACCTGACCCTAGGGGCTGGAGAGATGGCTCAGAAGTTAAGAACACTTAACTTCTCTTGGTGGAGGACCCTAGTTCCTTTTCTAGCATCCATGTGGCAGCTCATAACCCTCTGTCACTCCAGTTCCAAGGGATCTGATGCCCTCTTCTGGCCTCTGTTGGCAAAATAATCATACGTATAATTATGTTGTTGGTGAAGCCTGGTAGTGGTGATGCATGGGCAGCAGAGGCAGGTGGATCTCTAAGTTCCAGAAAAATCCATAGAGTTCCAGGACAACCAGGACTACACAGAGAAACCTTGTCTTGAAAAACAAGAAAACAAAACAAACAAAGGAAGCTGGAGAGGTAGCTCATAGGTTAAGAGAACTGAGTGCTTCTAGAGGATCAGGGTTCAATTCCCAAGCACCCATATGGCAGTTTATTACTGTCTGTAGCTCCAGTTCTAGAGGATTCCATACCCTCACACTGACAGACATGCAGACAACATACCAAAGGCATATAACATAAATTTTAAAAAAAAAGAAAGTTTTGACCTTGCCTTGTGCCCCATACTGTATACCCTCTTTGCAGAGCTTCAGAAAGCACTGGACAGAAAGTCCTTGGCAGGCTCTGGTCAGCCCTGGGAAGGTACCAGTTTCATCTTTGGCTCTGTGGTTCAAATCAACAGTTACTTTTCTTAAAGAGTAGAAATAAACCAGCTGTTTCCCAGAAGTTGCTGTTGTTTTTAAGCATCAGTATCCTCCGCCCTGTCCTTGCACACCCTGTCTCCTGCTGTGCCTCTTGATGGCTAGCCATTTATAGATTAGTGGGGCCCAAACGTCCTGCTTGTCCAGTGCTCTCTGCTTTTTCGAGTAGGACATGTGGTGGGACTAGTCCCATAAGAAGTTTATGTATGCTCTGTGACAAAGGTGTGCCAAAATGAAGGACAGGGCGCATCATGGCCAAAGCCTGTGAGGTGCAGTCCAGGGCCACAGGACACTTGGCTAGAAAGAAGAAAGTTTACGAAAGATCCCCATTTTGTCACTGGAGTCCCATCTTTAAATACTAGTTCAGTTAGATGAAAACAAGCAAGAACTCGTGCTGGTCCACCTTGGCTGCCCCATGGAGATGAGTCTGGATGTGTTTCCCTGAGTGGCATCTGTTGAGTGGGTGGGGGGGCCAGTCCCAGTGCTTCTCAGGCACCTGCTGTCAGAGGCTGAGGCTGAGGCTTTTGCAATGCTGTTTTCAGGACTTCCAAAATACACAATTCTCTGTGCTTTTCATTAAAAACTTGCATTTAATCCCCATTTTATCTACCTAGCTTGGCTACAAAACGGACAGAAGGTTTACTTATCAGTGATCTACTTTGATTGCCTGTCCTTGACTTCAGAGTGAAGCTGTAGAACACTGGAGGGTTTCCATTGTCTCATTACTGCTTCTTCCCCAGCCTTCTCCTGGGACCTTTCACCTCAGTAACAGTGCAAGGCCTGCAGTGCGTGTTGTCACTGACGTGTGTCTCAGTGGAGACCTGGAGGCAGGAGACATGGCTGAGCAGTGAAGAATAGTTATTGCTCAGGCCTAGGACCAAAATTTTTCCTCACACCCATATCATGTGCCAGTGCCTTTACCAGGCCTCTGCAAGAATCTTCTTGCACATGGTAGACACACACACACACACACACACACACACACACACGGATAAAATCACAATAAGAAGGAACAATATCTATGTTATGTTGACTTCAAACCAAGGCAATGAGATGTTTAGGTAATGGTGCTTGTTATCAGGCATTAAGATAATATATTTTTTAAGATTTATTTATTTTATAGAGGAGGAGCTAAAATGGACATTGGCACTTATAATAAGAGTTCCAAAATATTAGCTAGCTATCTGAGTTTCTAAGAATGGCCATTAAATTATTTTTCCTTTGGGCTAGAGAGATGGCTCAGGGGTTAAGAGCACTGGCTGCTCTTCCAGAGGTCCTGAGACCAATTCCCAGCAACCACATGGTGGCTCACAACCATCTGTAATGAGATCTGATGCCCTCTTCTCCTTTAGCTTTCTTGTTCATGGTGGGTCAGGTAAAGCAGGTATAATCCAACTTCTCAGTAACCTGGGGTCTGTGTGGGTGGGAATTTGTCCCCTGTGCACTGCTCCACTTTACACTATGTTAGCTGTATGTTCCTCTGCCCACTTGGAAGCTTCTTCTATGGATGAGGGGACAGTGGTGCTTCTTTTCCTTCTCTTCTTCACCCCTCCCCTTGGTTTTATGAGGCAGAATTTCTCGGTGTGGCCCTGACACCCCTGCAGTTCTCTCTGTAGACCAGGCTGCTTCAGATTCAGAGACCCTCCTGCCTCTGCCTCCAGAGTGTTGAGATTAAAGGTGTGCACTGCCACCACCCTGATGGAGGTACTTTCTTAAAGATGTGAAAGTACCACCCTGCCCTGAGCTTTCTCAGACAGGATTCCTATGGATTGAACATGAATGATTGTTACATTAAGATGTTTATCCTCAGTGGCAGTATGATGATATCATACATATCATCAGAGTGTATGATACTTTTGCAGAAGGTTCAAGTCTGACTCTGAGCATCTTTCAATCACCTGTAGCTCCGGCTCCAAGGTACCTGCACTTATGTGCCTGCATATACACACATACATGCAGAGAGATATACACACATGTAATTGAAATAAAAGGTGGTAATAATAATAATTGAAGGTGGGGTCCCTCTAGCAAGATTCCCTGTGCTTTCTAGATCTGTTTGTTTCAGGAAAGAATTGGGTGTTGGTTCTTAAGTATTGATTGAGCTTAGATTGGTAGAAGCTGGGATATGTTAAAAGGCTAGGCTGACAACAGATCGGTTGCTTGTTGAAAACATAGGAACTGGAGAGCAAAAGAGCCAGACTTCGGTTGCTTCAGGTATCAGTGTGGTCTGAAACATGTCCAGATAAGGTGTATATGCAGGGGTAGGGAGGTGCCTCTTCATCCATTCAGCACCCCACCAGAAAGTCAGCTGAGGGTCTTACGTAAGCAGCAGTGTGTTCTCTGACAAACCAGCAGCCTCATGTCTAGTAGCCACTCATATACTTCTCCAACTGTAGCCTAAAGCTCTGTCTAGTTCTCCCAGAGGCAGGCAGGATTAATGACATTCAATCTCAGTTCACTTCTAGACCAGGCTGTATGTTCTTAGGAGCAATTTCCTGGTCCCAGACACCTAAGATTTAATGTTTAAAAATTTTCCTGTGTATCATAATAGAGTTCTCATGAAATTTCATGAACTGCAGTATTACGTGGCTGTGTTTATGACCTCACTAGTTTTCAGTCTAGAAAATGATAAAAATGGAGCCAAGCCAAATTTGGTGCTGCATGCCTGTAATCTTCAGTCCCAGCACTCAGGAGGCAGAGGCAAGGAGATGCTTGTGAGTTTGAGGCCAGCCTGGTCTAGAGTGAGACCCTGTCTTTAAAAAAAGGAAAACAACAGGGTTGGCCTGAGAGTGAGTGCTCTCTCTGTGTGTGACTTTCCCTTCTGAGAGCACCCCTCCCCCAGCCCTCCCTGAACCCAGTTCATGTTTACAAAATGCGCTTGCACCTGTACATGCATTTGTGTAAAAACTAGAATTTAGCATCATGTGTTTTCCTTAATCACTATCCACTTTCTTTTTGTTTATTTATTTTATGTATGTGAATATTACTGTAGTTATCTTCAGACAGAGGAGGGCATCAGATCCCATTACAGATGGTTATGAGCCACCATGTGATTGCTGGGAATTAAACTCAGAACTTGTGGAAGAATTGCTAGTGTGTGCTTAACCGCTGAGCCATCTCTCCAGCCCTCTTTTCTTTTTTAAATATATTTTTAAAATTTTATTCATAACGTGTATATGTCTGTGTCCACATGGCTACAGGGTCTCTCAGGGCTTGAGGCATGGACCCCCTGGACTAGCGCTGCAGCCTGAGATGAGTGCTCAGAACTGACTCTGACCTCAGGAAGAGCAATGTGAGCTAGCCTCCCACTATAAATGGTGGCTGGATGGCCCATAGTTTTCCATGCTGCCTTATCATTATCCCATACACTAGAATAACTGCTTATAAAATATTAATTTCTTGCCCTAAGGTTTTTATTAGAGATATAATTTGATCAACTTGATTTTATTTTAAACCATCACTAAAATAGGTGCTTTTAAAATTGAATAGGCATATAACTTTTCTTGTTCTTTCATTTCACATTATATCATTAAAAGTCCTCACTGTATTAGAGAACCTGGCAAATGCTCACTCGTTTTAATCAGAGTATGAACATCTGACTTTATTTTAACTTTGTGTACCTGAAAGAAGGCAGGCTGTAGAAGACTGGGTGATAAAGCTTAGTAAATGTGGATAAACAGGTTTCCATTTGGGTGGATCTGCTGAGGGACAGGACTTGAAGGCCTTTATTCTTTCACTTTAACAAGTATGTCTGGAGGTCATCTTGAGCTATGATGAGAAGAAAGACAGGTTCTCAGCCTGAGTTTTAGAGAGAATAGTGCAAGTTGCAGATGTTGATTAAGCAAGAGGATCCTTCTGCCTGCCAGTGGCTCTCATCACCATCTGAAAGGAAAGGTGGAGGCCTCACCCTTTGTGGGGCTGGAGTGGTCAGTGGCTGCAGCCCTGCCTGGTGCTAGGAAATCTGTGGATCATGAACTTCGATAGGGAAGGAGTCTGCTCTGAAGGGCCAGTTTCTTCATTCAGAGCTACAGGCACACAGTTGTGTCACTCGAAAAATCTGTATTTTGGACCCTTTTAATGGCTCCTAGTAAATTACTTCCCTAAAAAGACTAGAAAAGAATCCAGTCTATCCTCAGGCTGTTTTGGAAAGAATGGAATAAGAGCCAGGCATGGTGGCACACACCTTTAATCCCAGCACTCAGGAGGCAGAGGCAGGGGGAATCTCTGTGTGTTTGAGGCCAGCCTGGTCTACAGAGGGAGTTCCAGTACAGCCAGTGCTATACAGAGAGACCCTGTCCCAGAAAACCAAAGCAAACAAAAGAATGGAACCAGGAGTGTGAGGCTTCTGGTGGGTTTGGGTCTTGACTCCCATCTCATAGTATGAGCACCTATATACATTTTTTAAGGCCTGATTTGTTTCCTCACTTGTGAGGTGGTGTGACAGTTATTCCTACATCGTAAGATTAAATATGGACATACCTTTCTTACAGGATTAGTGATGGTACTGAGTGCCCATGTGTGTGCTGAGTACCATTCCAGGCCATTCTGGCTTTGTTGGGTATGTGCTTTTGTGTGTTTGGTTTTAGTTTGACTTTGTGTTTTATTTTTTTCAAGGCAGGGTTTCTCTGTATAACCCTGGCTGTTCTGGAACTCTAGACCAGGCTGACCTCGACCTCAAATTAGCCTGCCTCTGCCTTCTGAGTTCTGGGATTAAAGACGTACACCCCCACCATCAAGCCTTAATACTGTTCTTATTGCCAGAATGTTCTCTACTTTACTGGTCTCCTTCCCTATGCTACTGCTATAGAAATATCTAAGCTAAGTCATCTTGGGAATGTAAAAGGTTTGTTTATTTTGCCTATGACTTCACAAGTTTTAATATGTGGTTTTGCTTGGCTGGTTACCTTTTGTGCTTGTAGTTGATGAAACATGTAGTAGAGGCTGTATGGTGGAGGAAGCTGCTCACTTTGTGGTAGGTAGGAAACAAAAAACAGACTTGTCTCCCTGCGTAGGTCTGGTGTCCTGTCACGTTCCCAGTGACATCATGCTGGGAGCCTAACCTTCAGTACCTGTACCATAAAGGGACAGTCCCAACAATGGGGAGGGGGGTTAATTGAGGAGGGTCAGTAGTCAGGTGACAGTGGATTACCACAAAATATTTTTCTTCCATGGTTTCTCTAGAAAGAATATAGGTATGTATATAAAGGTATGGGACTTACAATTATTGATTTGCCTCAGTGTCAATGTGGTACAGTTAATTAACTAAGGTCATTGTCGTCTCAGCTACATGAAAGCAGTTATGATGCCGGCAAAGCCCTGCAGCGCCTGGTGAAGAAGCCTGTGCCCAAGCTGATCGAGAAGTGCTGGACAGAGGATGAAGTGGTGAGCACCCCGTGTGTGTGCCTTGTGTTCTGGCCTTTGGGATGCTTCTTGTATGCAACCTCCCCGCTCCCCAGGGGAAGGGGCTCCTTCAGAAGACAGTGTTCATGGTGAAAGGGAGCAGCTATGCTGTCAGGAGCCCTTGCTGTACAAACACGAGGACACGTTTGAATCTCTAGTGCCTGTGACGGCATTTGTGCCTGTGACTCTCCAGTCTTGATCCGTGACAGGAGGGTTGCTGTGCTGCTGCCTGCCAGCCTTTCTCTAAGTTCTGACTCAAAGGAACAAAAGAGCAGAACACCCTATGTCCTTCCCTGCTGACTCTGAGAGGCCTGTGAGGTATCACACACAAGGGCAAACCTGTAAGAAAGACTTGACTGGATTTTAGTATCAGTATGGTCCATAGGGGATGGGCAAGTTCTCTGAGTGTAGCAGTTACTCCTAAACAAAGTTGGTGTGATTTTGTTTTTGGTGCAGAATAGTGTGACACTTTCCTATTTTAACCATGTCCCGACCATGTCAAAACCAGAACCTGGAATAGTGTGTTGTTGACTTGAATTACTTTGAGGGCTCATAGGACATCAGGCTGAAAGCAGTTGCCCCGGAGCAGGAAACATAAACTTGATTGAACACCAAAGGAGATGGGGAGGGAAAGAGCCCATAAATACCGGTGTGCAACCCTGTGATTCCCATCCCAGAGTTCATGGAGCTACCTCCTGGCTAGTGACTTTCAAAAGGTGTTGCTGTAAATAGCTCACAGGTTTCCTGTGCCCTTGCCAACACGACAGTGGCTGCCTGATATTTGCCCTTGAGATCAAATGTAATTGAAATACACAGTGTTGGTGGAAAGTTCCTCAATTGTTCTAAAGCACGCTAAGGAAAGTATTTAAAAAGTATTGTTTGTGATACTATTAACTTTCATGCAACAGTGTTTATGGCAGGCCTACTGTGTGCTAGCTGCTATGCTAGGAACATTTTAAGAGCATGATATTTCTTAGAGTCCTAAGAGGAAACTCAGCTCAATGTGTGTCTAGTGGTGGGAAGTGCCCAGGAACCACGGATAGGGTGAGGTGGGAGCAGCTGGGTAGGGCACTGCCTTAAAGAACTGGAGGCTGGAAGACCTGAAGGACTCCAGGAAGAAAAGAAGTCTAGACATTTAGGTGAACACTGTGGATGGTTTGTGTAAGAAATAGGGAGGGTCACGACTGGGGCAAGGTGAGGAGAGGTCAGTGGGGGAGAGGGGAGGTGGCCCCAGGGTCAGGACAAGTGTCTCCTGGAGAACTGCCTTTGAAATGTTGTCATTTGCTTCACAAATACATTTTCTTGGTTAGTGGGCTTTAGGGTGAGGTTCCTATGTAGGGAAGGCACAGGGATTTCATGTTCAGATATTGGCTAAAGCAAAACAAGGACAAAAAAATTGAGATATTTTGAGTGGTCAGCTGACACACTTTCACCCTAAGGAAGGAGCTAGAATTCTGATTGGTACGGTTTTCAATTCTCCAAAAGCCTTTGTAAAGAAGACATAGGGAAGGAGAGGACAGAGCTGTGTAAACTAGACTGTCTGAGATCTTCCTCTGCCTTGGCCTGTCACAGGGATCATGCTGGGCTGTGCCAAGTGTAGTGATGATTGCATGTATCCGTTCCTACAGCCCTAGTGGCTGTCACTCCTCACCAGGCTGCCTGTGCCTGTCCTTGGGGCGATTCCTCACCTTCTCCGGCCTCCTCCTCTCACCCTGTGGTCCCTCCCTTCCTGCTCCGCCTCTCGCTGCTCCTGCCCTGAGGCCCCTGTCCTTTGTCTTATGGCCTCTCCTTCCCTGTGGAATGTTTAGAGTACACAACAGAGTCCTCTCTGCTGGTTTTCTACCGAGAGAATAGTTCCTTTTCTACCGCTCTTCTCACTCTGGCTCTGGGCTGTAGAAGGGTGGGGGATGAAGAGCCTTGGGCATCATTTTGAAAAACAAAACAAGGTTCCAAAGTGGCAAACATTCCAAGTGTGGGATACTGATTCTTAACCGTGGAAGCACATTTTTATCATGTGCTTCTTGCTTGAGAAACTGTTTGACTGTCACCCAGCCTTGCAGAGCTTAGGGATCTAATGGGTCCCTTGTTTTGTGAAAGCTAAGCTTTGTTTTCTGAAGCCTCAAGTCTGAAAGATGACTGAGAGGACGTGATGGGTGATTGATTGATCGTTTGGAGGAAGCCTCTGCATCAAGTCTGTGTGGCAACAAGGCCGTCCCTCTTTGCCTTAGTCTGCCTTTGGCTATGAGAGCATCAGCTCTGCTAATGGTGCCCCTTCTGTTGAGTTCACCACAGTTTCTCTGGGGAATTTCTCCTTGGTAATAACAGGAATAAGCTACACAAATGTCTCAGAATAAAATAGGTGCATAACCCTAACTCCCTTTGATTTTCCCTCTTGGTGTTCCAGTATACTTGGAACTTTCTGGTTATTTTTACTTTGCTGTCTCTAGCATGTTAATTTGATTATAACACTCAGTATCTATCTAATGTACATGCGTGACTTCCACAAAATGGTTGTAAACACTGAGGTCAGAGTCGCCCGCTGGGCCCGAAAGGTGACCTGCACTTTATTTACTGAAGAATCAGCTTCTGTCCTCTTAGTATAGACCATTGGTTCTCAACCTATGGGCCAAGACTCCTCTGGAGGTTGCATATCAGATATCCTGTGTATCAGATATTTACATATGATTCATAACAGTAGCAACATTACAGTTACAAAGTAGCAGTGAAATAATTTTATGATTGGGGTCACCACAACATGAGGAAGTGTATTAAAGATTCGCAGAAATAGGAAGGGTGAGGACCACTGGTGTAGACCCCCAACTGTACCTTAAGATTGAGCTCAGTCCTCTGCCTGCTCTGTAGCCATTGTCCCCTTCTGATCTGTACCTTCTGTTTGCTCCTCCTTTTTCTTTTTGTGTCTTACTGTGACGGGTCTTAGGTCCTAGGCTCTCAGATTCCATGTGTAGCTGATAATGGCCCTGAACTCCTGATCCTCCTGTCTGCTAGGATGACAGACATGCTTTTCTCTTTAAAAGTTTTTAGTTTTAGATGTGTTGTTGTTGTTGTTTTGAATAGAACTTAAAGACAAGTGAGTGAATGCTCTCGGAGATGAGAGACCTCAGCCTGCCCTGGGAGCTGTTGTCTCAGCACGGAGGCGGTGACTCCTCTGCAGGAGCAACACGTGTCCCAGCCATCGAGGTCTCACCAGCCCTGTGCATCTCTTTTCCGAGTTGACTGTTCCTACTTTATAAACGTGTTAGGGTGAGCACTTTCTGATGCAAGGGTAGAGTCTCCTGGTGACGAGCCTGCAGACTGAGTTCATTTTTAAGCGTGGAGTGGTTGGTTGATATTTAAGAGTTGATGCAAGAACTTTCACATGCTTCCCAGAATTGACCCTAAATTTTAGGCTTTTGTAGCCTGCTTAGTGGTGCACACCTTTAATCCCAGCACTTGGGTGGCAGAGGTAGGCTAGTCTCTTGTGTTGAGAGTTCCAAGACATTCAGAGCTATCACAGCCCTCTCTCAGGGATTGGGAGCAGATGAATTTTGATTTCTGAAGAAAAGTCTTCGGGTTCTTACTCCTCATCTTTGTCAGCAGCAGCATGGCAGCCACTCCTTCTGGAGACAATGAGATGTCTTCCCCTTGTGTCGTTGTCCCTCTCCTAGTTTATGGAGATGATGTTCTAAGTGAAGTTAAGTTGAGGCTGATGGAAGTAAGCTCTGCTGCACTAAAATCAAGCTTACTCTAGTGTTTAGTTAGGGAAACTATTGTGGTAAAACAAACACCGTGCCCCAAAATGACAAGATTTATTTTGCTTACAATTCCACAGCACTGTTCATCATTAAAGGAAGTCGGGACAGGGCAGGAACCTGGAGGCAGGAGCTGATGTAGAGGCCATGGAGGGTGCTGCTTACTGGCCAGGAGTAACCACACCCACAGTGGGCTGGACCTTCCCCCATTAATCACTAATTAAGAAATTGCCCTACAGGGTTTTCTATAGCCCTATTTTTAATGGAGGCATTTTCTCAATTGAAGCTCTCTCCTCTCTGATGACTCTAGCTTGTGTCAAGTTGACATAAGACTAGCCAGCGCACACCTTTACTCCCAGCACTGGGGAGGCAGATCCAGGTGGACCTCTTAAGTTTGAGGCCAGCCTGATCTACAAAGGAGTTCCAGGACAGCCAGCGCTGCTCAAAGAGACCCTGTCTTGAAAATCTAAAAAATAAAACTATCCAGTACAACTAGTTTTTGCCAATTCCTGAACTAGATACTACAAACATCCATAGAGCAGTTATAAGAGTCACCTTGGCAGCTCACCTAATGGCTTATCTCAGGTTAAATGGACTGGGTCACATCAGAGAACTATTTTAGGAAAGAGTGTTTAGTAAAGTCATGACTTTTCCATATCCTACAGAATGGGCCAGAGCAATGGCTGGATACTGTCTATGAGGGTTAAATTAATGATTAACCAATCTCATGTACCTTATGCTAAAGAAATGTACCATTTCTTTTCAAGAAGTCATCCAAACTGGTAGAAATTATGAAGAGGGGGAAAAAAAGAAATAAAAACAAATCAGTATGTTAAAATAAAAACACAAATTCCAGGTTATTAAGTTTTTAATTAAACATGATAAACACATTTAAATATAATACAGAGGCCAGGGTCTGAACTGTACCCAATCAAAGCAGATGAAGTCACCCTTCCCTGCTTTTATAGTTACTAATTCTGTCTGTGTGTGCAAGCCTCTGGGGTTGTGCTGTTCTTGTTGTGAGGGGATTCCATTGCTGCTTGCTGCTGTGCTTCTAATTAGCATTCAGCTGTTGATTAAGGAAATACTGGGATGCTAATTGAATTCTTGATAAAATTCTAGGCCTGTATTTCCCTTGTGGAGTTGGGCTGATTTGCAGGGCTATAGAATTAGGTGCCCTGCCACCCATACAGCGTGCTTGCCCTTGGCTTTCTGCTCTGTAACTGCATTTGTGTTGAATTTTGTTTTCATGCTGGCTTTCAGCAAAATGTGCCATTCAAGGTGAAGGTTTTGTTGTTTACAATATTACAGCAGGGTGATTCCACTCATCTTGTGTAACGGTAGCTTTTATTGTGAAATATGCTTTCCATTAAATGTTTTATATCAGTTGTAATCTATTGAGGTGTGAGCTACCTAGATTAAAAAAAAATTCAACCAAATCCACAGTAGTGACATATTATCGTGTGTGGATTCATTCACAGGTTCATAACTCTTCTGTTTAAAACTCAGTCATCACAGATACATGTCAATCGCTTCCTTTCAGAATTGACAGGACACAGCAAACTGACTTTCTGAGTGTTTGTAGTGCAGTGAGCCGTGCAGCTGGCCAAGCAGTTAGCTTATTACAGAAAGCAGAGCCTGGGCCTTCCCCAGCCCCACTGCAGATGCCTTTGTTATGCCCCTGCACAGTGTCTGCTCCAGAGAACATTGTTTTCATTGTTCATTCTTCCCAGCCAGGCTTCAGGATGTGCCAGAAGACAGAGCTGCTTAGTGGGGCAAAGATACAATGAATTTTACTTACTGTCTGCGTGGCAGCAGAAGAAAATGTAATCCACAGCAGAATCAAAGTCAACATTCAAGGAACAGCTTGGGGCTGGGAGGGCAGAAGAGGGGATGGTGTGGTGCAGAGGAAGAGGCTGTAGTTAGCTTACACCGATTTGATTTCACATCCCAGAGTCCTGGTGTTAAATCTTACAGCCACAAAATAGGGGAAGGCTTAGTGTGTGACCTTATTTTAGGAAAGGTACAATTTCCTCAGTTGTTGATGTTACACAGTGATCTGAATGATGCTGGTGATGGGGGTCCTCTACATCACTTAAGATGAATCTATTAGTTTTATTATTTTCAATATATGCCATTTTCCTAGGTTAGAAAATTGTTAAAACAGGCTTATTGGATCTTTATAACAGTGTAGTTTAAATTATATGCTTAGAGTTGTGTGTGTGTATATTGAGCTATATAGTATTAAATTCTCAGGTTTGTGGGTCATGCTGTGTGACTCCCATTGACCCTGAACTCAGCAGTCTTCTTGCCTCAGTCTTCTACATAAGGAATCTCAACATGGGTGATCAAGCCTGACTTGAAATCCTGACTACAGGGTTGTTTCATTACCCTTCCTCTGATTTAAACTGAATACGTACTATCCCTCCATCCTTTCCTTGTTCTTCCATTTTGTTTTGTGTTTGGACATGGTCACACTGTTTCTCAGACCAATCTAGAGTTGGCGGTCTCATTGCCTTACACTCTCAAGTGCTGTGTGGTGTCAGAAGAGACGTTGCCACACCCAGCTTTAAGTTGATTCTGTTCCTAATAACTAGCCTAAGTTTTCAGCTATAGAGTACGAAACAGAGATGGAAGATGTGACCACTCAGTCGGGTGTGTGCTTGTGGTGGGACTCAGGGTCATGTTCAGACCATCCTGACTAAGAAAAAGCTAGATGCAGGGAAGATTTGTCTAATATTTCAACTGCCCATAAAGTTGGGTTGCTCCCTGTGGTTAACTCCCTTCAGCCTTTGAAGCAAACCCTTGTTTAAAGAAGTCAGTAGTGTGGGTAGAGGACAGAGTTTATTGTCAAGTCCTTTGGAAATAAAACAGTGAATTAAAAAATCAGGTACATGTACAGAAAGATGGTAGAAGATAATCAGTTCTGTCAATTAGTCTGCAAAAAGATTCTACTGTTTAACAAGCTGTAAGGGAAACGGTTAAATCCTTGAGTAACATTACAACATTAGAAGAAGGCCTTTGCCTCTCTGTGAGACCTACGGATGAGACTTCGGCTTTCCCTCTCACATGCATGGCTTCATTCCAGTCCCTTGCAAAGATGTGCTCTGTCTTTCTGTTTCCCCTTCACTTGTAAAGTAGAGGTGGCTTCCATTTTCTGTAACTTATCATCTCTTATACATATTTTTCCTTGACTTTCTTTTAAAGCCAGCAATACATAGTGCCATCATCCAGGGCTCCTGGGGTGTGTGTGTGTGTGTGTGTGTGTGTGTGTGTGTGTGTGTGTGTGAGAGAGAGAGAGAGAGAGAGAGAGAGAGAGAGAGAGAGAGAGAGAGAGAGAGAGAGAGAGAGAATGCGCTTGCAGCTTTGTGTTTGGACCTGGAAACCAGGTAGAATGGCGCTGAGGTGGGGTTATTTCCCCACCATGGATATGAACATGCCCTGGATTGTTCCTTGTAGTTCAGGCTAATCATTTTAGTCAAAGATTACTTTTTATTGAACATTTTTCATTTATGCTTGAGAGGGACAATGGCGATGTCTTTATCCTGAAAGATTCATAAATATGGGGGCAGTAGGCTGTTGAAACCATGTTTTCCATCTCATTTTCAAGGACATGTAAAAAAATGAAGATAGCATACACTTCTTGGTGCTCGGTCATCTTTCTCTGTTCTTTTAAAAAATGAGAACAAGACACAAGGGGGCTTGAGAAATTGCATGTAGTTCTTCCATACACAAAGTGGATATTTTATAAATGAAGTGGATGGAAACCCTTTTCTTCTTCAGTTTCTTAGCAACAGAACAGAGTCAGTTTTAATGTGTGTGCTTGGAACATTTTGTGTATATCAACATCAGAGCCTTACTCTTTCACTAGACTGCTAACTGGGAATCTGTGTTGGGAGAAAACAGGAACTGTGCCTGAGGCTGGAACTCATTCACAGCCAGCTCATGTCCTGTTTCCTTCTGTCAGATATCGAAGGCCTCTCCTGTAGTTGTCAGGGTAGCCCTGTGAATGCCAGGGAAGGGGTGGGTTTGCTCTGTTCTGATTTGGACTTACTGATTGAAATCCCATCAGGCAACCTTGGTTTCTACGCTGAGGCTCTGGCAGAGCAAACTAGGCAAATATGTCTGCCTTCATGGGGTTGACATTGCACTGAACAAGGTAATTAATACCCATTTAATAATACCCAGTCCATACCCATACTCAGTGAAATGAGAAAATGCATAGAAAAGCAATATGCAATGCAGGGCAGCACACTGAACTTTACCTGGTAGCCCTGAAATTTACTTTTGAATAGAGACCTATAAAACATTTGAGAGCCAGCTTTGCAGAACATTATAGACCAAAGAAACAGAATGCAGTGATTCCCCTCATACTTGTGAGAGATCCTGTCCAGTGTGGGGTGCTGTACTGGAGCACAGAGGAGGCTGTCCAGCCTAGGCTCTGCCCGTGTGCTCTGAATGTTCACTGTGCTCGCCTGGGTCTGTATGCTAGATGAGGAAATCTGAGTGTAGGAAGGGAAAGCTCACCTTACAGTGTCCCAGAGCAGATGCAGCAGAAAAGCCCCAGGGAGAGATGAAGTAAACAGACTGTGGGCATCTTGAATCTCTTGCCTGCTCCTCTTAAATTCCTTTCCTGTAACTGAGCAAATGGGCGCGCCTGTGAGCAGTTCTGAGGCCTTGCTCCTCCCTGCTGGGCCTGTGTGGTTTCTGTTTTGTAAGATTCTGAGTCAACCTCTTCTCACTCTACTAGCTTGGTGGGTGGAGCCTGAAGCATTTTGGTTTTATAACCAGAGTGGACAATATTTACTGTTTATGCAAGGAGGCGTTTTCTTGAGTATTCAGGCAAAAGAAAAATACCTGAAAAGGAAATGACATGAACTGTCCCTGCCTCAGAATAGCTATTACTAGGAGGTTAACCAAGGAAGTAAACTTGAAACAATTTAGGATTATCAAGCCAATACTCTGAATTTTATCACCTACTGGAAAGAAAGGGTTTAAAAAAAAAAAAAAAAAAAAAAAAAAAACAAACAAACTTTCTCTGTTGGGTCCAGTGCTAGCTTCTCTGTGATACTGTTGTTTGACAATGTTGGCTAGTTTCTGTGTCCACTGACTTTTGTTGTACGTATTTGTTTTTAATGGTGTTTCACTATGTAGCCATGGCTGGCCTAGAACTCACTATGTGGACCAGGCTAGCCTCAAACTCAGACTTCTCACCGCCTCTGCCTCTAGAGTTCTTTGTAATTTTAATTTTTTTAAACACCTATTTTAAATGATAGTTCTTAAATGCTTTAACTTCTTTTAGCCCACCACTTACCAGATATAGTGGGAAAGAAAGGATAGAGGTGGGGTGGTGAGCCTGTTTAGAAAGGTTCTTTGGAGCAGTTCCCATCTGTGTTGTCTGGAAATTGGCAATTTAATTCACAAGTCAGTGGCAGAAGCTCCATCCACTCACAAACTCTTCACAGATAAATACACCAGCAGTAGCATTACCAAGCAGAGACAGCCAGGCCTCAGCACAAGTCATCAGGAAGGACAAGGCCACAGAAACAACAGGAAGTTCTTGGCTGTGCCTCTCTCAGCGAAGCGAAGATCTGTGAAGACTCAAGATCCACAAGCATTGCACAGCTAGCTGTACCAACAAGCCACGCTCAGCCTTCATCAGTGTCCCTTGAATCCTGTCTGTACCCTCTAAACATCACATGTTCTCCACCTGCCTTGCCTCAGCATGAGCCTTGCCCCAGCACATGGCATCCAGTCAGCCTGAGTTCACAGAAGCGGCAAGAAACTGCAACACAGCACCAGAAGTTTTTTGGTGCATTTCTCTTTTTGAAGTAAGCAGGACCAATACATGCTTGTTGTTAACAAAGAATCCTTCATGTGTCCTTTCACGTGAACACCATCTCACCTGTCTTCTTCACCGAAACATTCCTTCACTTGTTTGGGCCAGCAAAACACCATCCAAACGACTTTCCAGAGAACCCTTAAATTTCCATGTCAGTTCTGGAATTAAAAGTTTGCACTACATCTGCCATGTCCGCTGAGCCAGAGTCTAATGCTGTGTGTAGTAATTAGGGTACTGGCCAGGTTTAATTCCCTAGCACTACTCCACTCTTTTCTCCCAACACTTCAGTCCTAGGCTCTGACAGTGTGTCAAGTCTGCCCACTGGGCCATAATAGCGCGTCTATTCAGGTATCTCCACACTCATCTATGAGGTCTAGTTACTGCAGTGTTCTGTGTCCCCAGAACCTAGCCCAGCACATGGAACAATAGTAGATAATCAGAAAATATGTAACTAGGTTAGACAGAAGGAGACACTCCTGTAGAACCTCAGCTTACCTCCATTGAACTCTCAGGCAAGGTTCCCCCGTTGCTGTCATCTCCTGAGGGCCAGTGCACATTCTTCAAGCTTCACAGAGTCAACCACATATTTGCTGGTCCTTTTCCCTTTATGTCTTTGTTTGAAAAACCACTTCCCCACCTTGAGTTGTCTGAGTTTACTTACTAGATTACAGTTCCTAAAGTGGGGAGGAATGAGAGAGGGGAGAGAGGGGTCTTAGGTTTTGCCAGTGTCATGCAGACTTAGTAATAGCCGTGAGCAGGAAGGAGCTTGGCAGCAGTTAGCCTGATCTCTCTGACTGACACTCTGTTCTGTACAACGTAGTATTCTTTCCATAACAGAGTGATCTGACTCTCAAAGCTGCCTGTGATACACACCCCAACCTCTTGTGCCTCCCGTCTACCACTGGCGGGACTTGCTTACCTTGCCAAGGGTGTTCTGTATACTTATTCTTGACAGTGGGAACTAGGCAGGTATCAAATATATAGACCAGAGACCTAGTTAGGGAGGGATAGGGAAGTTCACAGTGAAGGAAAATGCCATACTGCATTAGGTATTTAAAGTGTGTCTGTACTGCTGCCTTGGGTAATTTTATCAAGTGTTCAGGAATGATGCTTCCAAAACACTACTGTTCTGCACACAGAATGCCTTAGGGGCGCAGCTCTGTGGCTGCTACCCAGTGTCAGTGTCCCAAGGCCTGCACTGAGGCAGACTTAGCTTTGTGGAGATGGTGGCTGGGTGAGTCATGCTCTTTCCCCTCCTCAGGTTTAAGGCCATGTGGGGTGACACCATCAAGAAGACCAGTAGTTTGTAGAGAAAACACGGCTCTTGCTAGACCTGGTGGTGAATGCCTGTGATCCTATCTACTTTGGAGGTTGAGACAAATTCATAAATTCAAGGATGGCCTAGGTTACCGAGTTAGTTCAATGCCAGTTTGATACCTTGTCTCAAAATAACAAGTAAGGGCCACCAAGATGGCACAGAAGGTCGAGGCACTCGTCACATAAGCCTGGCAACCCAAACTCAACCCCTGAAACTCAAAAGTGGATGGAGAGACCAAACTCCACAAAGTTTCCCTAACCTCCACATGTTTGCTGAGCCTGAATCCCCATCCCATTAATAAATAATTTTAAAAAGAATTTTTTTTTCTTAATAACAAGTAGAATGAGCCAGGTGTAGTGTCACATACCTGTAATCCCAGCCTGTGGGAAGCAGGCAGATCTGTGAATTTGAGGCCAGCCTGTTGCATCTCCCTTCGGGATCCCAAAAACATAAGATTCCTCTCCCCGTGGGGTTGGTTTTTATTTTACTCTAAGAAATGACAGGAAGGGAGGGAGGAGGGAAGTTTTGCATCGCTGGAAGATGTGATTGACAGGAGATCTGGATCTGATGTCCTTCCATCCTTTTCCTCCCCAGAGATTGTCTCCTAAATTAATAAAGTTATTCTACTAAAGAAACTTGAGGTAAGAGAGATGCTCAGCAGTTGAGAGTACTTACTGCTCTTACAGAGGGTCTGGTTCATTTCCTAGCATCCATTTTGGGCAGCTCACAACTTTCTGTAACTCCAGTTCTAGAGGACCTAGCACTCTCTGCCCTCCACAGGCACCTATACACATGGTGCACATAAACTCACACAAACAAGTATATAAGGATAAGTAAGTTTAAAAATGAAACTAAAGTGTGTATTCACAAATACAATTGTGTTGTAATTTTTCTAATCTTCCCCATGTGCAGAGATGGACTCAGAGATGTGTGTTAGGCATCTGTCTGTGAGCTGTGTGGAATGGGAGGGATAGTGCACCATGGCAGAGTTTGTTCTATGAGCTCACCCAATTCCATTCTCTTCTGCAGCCCTGAGCTGTCCTCTGGGAAACAGACTTTAACATTAAAATATACGCACATGTCAGGCATCGCTAGTCAGCTCTATCCAAACAGGTATAGTCAGCCTAAATATGCCTTCCAGAGCCTCAACTTCTTTTTTTTTTTTTTTTTTAAGATTTATTTATTTATTGTTTATAAGTACACTGTAGTTGTCTTCAGACACACCAGAAGAGGGCATCAGATCTTATTACAGATGGTTGTGAACCACCTTGTGGTTGCTGGGAATTGAACTCAGAACCTCTGGAAGAGCAGTCAGTGCTCTTAACTGCTGAGCCATCTCTTCAGCCCAGGGCCTCAACTTCTAAACAGGCTTATCTATTTTCCTCCCCTTCCTCCCTCCCTTTAAATAAGAAGCTTATCTGCATTCTTGCAAATGTTATTTCTTTTTATTTAATTTATTTATTATGTATATAGCGAAGAGGATACCATATCTCATTACAGATGGCTGTGAACCACCATGTGGTTGCTGGGATTTGAACTCAGGACCTCTGAAAGAGCAGCCAGTGCTCTTAACCACTGAGCCATCTCTCCAGCCTTCCTTACTTTCTTTTAATAATTTTTTTTTAAATTTTCTGTGGATTGGTGTTTTGCTTGCATGTGTGTCTGTGTGAGGGTGTCAGATCCTGAAGTTACAGACAGGTATGAACTGCCGTGGGGTTCTGGGAACTGAACTCAGGACCTCTGGAAGAGCAGCCAGTGCTCTTAACCACTGAGCCATCTCTCCAGCCTTGCCATCCATTTTTCAAAGAGGAATGAATTTAGCAAGGTAATCATAAACATAGGTTTGGAGAGCCAGATGACCTAGACCTCAAGCCCATGTGACAATTTCAAATGGAATGGACTTTATATATAGAAGGCACCAATGTCTGTGCTGACTGTCCCTGTGCCACAGAAGACCTGGACTCTGGGTGTCATCATCAGGAAAAGCTGCTCACATGTCACCGAAAAACTGGGGTGGACTTTGAACTTTTAGGATCCTCCTCAATCCCTAGTCCTTCAGCAGCACAGATCTTAAGGCTGTTTTTAGATCACCCCGTGAGACAACCCAACTTTTTTCTTAAACTTTGACCCTAGAGCAGCATGTCATTGGTAAGTTGTCAGCCTTGTAGAATTTTGATTTCATCAGCAGTATAATAATCTTGTCCTCCAGTTTTAAGTTCCTGTCAGTCTCACTGTATCCTGGTCCTACTATGGGGTGTGCAATCCACTTACTCCCATATCTCAAGAAGGCCCCACTGTGCCTCCTGCACACTGCTCCATGCCCAGTGGACACTGATGCACTCCAGACTAAGTAGACTGTGCCTGTGCAAGGGACCTCGCTTTCCTACTTGGATGTTTTCACAGAAGAAACACTGGATGCTTAGAGCTGGAGACATGTTTATTTCTGGTTAGCTAACTTTAGATCTGCCTTAAAGCTTCGGGCACAGGGTTTGCTGTTCTTAACCTTACACTAAGCTGCATGCCACCGTGTCTTCACACCTGCACTGTTAAAAGTTTTGTTAGGTGCTCTTGAGGCATCTTTATCCATGATCACTGTCACTGTTCTGGATTGCATCTTCTGTTCCCAGCCCTGTCAGCTCTGCCTGCCCCCCTGATATTTTGTTTTGTTTTTTAATTAATTGACTTTAAGTTCTTAAAAATGGACACTGGGGAGGCAGAGGCAGACAGATATCTCTGAGTTTGAGGCCAGCCTGGTCTATATAGTGAGTTCCAGAACAGCCAGGGCTGTATAATAGAGAGACCCTACTTTGTTTGTTTGTTTGTTTAAAAAACAACATTGGAACAAACTGAGAATGGTAGTGCCTGTCTATAATTCAGGGGAGTTAGGGAGGCTCAGCACTACTTTAAACAAATACACTGTTAAGACTTCAGCCAGTCACTACTAACCTTGCAATTGCTTAGCAGTGTGGCAGGCAACTCTGTCCTCCTATTGTGTCTTTGACAAAGTTAGCTATGAATGTAAATGAATGATAGCAACGTAGTTTAAACTTTTCCCTCTGATGTTCCTGACTCTGTCTCCAGGGATAGGGAGCTAGATAGCCAGCAGGTGGGTAGAGAGCTGTCAAGGAGGTGAAATTGGAGAGGGAGCCTTGTGGAACAGATGGGATCTCACCAAGCAGCAGGGACACCCAGCTGATGAGTAATGGGCAAGGCTGGTAGTAGGCTGCCCAGATAAGTACAGCTTATGGATTGGGGACAGCAAAGATGACCAGTTCTGCCTCACCATCCTGAGAAGTCTATGTCTGCCTTTGAGTGTCTGCTGGCAGAGTTGAGTCTGCCTGTGAGCATCAGCCTGGTTAGCAGTAGGGACTACACAGTACACTCACTGCTGGAAATGCAAGTGTCCCATGCCTCAGACACACTGAATACCAGTCAGATCAGAATCTGTCATGGCCCTGGCTAGTGCTGGTGCTGGGATCCTGGAGACCTCTCTGGGCTGGGTAAGAACCATGCTGATTGGACAAGGTATGGAAAATGTCAGTTCACACCTTTAACTCAACATGGGTTGCAATCCCGAGTTACCAGATGACCTTTTTACTTGGGCCTTTACTTAGAACTGGGATATAGTTCCTCTCTGCAGAGAGGAAAGGAAATACAGGAAACGCTTCATAGGATAATCATGAGATTATAAGTCCCATGTGGTGTTCTGAACGTTTTCATGGTACTTACAGGCAAAGGTAGTCACTGATATGCATGTTCTTCCCAGGCCACAGAACAGAACACATGTCTAGGAGCATTTGTTTCCCCGCTGTATTCCAGAACACTACGGCCACAGACGTGGTGTGGAGGAGGCTGGTGCTGACCTACAGGCAGAACAGAAGAGTTGGCGGTGCATTTGAAGGAACTCTGAAAGATGTAAATTGATGTAGCAATCAGGAATGAATGGAGCTTGTTGGCAAAAGGAGGGCTGGTTGGCTGTACAAGGGGCCCCCCTGAGGAAGCTTGGCTTGAAGTGGTTAAGCTGCAAAACAGGGATGCGAGGAAGTTGCCAGAATAGCAGTTCAGTTTAAGAAGAGGTCCTCTGAGATGGCCCAAGAGAGCCAGAAAGTGGCTATTGGGGTAGAGACAGATATTGAAAGGTAGGGGACGGCTTGTTAAAGATCATGTTAGAAAAAGAATAATATCATTTTAGAGGCTGGCTTCTGTAACTAAGCATGATGTGAACTTCTCATCTCTACCTCCCTGTGCTGGGGTTATGGGCATGAATACACCCTGTCCCCACCCGCTGTCAGCATGCACACCTATATGCCAGTAAGTCCCTTGTGGTTGCTGGGAATTGAACTCAAGCCATCTAGAAGAGCAGTCATTGTTCTTAACTGCTGAGCCATCTCTCCAGCCCGCCGCCCCCTGCCACGTGCTTCTTTTTGAGTTGGGGAATGCTAGGACTGGTGCTGTCTGAACTCAATAGGAAGACTAGGCAAAGAACCCATATGGATGCTCCTGAGCTTGGACCTGCTACTGTCGCAGCTTCAAGGGCGGAGATTGGAAAGTGACGAACGGCTGTGTGACGTATGTTTGTTTACAGTTTACAGAAATTTTTGCTTTCCTTGCCTTTTCCGTGTTAGTATTAATAGAAAAGATGAAACAGATGTCAGGAGATGTGCACGTGTAGATTGAGCTGGAAACTAAATCATCACAACTTCTGAAAGGAGTTATGTTACCCTCCAAGTTCAGGTTGGTCTCACCTGCAACATAAGGTTACCTGGAAAAGTCTGTGTGTCTGTTGGTCATTGTATGTCACTCTCGTGTTGTACTGTCCCCTCCTGCAGTGGTCCCTGTTATACTGTCACAAAGTTCTAGCTGCCCAGGATTCTCACATAGGAAACTTGGAAATCAGGACAGTGGTGGTAGATGGATAGATGATCAGAGGCCACCGTCAGGTAGGGATTTTGTGGGATTGACATTAGGCTGTGCAATGGTAAACAAAACAGGAGAGACCTTTAGTTTTTGTGTTTGGTGTGGTTCCCCACAAGCTGCTTTGGTTACAATTAAAGAACAGAAGAAATAGGACACAGACAGGGTAAGATGTTCACGTTCCTAACCGTCATGCCGGTAGAGACAGGTGAGAACCACTACTAAAGGCGCCTGAGCAAGGCCAGTGGATGGGCTACTTAGATGGTGCCCTGGGGCTGGAGGCACTAAGGGATGCTGTATGGATTTAATGCAAGGAAGAGGAGGCCGACGGGTAGGGGACACTGGGACATTTGTAGAAGACAGTACAGGTCAAAGTCATGGTGGTACAAGTAGCCATTTAGAGTTGTTACAGTGGTGTCTCAGACTGGGAATAAGAGTGGTCTCAGTTATGTTGGAAGAACAAAGGTAGGAAGGGGGGATGTGTCATCACCTTGGTCCCTTGATAAGGACATAGCAGTGCTATTGTTTATGAGAACGTGCAGCTGGCAGGGTAACCTGATTGCTCCAGGCCTTCCTAACTGAGGTAAACTAAACACTGAACCAGGTAGGTTGAAGGTGGACAGAAGCTGTGGGAGGCAGGGTTGGGGAGTGGGTGGACACGCACCTAAAGTTGCCCCATTGTCTGTTTACTCACCTAGCAACGCTTAGGTCTCTGCTGTGTGGGGGACGTTGAAGTGAAGACGTAGAAGCAACTGGTCAGGCTTTTCCTATGACTTCCTAAATTGGGAAAGACCCTTGATGGGTAATCTTACAGCGGCTGTGGGCGACGGTTTCCCATGGACCAGAGAAAGGACTGAGGAAACTAGATGAACTTAAAATGGGATTCTAGTTGATAGGATTCTCTTGTCACCATGGTTTCATTTTCTTTGAAGCTTCCTCAGTATAGCATGTTGTATCAAAAAGTCTGAAAGGCCTGAGACAAACAAATAAAGATGCCGAGGAGCTTAATGTGTAGATGATTAATTTCCTTTCTGAAAGGAACATTGCTTTCATCCTTTCTTAAGCCTGGAAAGGGAATTTTTTTTTTCTGCTCTTAGCACATTAGATCTTATTGCATGGGCCACAGTGTCCACCTGCCTGCCTACTGAGCACACTGGGAGAAGGCTGGCGTCCTTCAGAGTAAGAAACTAGCCTCATCACTCGGATGTCTCCTTTTTACCCTTTCTCCACTCTCCTGTGGTGTCGTATGTCCTCTGTCTCATGAAATGGCCTCTGTAGCTGTGCGTTTGTCTGCAGAGTATTTTTACCATGAGAACAAAAAGCAAAAGTGAAATAGCCCTGATTTCTGGTGGAATGAGTGCTGGCCCTCTCTAAGGAAGGGTACTAATTCAGCAGTTAGGCCCCTTCCAGGTATCTAGGAAGGGATGTCACTGAAGAGACAGTTATTAAACGATTGTCAGTACAAGGTTTCTGGCAGACACAACTACCTAATAGAAGTGGGTGACAGTGTAAGGACAGAAGGCAGAAGGCAGCTTGGTACTTCAGTGAGTTTCTGTATCTTCCTTCACTTGATACAAAATAAAACTTAAAAAAAAATTTTCCCCTCTGGCCCTGCCAGGCACAGCAACACTACTGTGATTTCAGCATTAGGAAACCAGGGTCAGGTGACTCTGAGACTTAGGCCAGCATGGGCTACACAGTGAGAGATTATCTCAAGAGAAAACACAAAAGCTGCCCGTGAAGCAGTAAAAGAAACACTCCATTCTCTGAGCCTGAGTGGCATAGTTTGTCACTGTGGTTTTTCTTTCTTGTTTGCTTTGTGTGTGTTTGTGTGAATGTGGTATTTTTTTCATCAAGAGAATGTCATTTCTGATGTATAAATGTTGACATTTAAAATAAAATTGGGGGTCTGGAGAAATCCTCAGTGGTTAAGAGCCTGGAAACAATACTCCTGTGAATCAACAGATGAGAGTAAAGGTTTGCTAACATCACTCAGGTACTTGAGTTCCTTAATAGTGCCCAAAGTATAGTCTATTGTTGAATTCTGTTTTCAGTTGCCTAACAGATGGTATTTCAGCAAAACTTCAGTTTGGTTGAAAACAAAGAATTAGAATGTATCTGACTTAGTCCTGGGGCCTTAAATTGTGCTCCATGCAGTACCCTAAGAGCAGTAGGGCTTCCTTCTAGGAGAGGGGCTGCCTCTGCCTCTACCTCTGCCTTTGCCAGTGAAGAGGGGAGGAAAGAATGCTGGCATGGTGAGGCACACCTTTAATCCTAGCTCTCTGGAGCAAAGGCAGCAGATATTAGTAGTTCAAGCCAAAGTGAGTTCCAGGAAAGCTAAGGCTATACAGAGAAACCCTGTGTCAACAATAAAAACATCAGAAAAAGAAGCAAAGAAAGAGAGAAAGAGGAAGAAAGGTAGAGACAAGCCATCTCTGACAGATGAATCCTAGGAGGGTTGAGTGTTTGGAAATGGATTCCCTTAAAACTATTTGAATCATCTATCTGGTCACCAGGAGAGTCCTGGAGACCTGGTAGGATGTGGGTTTGTGGTATAGAGAGAGGGTCATCCTGGGTGCCCCAAGCACAAACTGGCTGATACTGCTTTGGTCATCAGATGATAAATATTTCCTACCCTTGTGCTTAGAAGCCCATGTTGTGAGCTCACATTCTGGAAAAATGCACACCTACAGCAGACCCTCTGGGAGATCTGCCTTTAATTGTTAATGTAGCACACACACCACTCCAGCACACCTTTTAAAATGTTCAGGTCTCAGAAGCTGGAGAGATTGCTTGCTGGTAAGAATTGGCTGCTCTCAAGAGGACCTGGCTTCAGTTCCCAGCACCCACATTGCTGCTGACAGGTCTTTAAGTCCAGTTCTAGGGTATAGGAAACCATCTTCGGGCCTTCTAAGGGACTAATGGAGTGCATATACATACACGCAGGCAGGTACTTATATACACTAAAAATAAACCTTAACAATGTTTTAGTGATGGAATTTTATTGTCTTTGGCTCTCTTTGAAGTCCCATGTGTTTAGGCAACAACTAAATGTTTTTAGTAGACTTGGGTTGTCTAGAATGTCAAAGTGTCTATGGCATAAAACAGACTAAGAATTGCCCCTCTTCCAGATACCACAGATTGTTTCTGGAACATTCAAGATGTCAAGTCCAGTACCATGGCTTCATGGCAGAATACTGTCCAGAGTTGATGCTTATTATACCTGTTGGCACAGTGTCCTAGCTTAGGACATAAACCCCAGGTGCTTCAACATTTACATAGACTCTTAAATCTCAGACTGGTCATAGCAGCATTATCCGAAGACTACTAAGAACTCTGGTAATTCAGTTCACAGTCAAGCATTTGGGAATCCACTTGGAACCACCAACATGTGACTTTTGGGAAGTCCTTGATCTAGCCTGAGGAAGTCCACTAGAGAGAGGACACTGTCATTGTCTCTAGGTCACAGTGAACAGTTTGAAGAGTTTCTTGGTTTTTATGAAGCAATTGTGACCTTCACCTGCAACTTAGTTGTTTGGTTTGTTTCTTTAACATCCTCTAATGGTCACTATTTTCTTTCTGGTGTTTTTGGGTTGCTAATTTCCTCTGCACACCAGGTCCCCTGACTTGACAAAGCAGCATTTAGATCAGATTTCTCAAACGGCTGCCGACTTCACCGTCTACAGTATCACGTTTCTGTTGCAGTAAACTGTGATCTGCCCTCCCCACAGCATTTTAACAATTGGTAATTGGGCAGGAAGTGTGTTTTTATTACAGTGGCCTTTTGATTTTGATTTTACAGTCATGTCGTGTTTAGCAGAGAGCAGAGGTGGGCAAGTGGTGCTCTGAAACACATTTTTGACAGAGAGAAGTCTGTTGTTTCAGCCACTTGGCTATCTGTCAGCTCTTCTCAGACTTCCCCCCTTGTGCTGGTTGCTTGGCAACCTGGGGCTGGAGCAATCAAACCGTGGCCAGTGCTTTTCCAAGCCCAGATTGGGAGATGATTTATTGGTGGAACTGTAAGCATCGTAAACCAAGCCTTAGAAATGGATCTCCTCTTTCTCCCCTTCCCCCTTTCTTTCTTCTCTTGGTTTATAGGAATTACACTGAGAAAAGATAAAAGAAAGAAGTTAATTGAAGGATTTTTATCACACACACACACACACACACACATGAATAAAATTAGGTCCTTGTTAGCCTGCATATTGTTATTGGAACTTGTTTTTAAGACAGTCTCATCATGTAGCCCTGGTTGGCCTGGAACTTGGTATGTAGACCAGGCTAGTCTAGAACTCACAAAGATCTGCATGCTCCTTCCTGCCTCCTAAGAACTGGGATTAATGGCTGTGCCACCATGCCTGGCCAGAAGTGCTCAAAAATTTTAAGCTAGTACTTTCAGTGGTAAATGAGGCACTTAAGACAATATACTCAATGAGAAATTCAGGCCAGGAAAATATCAGTGACAACAACCTGTGCATTCTTGATTTAATCACAAGCATGAAAATAAAATTTTTTTCTTATCTTTCAAAACAAACTTTAAAAAATTCTTAATGTAGGAGATGTCTGTATTTTCTACTTGATTTTTTTGCTGTGAAGCTAAAATTGCTTCCCATAAAATACTCTCTTAAAATACGTTTCAGGAGACAAAAGATTTCGTGGTGGGTCTCTTTCGAGTGTGTGCACACATGTATCTGAACACTCCCAGGCTCCCACTTTCTGCTTCTGCCCCTGCTGCCTTTTCTTCCATCCCCCACATAACTTCCACGTTTCTGTTCTGAGTTGATCGTTCACAGTGTAGCCCAGCCTAGCCTTGAGCTCACTGTTGTCTTTTGCCTTCACTTCAAGATGCCAGGAGTAATGGGTGCCCCCCACCTCTCTCGACTTCCTCACAGACTTCTAACTAAAGTCTACCCCATCCCCACCCCCACCCCCACCCTGCTCCTCACAAGCCTTCTAACTAAAGTCACTCTAGCAAGTTGAATTTTCCTGCAAAAATGAAACTCCACAACTCTTGTGGCAGTTTCCCCTTCATAACCTCAAATACCTTCTCAAACATACAAGTTCAGGGAAAACCACATTCTGCATCAGATGGAAGGTGGGGACAGAAGAATCTCAGCTTGCAGCCCAGTGTATTCAACTGTGAATGCAAATGCATTATTAGTGTTTGTATTCCTTATAAGCAGATAGAGCTAATCTGTGTGTGTGTGTAATTTACACACAGCTGTGTTCATGCTCCCTCAGTATCAATATTTTCAGCAAAAGTGAGGTGTCCTGGGAGCACTGTTGTTCAAACAAAAGCCATCAGGGCAGCCTTGTGATTGGCTCATACCAGCCTTCTATATAGGAGCCTTTCTTTAGGGACTTGGCTGAGTGTAATAGCCATCATTCATGGGGACAGGATGAGCAAACAGGATTCCTGTGATGAGTAAGAGACAGTGACCACTGGTTGACAGAATCTTCCTGCCGACAAAAGTCTGGCTTTGATGGAAGTCTTCTTAGCTCCACTGGGCTGCATTTCCTAAAACGTCATTGCTTTTTTACTTCCCTTTGGGCTCTTGATCTTTTGTTTTGTTTTGTTTTGTTTTTGTTTTGTTTTGTTTTTTTTCTTGTGGGTTTTTTTCTTCTTCTCTTTTTCTTTTCTGAGTCGGGTCTCACTATGTAGCCCTGGATGGTCTGGAATGTACCATGTATACCACACAGACTGGCTCTGAACTTTCAGAGATTGGCTGCCTTTGCCTCTCAAGTTCTTGGGCTAAAGGTGTGAACCACTAAGTTTAGTGAGGAACTCAGGCTAATATCAAATGAAGGGAAAATAAAATTCCTTACCTGGAACTGTAATATGCTTGTGGCATTTCTTCCTGATTTGGGAAGCCGGGTAGTCATAATGGCTTACAGATTCCGAATATTTGATTTGAAATCATGTGTCTGTGTGAATATGGGTTATTGTCACCCAGAGTTGTGCTACTCAGTATTTCCATAAAGGTGACCATTCGGTGCTGTAGGCATCTTGTTTTCAATCACTGGTACACACACACACACACACACACACACACACACACACACACACACACAGAGAATATATAAACAGTATAAATTTATATGCAATATACATTTATACTTAATTATAATTTTATAATGTAAATACTTATGGAAACATATTTTTAAGGCATGGCCTCTTGTAGCTCAGGCTGTTATTGAGTTTTCTATGCAGCTGAGGATACCTATCAACTTGTGATCCTTCAGCCTTTACTAGCACTGGCCTGTGCTGCTGGCCCTCACCCCTGAACCTGAGGCTTCATACACAGCTTCCACCCCCTTTTTAGAACAAGTTTTACAAAGGGCTTCCTCACTGAAATGACTTTTTTTCCTTTGCATTTTAACAGCCAAGCTACAGTTCTTATTTTATCCACCCTTGCTCTGTGTTGAGATCAACTTTGTTAATGGAAGCTGAACATTTAACAGCTTGTTTCTGAACCACTCTCGGGAGCATTTATATGAAGACTCTTGAATGATATCATAGGGAGAGAATGACTGTTCCACTTCTGTTATTAGTGCCAGGTTATTTTTAATATGAATGTAGCCATGTAGCCAATAATTGGCAAGATGTATTTAGCCAGCTGAATCTCATACCAGTTGATCTGCTCTTTACCTAGCCTCTTCCTTGACTGGAAGTACACTGAAGTAAAGAACTTTGGTGTGCTCAACACAGTCATCTTACTCAGAGAGTCATAGGGAAGCTAGGAGCACTCAGCTGTTACTTAAACCATCTGACATGTGGTTATTTCCCCCTGGGTATGTGCTCCTTAAATAGAAAATGTAGAAATTTTCATTTGCTAGCAGACAGCCTAGGAAGGAGTAGATCAATACACAGAGATATTGAAATAGAAAGTTGTTTATTCTTTACCTTAAGCAGGTATCTGGTAGGGAGAGTAAAGCTTGAATCCTCTAGTGATAGTATAGGTTTGGTTGAAGAAGATAAGGCATCCTTTGGTTTTGTTAGTTATATTTAGACAGTTAGCAATAGAGGCCTAGAGGCAGACAGAATGAAGCCAGTCGATCTGGAAAGACTGCAGTCATCTCCAGATTATTCATATAATCAATAAACTAGTGATTGAGGCCCACGTGCTCCATGTCATCAGATGTGGGGGCTGTAACACCTGAAGCAGCCCCTCCCTCTACAGTTTGGCAGTGTCTCATATGTCGGGTCTCGTACCACATGTGATACCCAGAACTAGGTGTTGTTAGAGCAGAGCTTGCCTGTTGTCCAAGGAATAGTAGTTTGTTTCTTTATTTACATCAATACTTGACTAACGTTGTGACTAAAGGGTTTTTAGTTAGCTTTCTTTGTTTTTGTCTTGAGATAGGGTCTTCTGTTTGTATCACCGGCTGCTTTCAAACCTGGCTTTGAGCTTCTGTGTCCCGAGTGCTGAAACTACATGTGTATGCTGTCAGATCTAGCCAAGGTTGAGGTTTTAGTGACCTACATAAGTCAAATCACTCCCAACAATCACACGCAAACAGAGCCACCCTGAAAACAGCATTAGAAATATGTCCTCCCTCAGTTTCTGTGGAGGGAAAATTCAGGAGCAGCTCTGAGCCCTAGTGTGAGAAGTGTGCTTTGGCACAGTCAGATGGTCTGTGGGCTTGGAGTCCTTCAAGACTCTTTCATTCCCAAGCTCTGGGGCTGCTGGGGTGAATTTGTTTGGCCTGCTCTCCAGCCTGATGCTTCCAAAGTGGCTGAACTTTGTTTGGTTGGTTGGTTTGGGTTTTTGTTTTTTTGTTTTGTTTTGAAGACAGGGCTGCTCAGTGTAGACCAGGCTGCCCTGGGTAACCAGCGCTGGGAGTAAAGACAAGTAAGTGCCAGCACCACTTGGTTCAGAGTGGCTGGACTTGCGTTACTATTGCTGGCATTAGTTACTTTCTGTTGCTGTGATAAAATACCATGACTAAAAGCAGCTTAGGAAAGAGAGATCGCAGAATGTCAGAGTCTGTAACTCATCTGCAGCTGGCAGCAGTAGGGACGGAGGGATCTAAGGGCTTCTCTAGCTTGCTAGGAGGGAAAAAAGCTGGGAAGGCTCAGGGGCTCAGATAAGCTGCAGGTGGGGTCTCCAGGAAGGTGTAATTAATCCTGTGCCAGGTTCTACCTGGTGAGTAGTGAGGGCAGGATCAGTGGGTACAACAGGGCAGCCTGGAGTCCTGAGAGTAGCCATGGGCCTTTACGGCTGTGTGTTTTTGTATTGTATGTTTATGAAATGTTTTAGTCTCTATCTAATTTCAGTCCCAGGAGAGTGTCTTCCATAAGAAGTCAACAGCTGAGGTGGAGTTATTGAAAGAAAGGGGTCTGAGGGGGTGCTGAGGATCTTGAGGTCCATGTAAGAAGCAAGCACAGAAAACCTCTATTGAGCCTGTGATAACGGCTGCCCAGGAAGCATGTTGATCACAAAAAGGAGTCCTGCGAGGAGGGCCCTAGGCCCTGCAGCAGACTGTCTAGGGTGAATGAACACATCGAACACTTAGCATGTACACACCGTGTCCAATTTTTTTACCTCTACAGCTTTACAGTGGCCCAGGGACACCTGTCTGAGCAAGTATATTATGGCAATGTGTATTGCCACCACTGCCATTACTGTTTACATCAAGACCTGAAGGAAGCATATGGACTTGGAACTTGAGACACTGAGAAATTCTAGATCATTCTTTAGGCTCAGGGATAGACTGATTTGAGCATGTGGTCCAGTGCCCCTCAGTCATGCCCTCAGTTCATAACCTGAGGCTGTCATATCTTTAGTCCATATAGCTTCGTATCAGGACATGGGACTGGACAAGATTTCTCTGTATAAAATGAGTCATGGTTGACTTAGGGGATCATATGGAGAGAGGGGTCTGGGAAAATGGCTCTTGCAGAGGACTGGTTCTGTTTGGAGCACCCACATGGTGGCCCATAAACCTTTCCCCCCACACACACACATTTCAGGGGCTCTGATGTCTTCTTCTGAACTCTTCTGGTACATGCAAGCAAAACATAAAGTAACCCACAAACCCCAAAATGTGTTATTAGACAGAAACATTTGAGAGTGGGGTTAGTCTACTAAAGAATAGTTATTTATATCTTTTATTTCTTTGTAGAGTTTATAGGCAATGTTTCTTATACTTCAACAAGAACATGGGACTGCTGTGTGCTCCTTCACTCGGTATGTGTGGAGCTTTGCAGCAGAATAGGAGTGGAAAGATGAGATAAACTAGAGAACCAGTAGAAGAGTATTATTTGTTTACTGTGAGTTTTTGACACGGGGTCTCACTGTAGCTGCCCAGGAATTCATTATGTAGACCTGGTTGGCCTCAGACTCCTTAAAAGTGTGTGCCACCATAGCCAAAGAACAGTAGTTTACATAGTTTGCTCTACTGAAACTCTAAAGTTAAACATTCAGCTAGATTGGAATACCATGAGCCAATGTGGAATGAATTGAAACTGGAGGCAGAGACCAGGAGCAATCTCTTCCTAGGCACACTGTGCTATGTTTTGCCAAAATGGTATTTCACCAGGACACCTTGCATTACTGTGTAAGTTCTTAAGCCTAAAGCAAATCTCGGAGCCATGTAGCGGTGACTCTTAGAGGGCAGTTGGGGCATGTTCATTGGCTACCAAAGGGCTGTATGCTGAACTGGAGAAGACTGTCACCCAGTGGGCTCGAAGTCAGGGCAGCCACAGAATAGGAACCAGGCATGATGCCGGGTGCCCTTTGGAAAGGGGCCAGTGCTCTTTCCTAAACCCAAGATTCCTCATGAGTCAAATCAAAGACCCCTTTTCTCTGCCTTTCTACCTTTCAGGAAACAGTGGATAGTTTTCCCACTGCCTGGCTAAAGGACTCACACTTTTGTGTCTGTCTCTTGGGGTAAGTGGGTGGACAACTGTAGGCTGTTTACTTGCAGATCTGCCTGCACTTCAGTCCCCTGAGAACCAATGCATTATTAACATGAAGTTCTGTGCAGCAAACAAGGTAGAGCAGAAGGCCATTTTCACAGTGGGACTCATTTTAATACCTACAGTGTTTTCTAAACTATTATGTAAGAGGCCCAAGTAGAGAAGTCATGTTGAGTTTCTGACTGTGATGCACTAGTTAAAATTCACCAGAGGGAGTTAATTTTGAAAGCTTTTAGCCAGCAGAGCTCCAGCCTAGCCCCCTCTTCTCTGCTGTCTTCCCTGCTGCAGACCAGGGTCAGATGACTTCTGAGGGAGCCTTGTGCACATGTGATCTAGGGATACAGGGATCATCCACAGGACTCACCTTTCTCCCGTGACTCATAACTGTCCAATTTGATGTTCAGAGTCTTTTGTTGTTGTTGTTCAAGGGGGCAGGAATGTAAAAGACTAAAGGTTGTAAGTGACTGAGACAAAGATAAAAGCAAGATACCTTTACTTGCCCATTTATAGATTTTTTAAAAATACTTTGTCTTAAAACAGAAACCTTTGTCTCTTACCTATACATTGCTTTTAATAATGTCTGCACCCCATCCCAGTCTCTAGCCGCCCACCCCCCATTTATGTATGTGACCTTTGACCCTCCCAGCCTGAATCAAGGATTTGGTACCATGGATACCATCATCTCTGAAATGGAGCTGCTAGAAACTTTGCCTCCTAAGGTCGCTGTAGGAATCAAGAAGGTCCTGGCAGTAGAACCTGGAGCAATGGTATGAAGGTAGTGTGGCCATCTTACTGCTGCATTAGGCATACCTAGGCGTGCCAAGACACGGAGACTACCGTAACAGTGAGGCTTCTTGCCCAGGCCCAGCCAGCTGTTTGTCAGTGTGGTCAGGAGAGCATGGCGGCCCATTGTGCACTGAGAGCTCAGGCAGGTGTTCCCAAGCAACAGCACAGGAGCCTCAGAACACATTAACCTGGCGAGGAAGATTAATGTTACTGCATTTATTTCTGTAAGCATCTTCCCCTTTCGGGAATGGCTGTGACTAAACAGCCATGTTGGAATTCTCTGTGAAACAGAAGAGTAGGCTGCACATGAACCTCTCAAATGCTCTCCTCTCAGCCCCACCTACCTGGATGGTAGGTAGCACGTGTGTCCAGGACACGTACAAATCAAACACACACTGATAACAAATCATAGAGGAATGCATAAACTTCATTATTTATTAGCAACAGAAGCATGTTTACATACTTGTAAGTGGGCATGCTGTTGACATAAACGGAATCTTGGTTGAGTATTTAATAATGCAGATGTTAAGCATTTTGGGGATTTTTCAGAGTTATTCAGTATTTAGATTTTATAATATCAACGTTGAGACCACAGCTTCACATAAATACACAGCACAAAATAGCAGAAGTATGTTTAGGGCCCTTTTTAAAAATGGCTGGAAATTCTCTTCTAATCCCAAGCCAGAACTTGACAATTTTTTTTTATGAAACTCAAACATCTGTCTTTATTAAAAATATTTTTCTCAAATATTGTTCATGTGTGTGTGTCAGGATGTTTGTGTTGGGACTTTTGCATGCCATAGGCTCATGTAAAGGTCAGAGGACAACTGGTAGGTCCTAGGTTTGAAGTCAGGTTGTCAGGATTAGATGAAAGCCCCTTTCTATGCTAAGCCATTGTCAGTCCTCAGAATGCCCTTTTATGTTATTAGGTTTTTGTTTGTTTTGCTAGTTTGTTTGTTTGTTTGTTTGTTTAGTTTTTCAAGACGATTTCTCTGTGTAACCTTGGCTGTCCTGGCAAACTGTCAATTTTAAGGACATTAAGTCCTGGCTGCTCAGAAGCATTTTACTGATAGCCAGAGTTTTTACATTCAGTGGACTTTTTAATTTCATAACTTCATATATTCTCTGGGTGAGGGGAGCCAGGGAAGGTGGAGTTTGGGGAGGGAAAGGAGACTGGCTGACCCACAACTTTAATGGTACTGGATATTGGTACTCATGATTAAAAAACTTTTTTTGTAATAATTCATTTATTTCATGTGAATGAGGTTTGTTGGTTTTTTGTGCTTTTTTTTTTTTTTTTTTTTTTTTTTGCTTGTATGTATGTAAGTCCACCATGTGGTGCCTGGTGCCATTTGGAGGTCAGAAGAGGGTGTCTGTTCCCCTGGAACCGCAGTTACACCTGGCTATGAGCCACCACCATGTGAGTACTAGGATTCAAACCCAGATCCCCCGTAAGAGCACACATGTTCTTAACTACTGAATCAGCTCTCCAGCCCTTGGTCACATTTTCTAAAGCCAGAAGTTAAGTTTTCCCTCCTAGGAACTCAGTGACCAGCCTGTTTCACATTCATAACTGAGTAGGAAGATGAAGAATAATCTCTTTGCCATGGATATAGTATAGGTGTGTGTTTGGGTTTCACCTGGCTATGAGGGTGCATAAATAGAAAACAGGTGCAAAGTACCAGAGAAACAAGTGTCAGCTTCCCGAGAGCCTTAGCAGCCTCGTGCAAGTACAGGGACGGCCAGTCCTGGGCATTAGGCAGGGCTGCAGTCCTGGCAGTGTGGTCCAGCCAGTTCCCACAGTTTAAACACACACATGTCCTTTCTCTGTCGCCCTTGGCAGCCTGACATTCTGCTATCAGACCATCAGGATCAGAGAAGTAATATTAGCAAGGCCTTAGAAGTGTTGAATTCATGTTCAGTTGTTAGAAGACTTAAGAAACAGACCATGGCCATGAACTTAGTGGCTTCGCATTTCTCTCTGTAAACAAGCTAGTATGGTAATTATTAAATTACTATTGAAAACATCAAGGTCTTCATGTGGAGACGCTGCACAGGGAGATGGAGTTGCCTGCCTTGGAAGGTAGTCTCACGTACTGATGTTGTCAGCTACTGTGTGCTCTAGGGGGGGTTGGCTTTGTTTCGATTTTAGAGGCTACTCTGCATTTCTGGTAAACCACAAGGTGAAGCTGCCCTGAGAAGCAGATGTCTGGTTGGTTTTGAGGCCTGTGGCTTTCCATAGAGAAGTAACAGCACAGGCCACATGAAGCTTTTACTTCCTCTTTTTCTTAGAGTAAGGCCAAGAGTACTTTGCACTTGTTTGTCATGCATGGGCGACGGTAACAGACCTGCACTCGCCATCAGATGTCAAATTCCTATTTTTGCAAGTGTAGTTAGTTTGAGATGCCTGTGAGACAGCCAAGTGAGTGTTCTCAGTGAGAATGCTTCACAGACAGCCTTAGAGACACTGGTGAGAATCTTTCAAGAAACAGAGCCAGGACACAGGAGGTTGGCAGTTGTCCTGGGAATTTTGAAGAGTAGAAAGACCAAAGCAAACCCTGGAAACACATTTGGAGAATGGAAAAATAATTGGGCTGGGTGACACAAACAGGTCAGTTCTGCTTCCAGAGTTCAGAGTGGGCGTTTTTGTGGTGGTTCTTGTTAGGTATGGGCTTGTTTGCTTTGGTTTCTTTACTGTTTTTTAATACAGGATCTGATGGAGCCAGGGCAGCCCCAGACTCACAGTGTACCAAAGAATGACCTTGAATTCCTTATCCTCCTGCCTTCATCTCCCAAGTGCTGGAATTTTAGGCAAGCACCATGTTGCTTAGCTAAGGAGCCTTCTCCATTTCTTAGTCCATTTCCATGCTGAGCCAACTCTAGCACAGTTGACTTCACTTGTTCAAAGACTTGAGAATACCAACTGCCCAGTGCCATAGGAAGGAATGTGGTGTGTGGTAGAGTACCCGAAGTCTCCTATAAATCAATGAGTGGGCTGGCCACAGGACTTTAATTTTGGAGCAAGAGGGATTCAGAGCCTAGAAGCAGACTGACATAATCAGGCATCTGGATGGAAAGGTTGGGCAGGCCTTGCGGTCAGGGCTCAGAGTATGAGCATGGGGTTAAGTGTTACTCTCTGAAGGGCAGGGAAGGATAATGGGAGCTGATGGGGATGTTTTGGTTTTAAGGCAGGGTCTCATGTAGCCCGTGCTGTTCTCAAATCTGCTATGTAGCTGAGGATGACCTTGAGATTCAGATCCTACTGCTTCCACCTTTCAGGCTAGGGTTGCAGAGTGCTTAAAACTTGTAGGTTTGAAATTTTTCCTTGGCAGAGAAAGGCTTGTCACTCGGGAGGAAGGGCTAGGAGTGGAGCTAGCTCCTCCCTGGGCCTGCACTAGGTGGGCTGGAAGGAAGGGTTGAGCAGCTGATCTCAGAACTGAAGAACTGGCATACTTGTGTTAAGTGAACTGGAAAGTGTACGGTCACAGGACAGAAACAAGGGTTTGTGAGGCTGGGTGACTTTGATCTGTTTCATGATAGACCTTCCTTAGGTTGGGGATGATATAGTACATACTTAATATTTACTATTGATTTGAATGGTGTCCGAACTCATTGGCCCTGCTCTATCACATTATCCAGATGTTCCCGAATCATCCTCCTTTTCTTTCTTCTGGTGAACGTGTTGTATGTTGCTAGGCACTAACCCTACATTTGATGCCACAGTCTGGCATTCCACCCTCCAAACCATCTCCTACCAATCATTTCCCCTTCTCAAAGCTCCCTCCAACGTACGAACACTGCCCCTCCCATTGGTAACCTGCTCTTTGCCATCCTGCCTCGGTGTGAAGATGTTCTGGACTCCTTGCTGCTCTCAGGTAGTAATGACTACATGCACTGACTTCTCTTACCTGCTAAAAGCCAGCCACAGTTTAATACACATCCTGTCAAGGTTTCTCAAAGTCCTTCCCAGTGTTAGCACAGTAAATAAAGTGAACTCGACTTCTCCGGTGGGTGCTGTGCCACCAGCCCCTGCTGCTGTTCCTACTCCACAACTTGGGCCTCCCCAGGGAAAGCTCCACCTTCAACCTTTGGTCTGCCATTGGATCTTAACTCCTCAAAGCTCTGTGCAGCCTTGTCCTCACCAGCCTGTAAGTCTCATCTGCAAGCAGTCCGTTTTTTCTGCATACCTTGTCTTCCTTGGAGCTTCCAGAATATTCCTATGTCCTTCCTTGATCAACTTGAAGCCCAGCTGGAGCCCACCTGGCAGGCTTATGCTCTTCCTTGTCATGTCCCCTAAGTCTAGCAGAGCTAGCTTCCTCTTCCTAGCTCCACCCACCACCCTTTGTTCCTCTGCTTTCTTTAGAGGCCCAAGATCTACCCATACCTATTTGCTTCTTAGGACTGATTGGAACTCCTTTAGGACCGAGCTTTCTTGCTCTAGTTTCCGTGGAGATGCTGTGTGCAGTTCAGGCTGCCTGTTGATCGCTTGACTGATGCAGAAGTCAAGAGTACCAAAAGTCTGCTCTTCATACCAAGGAGTGTACGCTGCTTTCTTGTGCCTCACAGATTTTTCCCACTGAACTGTATCAACTATATTAAAAATTGGGTGATGAGTCATATCCAGCACTGGGAGAATTCGGAACTTGCAGAGCCTGCAGGTCTAGAGTAGGAGGCTGTAGATGGGTCTTGCAGGCCAAATCTGGCCTTCCTCTATGTTTGTCCGGCGGGTCTCTGACACTCAGAGTGGGAGGCCCCTCTTCCCAGTGGGCAGCTGATTTATTGGCTGGGGCGCTTCCGTGGTGATCACTTTCGAAGTAAAGGCTGCTACCCGGGCCTGAGGTACAGGCTGCTACCCGGGCCTGGCGGGAGCAAACGCCTCAGCCGCGGGCCGGAGTGGCCACGGCGGGCAGGAGAGACCGTCGCGGGTTTCGCTGCCACACTGTGGGCATGCGGCCTGACCCCGGTGGGTAGCAAGTTTCGCCGTTGTGGTGAACTGCTCGTAGGGAGGACCAGTGAAGGCCGTGTCGAGGGCTTGGCCGCCTGCGGGGCCGGGCGGGGCGGAGCCGATCGGCCGCGGCTGCGATCCAGGCCGTCTTTTGCAGCCGCCCGCCGCCGGGCTCGCCGCGCTCCAGCCTCCTCCCCCGGCGCCCTCCGCTCCTCGCTCCCTGCGCCCCGCGCCCCGCGCGGCCCCGCCGCGGTCACACGCCGAGCAGCCCGCAGCCGCCTGGCCCTGCGCTTTGTGGAGCCCGCGGACGGGCGCGGCCTCCTTACCTGTAGCTGCGAGTCTCCCTCGGATCAGAGGTGGGAGCTGCTTGTGGAGCTGGGCAAAGTGAAAGTCTGCTCCCGGGCGGGCGGACCGGGAAGGCCGGGGGCTTGACCCCAGAGGCTCCCCGCTCCGGGGCTACAGGCTCCTTGTGGGCTTCCGCGGTCAGGGGATGGGAAGGGGGCTGGATTGGCCCGAGACACTTCTGTGAAGGCATCTGCTTCCGCGGGTGAAAAGCAGCTATGTTGGTTTATTGCAACGCGGGCTGTTTGTTGTTTGCACCTTCCTGCTGCTTGTGGTTCCCGGAGGCCGCCTTAGCTCCGATTGCTTTCCCCCCGAAAAGCCGGCGCTGCCTGTGGTTCCCCGCAGGCCAGGGGCTGCCCTGCCCTGCCAGCAGGTCCCAGCTGTGCCGCTGAAAGCCATCACAGATAATATTCCCGAGCTCAGACTTTTCTGTGGTTGCTTTTCTGCTGATTGCAGATATCTTTGCTTTGCTGACATCCTGTTTTGGTTTTGGTTTTTATGTCTCACTTGTTTCTTTTTTATCACAGAAACGTTTCGTTAAGGGGCTCCGACAATACGGCAAGAACTTCTTCAGAATCAGAAAGGAGCTGCTTCCCAATAAGGAAACCGTGAGTACAATCGGACTTTATATAACTTGTTTTTTTTTTTTTTTTTTCCTCCCCTTTGCTCTGCTCCTGCTGCTGCTTCGCATCTGGGCTTAGGAAATGGTTCCTTTAACCCCGTGCTGTGCCTGACCCAGCCTGGCCTCCAGATTCCTACTTTTCTTCAGCTGGTGATTTTAAGATAGCAGAGTGACATATTGTGCTTATCCTTCTGAAGAACGCGTTGTAACGGGGAGAACAGAGTTAGCTGGGGGAAGGGATCGCTAGAGAGTTAACATCTAATTTTAAATCCAGTGGCCAGGATGGGAAATGGCATTTTATCGCTAGTTTGGATTTGGTAATTGTCAAAAGTCATAAACCAAGCCAAAGGATAGAATTGAGAGATTTATGGAATTCTGCTGGGATTTCCCTTCCGTTTATTTAAATTAATGTTGCTGTGCTGAGAAAATTCTTTTAAATCTTTACTGTCCCAGCTTTAAATATTCGCACTTGGTAGTGAAAAGGGTTTTTTATTAGTTGCTTAATGGGAGCTTTAAAAAATTCCTATACTGTTTCAAAAGCTGAGGGTCAAATGCTGACAGTTGCTTTTGATAAACTTGCTGTGGGAGGGTGTACTGAGGAGACTTTCTTGGTAGGTGATGCTGTAAGGGTAGAAGCTCAGTTACCTATAATTGCCGCCCCCAGGAAGATGGAGGTGGACCACCCACCTCACCTACTGGCAGCTTCAATCCTGACCCAGTGACCAGAAGTACCTCCTACCTAGGGGGGAGGAGGGCTATGATTGATAATTAATCTGGCTTTTAGGAAGAGATGGGTGGATGAAGAATATTCGTTACAAAGTGATGGTAGCTTTTATTAATCTGCTATTTTGCTCTGTGTTGATGGTTAATGATTTCCTCTTGGTCTTTAATGCTCTTACTCGTTATTAAAGATGAACAGTATTTTTTTCTAGACTGTAGAATACATTTAGAATCCTGACAACTGATAACAGGGGAGAAAGGTTTTGAGATTCCCACGTACATCCGGGTAAACCGATTTCTTAACTAAATTAAGATTGAATCATTATTGTGCATCTAAATGTGCTGAGATGGTCCACGGAGAATGCCTTTGAGAACCCAAACTGTGACATTAGAATATATTGTGGAAACAATCCCAGAACAGCTTCTGAAGAAACTGTAGTGGAGAGCAGAGCAGCAGTGAGCAGAAACTCTCCTTAAGTTTTCTGAGAATCCCATTTTTTTCTAAGTTTGTTACATACTTTAAAAAATTAAAATGTCTTGACTCAAATGTAGCAGTCTTCTTTGACTGAGTGGAAAGTCAGTGCAACATGTTCTAAAGTAGCCATTTTAACCTGTCAGCTCAGATCTTTTTTCTTACTAGGTGCTAGGATTGAGCCCTTAGCAGTTATCTCCACCCTCCAGTCCTAAACTTTATCTGTCCTTTATCTGCTGAAAGTTGTAAAGCATAAAGATCTGACAAAGACATCTTGACACATCCTGATGCTTTGAAAGGAAGCAAGGAAGGAGAAAAGTAGTACAATTGAGGATTAAACGAAGCCTTACACAGAGGTGGGAATCGAGGTGCTGGGAATCAATCCTGGGTCTTGTGCTTGCTAGGCAACATTGGAAACACAAGATAGTTTTATTCAACAGAATAGCAGAAAACAGACCTGATTGACCTTTAACCTAGCACAGTGTTACTTACCTGGTTACCTCATTAGAAACTCGGTTTGCCCTAATCCCATCTGTTCTTGGCTGCCACATCATGGTCTGATTCAGTTAACTGGTGCCTTTTCCTACTGTGGAGCTGCCCTGTGAGAGGGTTTCTGTCTGTCACTCCAGGGATGCTTCCCTCCTCTGCCATGGCTGTGCCTTCTTCTCTAACACTAATCCCTCCCAGTTTCCAGCCATTCTCTGCAGGCACTGTCACTGGAGTACAAGAGGCAGAGTGATCCCAGTCCCTTCTGCTTTCTTGAGAGGAGTTTGGTATTCAGGCTAATCTGCTAATCAGCTGGAAGAGGCACTTGCCTTGTATTTTTCTTAGCTATCAACTTCGCTGGGGTAATCATTACAGACCACTGAGAGGAGGCAAAGGTCACTTTTCATTTTTGTTGCAGAAGATGAGGAACTTTGCAGGTGTCAGTGTTCCAGAACTTCCTTGATAAGATCGTACAGTTAGGAAACTTTTTATAGAGGTCTTATAATCTGGATACTTTATCACATTTTCTTCTGTTGGATTATGAGCTTCTTTCTTTGCTATTCCCAGAAGACTTGAAAATTCAGAAGGGTATCCACATGCAAAAGAAGCCTGGCTTATTGGGCTTTGGAGGGTCAGCAGACCTTCGTTGTATTGCTGGCCTGGCCAATAACTATTAACACCTGATCTCTGAAGGTTTTTTTTCTGGTTTAGTTTGGTGCTGTGAGAAGTACAAATCACATTTTGACAGGTTACTGGGAAGTTACTCTTTCTGAAATGATGTTTCTTTGCATGAGACAGATGCTCCCAGCCTTTAAAAAAAAATAATAAAGTGGGGTATTGGGGCCTGGGAGACCTTGGAGAGGTAGCTCATAGCTTATGCCCTTGCAGAGGACCAGTTCTCTACAGCACCTACACCAGGCACCTTGTAATTGTAGCTCCGGAGATCTCGCACTCACTCTCTGTAGACGTCTGAGCACACATGTGGTGTACAGACGTATAAGTAAAATAAATAATCTGAGATTTTAAAAATGTATGTATATGGATGTTTTGCCTGAGAAGATCACAAGAGGGTGTCTATGGATCCTCCAGAACTAGAGTTACAGTTGCAGATGACTGTGAGCTACAATCTGCTTGCTGGAAATTGAGCCTGGCTCCTCAGGAAAAGCAGTCGGTGCTTTTAATCTCTAAGCCACTTCTAGAACCCCATAAATGTTTTTTACACACACACACACACACACACACACACAGGGAGGGGATTTTGTCAGTTTGGTTGGTTGGTTGTTTTTTGTTTGGGGGGGTTATTTGAGACAGGTTTCTCTATGTAACTTTTGCTTAGAACTCATTCTGTAGACCAGACTGGCCTCACGCTAACCAATATCCTCCTGCCTCTGCCTCCTGAGTGCTGGGATTAAATGTATGTGTCACCACTGCCTAGCTAATAAAGATAATAAAAAAAGAAAAGGCTAGAGTACTGTTAACTGTCACTACACTGGACTACAATTGTCTCTGCCACTCATGCTGTGGGCTTCAGGCAAGTTATTAGGTCCTTTTGCCTTGTGATTCCTTTGAAACCATGTGATAGCTCCAAGCTCTTAGACCATGTATGAAAACTTAAATGAGGTGTTATTCATAAAGAGTATATACAGTTGATTTCTCTTCCCAACCTGTTACCATCTGTTGAAAACAAGTCTTTGTGTGCATATGTGTATGCTTGCTAGGGATTAAACCCTGGACCTCGACGAGCTAGAAAAGTGTTTTACTGCTGAGCTCTGCACTGCCACCACCACACACATGCACACAGTGGTTCTGGTCTGGAACTGTTGTCCTCAGTCACCTGTCCTTTCTCCTGGGTTACTCAGGAAAGGTGGAAGAGAATGCCTACAGGAGTACCTGGATGGGGAGCAGATCTCCTTAACTTTGGAGGACCCTGTAAGAATTGCATTTCTCCCATTCATTACAGGCCTTTGTGTCTGAAGACAGTGGCTGTGGAATGGACATCAGCTTCCTAACACTTGGTTTCTGGAGTTTGTTATACAGGCACTACTAGGTCTGGCTTTCCTCTGAATGCTGCTGCCCACTGAGTGGGAATAGTGGCTGTGGTTATGGAAAACCAACTGTTTATAGAGGGTTAGTTGAATGGGTATTATGTGTTAACCTCATGGCACCCAAGAGAATAACAAGTCAGATCCTTTTAGAATTACAGCTGTGCAGATCCGCAGTTTTTCTTCCTTGATCCCCCTTTGCCTTTCTCTAACATATGTGTAAAGTGTATGATGGTTAGATAAAATAACCAGAAATGAGCAGTGTCTCAGAATGACTGAGGCTGTCCACTGCAGATCTCTCCACTGTTTACACTGGGGTCTGGGTGTTAGTGCATCTGTTTAAACACTGCCAAGTATTCTGCATTTCTGAGAGGACAGACACAAGGTCTCCCTCCCAGATGTTCTGGAATTTGCTGTCCTCCAAGCCAGGTCTCTCATTCCAAGTGCTGTTGTCTGCTCTTGAATAGATGAGTTACATGGCCTATGGTCTTGGATGTTAAAAATAAATAGACCTAATAGACTTAGATCCTGATCACCCACAGGGATCCTATCTTATAATGCAGATCCCAAAATAACTTGTTTTTCACATACATTGCCATTTCTTATAAAATCTCAGGATGATTATACTCAAAATACAAGGATGGTCTCTCTTTACTCTGCAAACATGGCTGCTTTATTTGGATAAAGAGTGGCTTCTAGGAGAGTGTCCTCTGAAAGGTTTTGTGTACAGCTCTGCCTGCTGTTGCCAGCAGTGGAGTGTGGGCGGGAGCACCACCCTCACAGATGTGGAATAGTGGCTCCTGCTCAGATGAAGCACAGATTAGGAAGAAGACAGTTTGATTTGGCTCAGCTCTGTAGGAAAGAGGCGGCCTGTGGAGAGGGAAAGCATGGAAGCACTCATCTTGGATGTCTTGGATACCCTCAGTTTTCGTTTTTAACAACTACCTCAGGAAAGATTAAACTCTGTTATTTGTTAGTGCAGGTAGTTCCGGGTTTTACCATCAGATCTCAGTCTCATTCCAGTCTCTCAGTGAGAGACATTGCGTATCGTGGGTGAAGAAGGCAAAGAAGAGACAGTTGTGAAACAGGACCATTAAGGATGAGCTTGTGCACAGAAGTTGTGTGATTTGATGCAGGGGGATCTGAGCCAAAATTAGAGCTTGCAGGCTTTGGGTTGCCCAGAGAAAGGGCAGCTAGTTTTTATTGACTTTGTGTGATGGCATGGGAAGTTTTGAAGATTTAAATTTTAATAGGCTTAGATAGCGTGAAAATTGGTCATGTTTCTGGGGGCAGATTGGACAGGTGATATGCAGAATGGCTCTGCGAATGATCTCTTTAGGCAGAATGACCTGTATCCGCATGTTTTTCCCAGATAGAAGAATGACTCATCAGTGTTCTGTTAACATTAAGAGATTAAGAATTGCTCCAGTGTTCATTTATTTATTTAATTTCAGATTATAACCTTGGGTAAACAGTTATGCTTAATCTTACATAAGAAAGTGGGCTTCCAGATTGGGCTGATGCTCTGAGCACAGGCAACTGTGGGACACTTGAGAAGCTTCTGTGCCTCTCACTTTGCCCCTCCAGTGCAGATACTGAATACTGTCAGCTGCTCACAGCAGAGTGGACAGTGCAGGCTCTCAGCTCCCTTGTCTTTGCCTGTTGAGCCAAGATGGCTATTTTGTTGTTTAAATGACAGTTTAAAATGAAATTGGGGTTGTTCAGTAAATTTTAGGAACTAACTTACATAGCCTCAAAATCCTAATCCTCCAAGGCATGTTCGTTTTTTTCTAACATTTATTTATTGGTTGTATGTGAATGTTTTGTCGGCATCCATATCTGTGCACTATGTGTATGCAGTGCTGGTGGAAGTCAGAAGGGGGAAGGCATCAGAGCCTCTGGGACTGGAGCTACTTACAGTGGTGAGCTGCCTTGCAGTGCTGAAAATTAAACCTGAGTCTTCTAAAAAAGCAGCCAGTGCTTATAATTACTGGGGTGTGTGTGTGTATGGGTGTGGGTGTGTGGGTGTGTCTTTTGAGATAAGGTTTCTCTGTGTAATACTGGCTGTCCTGGAACTTTCTCCGTAGACAAGGCTTGACTTTGAATTTGAGAAACAGATGGTTATGAGCAGCCTTTTGAGTCTGGGTATGGAGCCCTCAGTCCTCTAGCAGAGCAGCCAGTGCTGTTAACCACTAAGTCATCTCTTTGGCCCAGTCATAGTATTTCTTTCTCTCTCCTTCCCCCTTTCTCTCTCTTTCTTCTTAAAGATTTATTTTCTTTATGTATATGAGTACACTATCGCTGTCTCCAGACACACCAGAAGAGGGCATCAGATCCCATTACAGATGGTTGTGAGCCACCATTTGGTTGCTGGGAATTGAACTCAGGACCTCTGGAAGAGCAGTCAGTGCTCTTAACCGCTGAGCCATCTCTTCAGTCCCATAGAGTTTAGAATATAACTTTTCTCCCTTCAACTCTCACTCCATTTTCTTATCTTAGAAAGATAGTTGTGGGTCTGGAAAGATGGCTGATGATCAAAAAAGCACTTGATGCTCTTCCAGAGGACTTAATTTCAGTTCCTAGCACTCACGTGGGGTGGCTCAACCATCTGTAGCTCTGGCTCAAAGGTCTGACTTCTTATGGGCACACAAGTATAATTAAATATGTATGGAAAGAGAAGTAACACCTTATTTTATATTTTAAAAATCTTATTCCCTAGGCGTTGGTGGTATACGCCTTTAATCCCAGCACTTAAGAGACAGGTGTCTGTCTTGAAGACTCAAACAAACAAACAAACACCTTCAAATATTGCTTTCTTTTCTGGCTCAGTCAGCCAGCCTGGGAAGAAATGTAAGTGGATTTGAGGGGATTAGTCAGCAGGCAAAATGGAGAGCCTTTAAGACTTGAGCACTGTTCTCTGCACAGCTTATCTCTGGTGCTGTCTGAAGGCTCCCAGCCTAGGCTCTGCAACTAAGCAGCAGGTGTGCTGCGGTGCTACCTCACTGCGGCCGCTCCCTGCTGAGTGCTGGCTACTTCAGTGTAGCCAAGGCCTGGCTCTGTCTGTTATTTGAGTATTTTGTTTTTGTTTGGTTGAATCCAGGTTTTAATAGTACAGGCTGGTCTTGAACTAGAGATTGTCTTGCTTCTGGAGTCCTTGGATTGCAGGTGTAGGGCACCATGCCAACAGGTACTGCTTTAACTAAAGTAATCTAAGAGGGTGTCACTGTTTCCCTTGTGTGAATGTAGCAGGTGTGTGATTTTCATGGAGGAAACTTGGTGCCAGTGTTGGAAAGAAAAGGCAGTTTTTAAAGCTGAGGTCTTGGCCCTTTGCTGTTTTTAATGTGCATCCTACGCCTGTTCGTGAGCTTATCCTACACATGCAAACTGACGACTGACACCAGAGTGCTTCATCTTTATATAGTGAGTTGTCTGTAGAAAGTGTGCTTATAATGGACTTTTAAAAAAAGAAGATGTATTTATTCAGTTTATAGAGTACACTGCTTGCTCACTTCAGACACATAAAAGAATGCCCACTGTAATGGAGCCCATTACAGATGGTTATGAGCCACCATCTGGTTGCTGAGAATTGAACTTGGCTTCTGGACGAGCACAGTCATCTCTGCAGCCCTATAATAGACTCACTCCCCCTCCCCCCCCACCGTGTGTGTGTGTGTGTGTGTGTGTGTGTGTGTGTGTGTGTGTGTGTGTGTGTGTGTGTGTGTGTGTTTCTGTGAATGGACACATGCATGCGGGCTCTGGAGATGAAGCTCATATGTCCAGCCTTGGAGGTAAGTAGATTTTTATCCACAAAGCCATTCTGTTGGCCTTGCTTTGGACTTCGCAGTGCTGCCCCCAAGGATCAGCATTATTCTTTTTGACGATTCTTAAGCTTTCCCTTGACCTTGCTTACCTGCATGACTTAGATGAAGAGATTTAGGACTTTTGAGCTCTATAGTTTTATTAGGTAAAACAAACGGAAGGTATTAGTATGTCTTTAGAATTGTAAAAGACAAACCTGAACAGCTGTAATGATGGTCAGCCGATATATCCATTTAGAGCTTATGTTTAGTATCACAGAGTCGTGTCCTTATCTGTGAAGCCATTCTGACTTGGAAACCCAGCGTGCAGAGCAGAGTGGCTCAGTTGGAAGGGAGCTTGCATAACACACACAAGGCCCTAGACATGACAGATGAGACATCCTATCCTTTTTAAAATGTATTTTTTCTGTGCATTGGTGTTTTGCGTATATGTGTGTCTGTGTGAGGGTGTCTGATCCCCTGGAACTGGAATTAAAGACAGTTGTGGGTGAGAATTGAGCCTGGGTCCTCTGGAAGAGCAGCCAATGCTCTTAACCCTTGAGCCATCTCTCCACTGTCTCTTCCACCTCACCCCCTTTTCTTTTAATAAAAAGAAAACTTATCTTGCTGATTTTTGAAAAACAAGTTTTGTCTGTGTTTTTTAAAGTATAAAGTATATTTTAAGTTTTTTTTTTTTTTTTTTTTTTTTTTTTTTTTTTTTTGTAGAACTGGAGCTCAGGTTAAGAGCACTGACTGCCCTTCCAGAGGTCCTGAGTTCAATTCCCAGCAACCACATGGTGGCTCACAACCATCTGTAATGGGATCCGATGCCCTCCTCTGGTGTGTCTGAAGACAGTGACAGTGTACTCACATTCATGAAATAAATATTAACAGCCTCCTCCATAGGATCAACCTATTTTTAAAAAAACTTTATGTAAAGTATATTTGAAATAATAATCCTTAGTTGGTTCATTTTAATCTTATTCTAAACTACACTTAGGAAATTAGAATAAGTAAAATACCCTGTTTGGAGAAATAAGGTAGCACACTGGAGTTAGGGCCCAGCTATTCATCAGTGGAAATGATACACCTAACCCCAAAGTAAAACAGTATTTTGCTTCATGTCATTTGAAAACCTCTATGAAAAATGAGCAAGACCAGTGGTCGGTTGGTCTCCCTCTCTCTCTCTCTCTCTCTCTCCCTCTCTTCTCTCTCTCTCTCTCTCTCTCTCTCTCTCTCTCTCTCTCTCTCTCTCTCTCTCATTCTCTCATTCTCTCATTCTCTCATTCTCTCATTCTCTCATTCATTTGTTTTTGAGACAGGATTTCTCTGTGTAGCCCTGGCCATCTTGGAGAGCAATCTGTAGACTGGCTTTGAACTCAGAGAAATCCATCTTCCTTTGCCTCCAAGTGCTAGGATTAAAGGCTCACTAACACCGCTGGCTGTTTTATTTTTAAAACTGTGTATATGTGTATGCTTGTGTGCAGTCACCCATGCATACAAGCCAGGGTGTACACATGGCAGTCAGAACAACTCGGTGTCTGTCCCCAATTTCTACTTTCTCTCTTGTGTCCTAGACAAGGTCTCCTGTTAGTTGCTATGTAAGCCAGGCTAGCAAGCCTGTGAACTTCCTAGGAATCTCCTGTCCCTCATTTCCTGCAGGGGTATGCTGGGACAGCCACTGTTATCCATAGTGTGGGGGATGTCTGTCTGTTTTTTTGAGATAGGATTTATCTATCTATCCATCTGTCCATTTGTTTATTTATTTGGCTTTTCAGGACAGGATTCCTTCGTGTAACCTGTGTTACCAGCCCGGACACATTCTGTAAACCAGGCTGACCTCAAACTCACAGAGATCCATCTGCTTCTGCTTCCCTAGTGCTGAGATTAAAGGTGTGTGCCACCACACATGGCTAGTTTAGGAGATTTTTAACTCAGCTCCTGGTGCTTGCATGGCAGCTACTTTAACCACTTAGCTATCTTCCCAGCTCTAAAAAAAAAAAAAAGTTTATGGGTGTTTTGTTTTAATTTGTCAGTGCCCTAGATGGAACCCAGGTCCTTGCAATATACTTATCTGTCCCAGCAGAATTGTATTCTTTAATTTTATTTTAAATGAAAGATTTAGATAAATGTCAGTCTTAAGACTTACCCCTCTTATGGATTTCCATTCTGTACACACATAAGAACTTGCATGTGCTGCGTATATAGAGCATGAGGGTCTTCTGGTCAGAAGCATTGTGCAAGTGCATGTTTAGCTGCTGCTTTTAAGACTCTTGAAAACCTAGGTACTCAACATCTTCCACGTTGTGGAGTAGACAGAGAGCCTTTAACTTATGTCCCACAGTGTAAGACTGGTACCTGGGCTCACTGCACTGTAGAGGGCCTTCCTATTTTAGTGTTTGCACAGAGCCTCAATGTTCTAGATTATATTATTGAAAACCATGGTTTCTATTTCTCAGTGAGTTTATTGTGCTGATCAAGAATAAAATATTGTCTTTAGCTGTAGAATAAGCCAGTAGGCTATTTCTGCTTGCCATTTAAATATGTGAGCAAGTGCACACACACTGTCCTGCAAGCTGTGCTCATGGAGGTGTGTGGGGTGCACACACATTGTCCTGTAAGCTGTGCTGGGGAGGTGTGTGGAGTTCTAAGCCTCCTGGCTGTTTCTTCTCTTCATCTCTTAGTGAGTCACCATCACATGCTATTTTATTATCTTGCGAACAGTCTCTGGAATTTTTTATTCTGTTTGCAGTGTGAATGGAAAACCACTGAGGTTCTGAACAATATTCAAATGAAGACTTTCTTCAGGGACACTTTAGTTATGTAGTTTTAGCTATTGCTATTGTCTCCTTGTTCCCATGTGTAAAGTTTGGACTGGGGTGGATGGGTTAAGAATGGTGACTTTTGCATGTTTGATATTTGAGAGGCCTAAGATAGACATCTATCCAGTTGCCCTGGTATGCTATTGACAGTTCCCAACGTCAGGACTTGTTCTGTTTGGGAAACATGCTAGTGAGATGCTTTGAGCAGATCAATTTTCTGGTCTTAGGTTCTCTATCTGCCAGAGAGCTGAAGACAATCCAGACTCAGGGAAGCTGCATAGCTCCTGGCCGCCTTCCGTGAGCTTGCTGGGATTAACTAAGAAAAGGGAGCAGGTCCTTGCTTCAAAGTAGCAGGACTTCCTTGCCCATGTCTTCACTTGCATGTGGTTCATGAGAAAGACAAGACACTTCTTTCTGATTATTGAGAACTATTTTAGGGCAGGATGACGAGAGTCCCTTTGTTCTCCCAGACAGCCTATCCCTGATTAGCACAGGGCTTCTTAACTTGTTTGGGACCCCCCAAAACAATGTTTTTTGTTTACCTGCCTTCTTCCACACTCTGTTCCAGCACTTGTAACCTTTAAACCAAAAGTGTATTGCTTACAAGAGCAAATCTCTTCTGCTTTTATTTTGAAAAGTCCTTCCTGTTGTTAATGTGGAGGGTATTCGTGCTGAAAGCCTGTTCCAAGTAGGCATTTGTGCATCCCAGAGGAACTTTTGATTTATTTCCTTAACTCTGCCCTCCTTTCTCTGTGGTTCAGAAACTTTTAATGATCTGTGAAACTTGGAGACTTTAGTGCAGAACAGTAGTGGTTTTAAGGACCCCTCCCACCATATAAAAGGCCTGCCAGGTTCCACCTGCTGGGTTTTGACTCCCTTAAAAGCTAGCCTCTCACAGATTTTTGGTTGTGTGGCAGGGCATCCTGGGTTGGGGCCTTGATATAGCTTTTGTGAAACATTTTTTCTTCCTTTTCTCCCATCCTTTGAAAAATTGTAATGAAAATTCTGGGCTTGTGGCCAGCCTGTGGGATGCGATACAGTAGAAATGTCTCTGTGCCCTTTGTTACTGCTCCGCTTTGATTAAGTTTGTTTCCAGTAAGTTTAACCCGCCCCCCTGCCCCTCCTGCTCCTCATGACTGAGGAGGCTGAGCCGTGGTTAAGCATGCTGTTGTGCAAGCTGCTGAGGCCTCGTGGACTCCTTGTGCCTGGCAGAGGAAGCAAGGAGAAGCATGTCTTCACAACGTGACGTTTCCTTCTTTGGGCTGCCTTGTGCTTTTGAGTGCAGAGGGGAGGAGCTGTGTGGAAGCTGTGTAGTTCCTCTGCAGTTGCTCAGGTCCTCCAGGAAACCACTGTACAACATGCTCTTTCTGTTTCTTTTTTAAAATAGTGACACACTCTGGCTGTGTGGCCTAGGCTTCCTCTAACTCCATCTTCTTGCTGTTGTAGTGCTAGGTCATTGGTATAAGCCTTCGTGGGAGGCTGCACAGCTTGTCTTGAGATTCTGTTAAGTTGGAAGTCATGCTGTCCGACCTGGGACTCTGCCTGGTGCAGGGAGGAGGCTCCCAGAGCAGCTTTGAGCAAACAGCGGGGCTCCTTTGATCTTCTGTGGCTCTCCATTTCAAAAGAAAGAGGTGGTTGAAGCTTTAGAATGTTGTTTTGGTTTTTTTTTTTTTTTTTTTTTTAAATATTGCTTTGACCTCATATTTATAGCTCTTTTCATCCTAGCAACAGAGAATCCTTCAGAGAGCATTTTCCCAGTCCTCCCAACACACTGGAGGGTGAGGCTAAGATCCAAGACACTACATGTGAACATAGGGGGACATCCCAGTCTGAATAAAGCTATTCTTAGGGTGGCCCCTACACCATGTAGCCTCAGTGACATGCTTAGTTTTTAGGCAGTGTTTACTTCCATTAAAAAGTGAAATTTTACTCCTAAAATTCCTGGCCTATGGTAGGATTCTTTGGCTAGCACACAGGGATGAAGTCTCGTTTGTTTGTGTATCCCTTTGTGCCCTAGTGATCTGGAGACATCAGAGGGCATTGTGATAAAAACTTATTTGATTGGTGTTGTAGAGTCTCGGTCTCTATATGAATATTACTGTATCTGTCTTCAAACACACCAGAAGAGGACATCAGATCATAGATGGTTGTGAGCCACCATGTGGTTGCTGGGAATTGAACTCATGACCTCTGGAAGAACAGTCAGTGCTCTTAACCACTGAGCCGTCTCTTTAGCTACTGAGTCTCAGTCTCTTGAGAAAACAGTGGCATCACTTCCAGACTAGCCTGTCAGAACTGAGTCCTGTGAAGACAGACTTCTGTAATGACGAGCACTGCTTGAGTCTATGAAAGCTCCAAATCACTAAACAGAAATTGGCCACAGGAGGAGTTTGTGCCAAGTAGGGTTTCCTCAGGTTCCCCAGGGTGACTAAACCTGCACCCCACACTCTGTAGTGTCGCTAATTGCCACTACATGCATTAGCTTCCTACTCTAACCAAAGCTTGTTTGGATGATAGAGATTTTGAGGTATAGGTTTGGGATTTTGTTGTTTTGTTTTCCCAAGACAGCGTTTCTCTGTATAGTTCTGACTGTCCTGGAACTCACTCTTGAGATGTACCTGCCTCTGCCTCCTGAGTGCTGGGATTAAAGACCATGCACTGGGCTTTTGTTTTTAAATTTGTGGTTCTGGTGGGGCTTTGGAAGATATGTGGGGTTAGTTCTTCTCACCACTTCTCCCAAAAACTTGTTAATTCTGATAGTTGTCTGAGATGAAATTCTCTTCTACAATATATAGGCAGGACCTTAGTTTTCTAAAGCTACTTGAATAAATGGAGGGAAATGTTAACTGCTCTAGCTTGCAATCGTTTCTTGTTTCTCACACATGCACAAGCATCTTTGTAGATGGAATAGAATGGTTTAAAATGTCTGGCTAAGCCCTATGTAATTCTGCTTTCAGCTGCTCAGATCCCTTCTACCATCTTGGGGTTATGTTCATGTAGAGAAAGGCTTTTCACCCAAACCATTTCTGAGAGTGCTTCTCTCCATACTCATTCATTCATCTATTCAGTCATTCGTGTGTGAGCATGTCTGCATGTGGAAGTCAGAAAATACCTTTATGTTGCTGAGTCATCTCAATGGCCTTTTCCCCTTAGATTTATGTATGTGTAGGAGTGTGTGTATGCACAGAGTGCCTGCCTGCCTGAGTAGATGCACATGGGTGACCTGGACCTGAACCAGTACCTGGACAGAAGAAGCCAGCAGGGAGAGTTCAGTGTGCTTTGTCCCTCTTCTGTTCTTTTGAGGCAGGGTCTCTCCCTGAACCCGGAGCTCTCCTTTTCTCAGGTATTCTAGAAGCCAGAAGCACGCACACCCCCCCCCCCCCCTAATGGTCATGTCTCCACTCTCCTCAGAGCTAGGGTCACGTGTGTTCATTAGATGCTCCTTTTTTAAAAGGAACTTTTTAAAAGCTGGCCTTTTCTGTTAGTTACTTGTCTTGCTTTGACAAAAGCACCCCTCAGCTCAAGGATACAGAATCTTTCTTCCTTTTCCTTCCTTCCTTCTTTTTTTTTTTCTTTCTTTTTCTCTCTTCCTTTCTTTCTTAAAGATTTATTTATTTATTTACTTATTTAATGTATATGAGTACACTGTGGCTGTCTTCAGACACACCAGAAGAGGGCATCAGATCCCATGACAGACGGTTGTGAGCCACTATGTGGTTGCTGGGAATTGAACTCAGGACCTCTGGAAGAGCAGTCAGTGCTCTTAACCGCTGAGCCATCTCCAGCCTGGGATAAAGACTTTCATGGCAGTAATAATAGAGGAGCGTGAGGCAGATGCTGACAGGAAATAGATGAATTTTGGTGTCCCCAGTCCAAGGCATGGTACACTCAAAGGAATGTGAGCCTTTCACCTTGGTTAATCTAATCTAGAACATCCCTCACAGGCTTGCCCAGAGATTTCTTTCCTAGGTGTTTGATGATCTGTCGATTGACAGCCAGTTTATAAACCACCACAGTTTTGACCTCCTGATCATCCTGCCTCCATTTCCCCAGTATTGGTGTCACAGACGTTCACCCTAACTTTAGCCCCTAACCCTAAGCTCAAATGCAGTTTGCTGCATATGACACTCTGAGCTTACTTCTCATTCTTTGTAGTGATGACTCTGGTATACCAGGAGTAACAGGGTATTCCCTTAACCTGAAAACAGGAACTGCCCAAAACACTATTTTTCCATCGTCGTTATGAGTAAAGCTGTTCATTTAAGATGAGGAGCAAGATAAGGATGCTCAATCTCATTGCACCCTGATTTCTACATAATTAGGCAAAAAAAGAAACGTGATTAGGTGAAAAGTGTGGGGTGTGTGTGTGTGTGTGTGTGAGAGAGAGAGAGAGAGAGAGAGAGAGAGAGAGAACACAGGAAATAGAAAGACAAACGTGAGATTTGTGATCTGTTTAACTATATAGAAAACCCAGAGACTATAAATAGAACCATGGAGACGTGGAAATTTTGCTGTGGTTGAAATAGTGAGAATAAGTGATGTTTTTGTGGACCCATGAGAGCCAAGTAGAACATGACAGATTTAAAATGCTGTCTAAGGTGGCAGTAGGAAGTATAAGGCCCTTTCAGTGGGTGTGATAAGTGGTACATGAGGCCTTTGCTTTAAAACAACAACAAAAAGTTAAACGAAGGCATTTCTAAGGATGAGGAAACCAGGGAAGATAGTCTCAGCAGTCAGGAGACCATGCAGGGATGGAGGCAAATGTGGGCTGCAGAATAGTGAGATTCTATTTAAAACAACAACTTCCAAAAGCCTGGATGAATAGGTGGCTTGGTGGTTGGCGGTGCTTCTAAATAAATTCAACATGACTTCAATTAAAATTTTTTTCATTGAACAGAATTGGCTTCATACTTAATAATGCTGTTTAGACTGCCCTGTTTCTACCTCCCAAAGTGCAGGGATTATAGGCTTGAACCACGACTGAACAGGCAAACATTTTATTGTTTTGTGGGGCCGGGGAGCAAACTCAGGGCTGCGTGCTCACTGCCGTTTAAAGCTTTGATATTCTGAGTGTGCTGTTCCCTCTGTGATGTTGCTGAATGCGATAAATGTGACCAGGAAACTTTATTGTGGTCGGGCTTTTTGCACAGCTATTGAAAAAAGAGAGCTCAGAGTTGAATTTTCAAGGCTTAGTTTTTCTACTCACTGTTTAAACCCATGAAATGCAGGGCCCACAAGGACTCTCTTGCTAAGTTAAACTGAAAATCAGAGTATATAGGCTCTGCTTGTAGGCTAGTGGTAGTGAACTTACACAACATACTCAAGGCTTTCCATTCCATCTCTGATGCCTCAAAAACTAACTCAGTTACAAGTTAAGACAGATAAAATTATAGGTGATGCTAGTAAGGTCCTGTGTGTATCAGGCATTGTTTGGAGCATTTGATCTGGATGCAACTCAGTACAGTCACATTGCCAGCTGCGTCTACCTTCTCCCTCATACCAGAAGATGCCACACAGCTGAGCTCCTTTCCTGCTTTTTAATAATGCACACAAGGCCAAGGAGGAAATTGTTCATTCTTTGATATTATTGAGCTGACTCTTGTGTTTGACCTCTTTGCTCAGAGTGGGAGATAGACAGTGGCTGCTGAAGAGAAGCCTGAAGCTTTAGTGTTTGGAACCATCCAGCCACAGTGAACCTTTGGATGGCTGGTGATTTTCTGTTTTATTTTATTTACCTGTGTTTGTTTACTCAGCCAGTCAATAGACATGCAAGTTCCTCTGTGAAAGACATTTTAGTTGAAAGCGGGTAGGGTACAAAAAAGAGTGGATTAAAAACAAACAAAAACTATGTTTCCTTTCATCTTTAATCTTCTACGAAAAACACACAAACAGGTGAAGGTATGCTAACTGCCATGTAGGGATGTCAAGACACATGTCCAGGTTTCTGCCGGGTTATGTATTGTACCCCAAATTCACATTTTATTTGTGTTGCCATAGTCCTGGAAAGGGGTCAAGTGACTCAAATTAAATTGTCTCCACTTCTGAGACGTTCTCTCCACTCAAGCACTGGCTAGTCCAGGCACATGTAGGGAGAACCCACAGCAGCCTCTTACAGGAAGTCTCTGGTGAGCAGCAATGTGTGGAATTCAGTCTCTGCCTGCTGTTGGACTGCATCTTGCCAGGACTGTTGCAGGAGGATTTACTGAGATGTAGATGACCACATGATTCTTGCACTCTTGCAGCTGGCAAACCTTATATATTTTGAGAGTCTGAAAAATAAAACTTAATGCTCAGTTGTACATTTTAAATAGATTTAGCTTATTCTTTTAAAAATATTTATTTATTCATGTATTTTATGTCTATGGGTGTTCTGTCTTCAGACACACCAGAAGAGGGTATTGGATTCCATTACAGATGGTCGTGAGCCACCATGTGGTTGCTGGGAATTGAACTCAGGACCTCTGGAAGAGCAGCCATTGTGCTCAGTGGCTAAGCTGCCTCCAACCCCAATTTGGATTATTTGTAATTATTTGTATACAGACACATGTGCACATGTGTGTAGGTGCCCAGATAGAAGACATGTGTAATAGAGGGCACAGGGTCTCTCAGTCTGGAGCTAAGAGGGGGCTGTGAGCCACCTGACCTGGGTGCTGGGAACCAAATTCTGCTTCTCTACAAGAGTGTTATGTAGTCTGAGCCACTGAGCCATCTCTCCAGCCCCCAAATGACTCATTTTAAAATTGTGTGTAGTGTTGCTCAATTTTCTTCTCTTTCTCTTCCTTTTATTTTGGCCTAAGCCATATGAGTGCTGGGACTAGTGTACATGCTTTATTTGGCTCATTCATTCATTTATATATTTTGAAACAGGGTCTCACTAAATAGGAGCCTAGGTTGGACTGAAACTCACAGAAACAAACCTGACTCAGCTTACTTATAACACAACACTCTGTTAAATTCCCCCATAATGTGTTAAATTGCCAAGTGTCTGAGGTGGGTTTGCGTGACTTTACATGGGATTTGGTTACAACTGCACTTGAATTAGAAGTAGACATTGTGGTTATAGGATGTCAAGAAATACAGCTGCAGGTGGAGCTTCCCATGTCAGTGTCTTTCCATCATGCTTTTTCCTCCATGTTCTCAGATGTCCTTCATACAGACTCAGGGCTCCATGGTAGGCTGCCTTTCATTTGGGGTAGAAGAGTGGATTGGACCTCGAGTTCCTATTATTGCCTGTATAAAATGGTTCCTCAAAAGATTCATGTATTGAAGTCTGTTTGTAACTGTTGAAGAACAATCTCCATGGAGTAACTCAACGTAGGTGCTTCCAGACGGCTCCTGATGTATTCTTTGGTTAAGAGCTGGGAGTTGTGACTGAGAATTAGAAGTGTGTCTTAACTGAAGTGGTGGCTCACAGGTTGGGGGCTGCTCTTCATTCTCTCGTTCTTTTCCTTCTCTGGCTGCTTTGGAGTCAGCGCTCAGGGCTGCCCTCCCTATCAGTACTTACCACAGACCCACACCTGAGGCCAAGAGAACGTGAACAGAAACTTTGGAAACGAGGTGGGAGACATTTGTTTTTCTTTCCAAATTGTGAAAAGTGGTGCCCCCCCCACACACACACACACTTTTTTTTTCTTGAGATACTTTTAAGTTTCTAAAGCATTCACACCTTTTTTTTTTGATGTGTACCACCACCCTCTTGGGTGTATACCAACCCATATGTGAACCCACTTCATAGATGAGTTCTTCTCTTTTTATTTATATTTTGTGTGCATGAATGTTTTCCTTGCATGCATGTCTGTGCACTGCAAGTGGAGACCAGAAGAGGACGTTGGATCTCCTGAGCTGCCATATCAGTCCTGGGAACCAAACCCAAGTTCTTGACTGGTGAGCCATCTCTAACCCTGAGTTCTTTTTTCTAGTAAACATCTTCATCTTCCCAGCAGCTCTGTGAACCTCTGTCTCTTAGGGATATTGGGATAAATTTTTAGCTAGGTTCTTGCTAGGGTTTAATGGACTGAGATTATGCATCATTGGTCATTGGTGATCAAGTTAACCTTCAACCTTCAGGCTTTTCTCTCTGAAGTTTGGAAAAGGGACTAAAACCTCAGTTCTTTAACTCCACTTTGTAATCCTACCTTGATCTTTCTGGCAGCCTGCCCCATTTTGTCAGCTCTAGGCTTTGGGAGTCATTAGCATAGAAAAGAATGCACCCCTTTGAGGCTTCTCTGTCAGAAAATGTGAGGGCAATGACCAAATGTGTCTAGGAACCTGAAGTCATTTAATTTTTCTCTGTAGCACCTGCTCCTTGATGTAGTGGAATGGAGAGTTACTGTTATATCTTCTTGTGCAGTTTGCCTGGTGTTAATAATGGAATTACTACTTTGCCTTTGTTGCTTGAAAGGGCTGGGTTACTCCTATGTACATATGTGTTATCCAGGAGCAGAGTTCATTTTGTGAGTGGAGTAAATTAAGACATAATAGTTTAATGAGTTTCTGTCAAGCTGTATTCGAGGTAGAGGAAATGAAAGGTGGTTACTGTGTGTGTGTGTGTGTGTGTGTGTGTGTGTGTGTGTGTGTGTGTGTGTGTGTGTGTGTGTGTGTTTTAGGTTACTGGTGTTGCCAGAGCCTGAGGTCTGTCTAGGAGCTGGTGGAAGGAAGTAAGGAAGTGTGTTTATCTTATCCCTGGAAGTGCCAAGGGCTTCTGTGAGACACTCCAGTGTTAAATGAGGCAGTAGGTAGGAAATCTCCACTCAGGGATGTGGGGGCTTTCTCTCCAGGGACCATCTCCTTTTCCTCTTAAAAACCTCTTGACCTCCTAGGGCAAGCATCTGCATTTATACATAAATTTCTTTGCTCAGGGGAGAGGGTAGGATGTGGTAGAAGATACCATGAAAAAAGGGTGAGCCAGCTGGGCCTAGTAACACAAGCACTCTGGAGGGTAAGGCAGGCAGGAAGCAAGTTCAAAGCCTGTCTGGGATGCAGAGTGAGTTCTAGACCAGCCTGAGCAGGAGACTCTCTCAGAATAAAACATTTTGAATGGACTGGGCCATTAACAACCATTCCCCACCCCCACCCCCAATTCTTTTCAGTTAACTGAAAGATTGGGGGAAATATTCAGAGGAAGCAGAACTTTGACTTGACCTTGCATTCCAGTTCACATCCTTCAAAATAGCCAACTGCATAAGCTTGTGGGATATCTTGTGTTCCTTTGTATGCTACTATAAGAGTGGTTTCTGCCTTCACTGATCCCTGGCCACACAGGCCATACTGGGTGATTCTTCATCAGGTCAGTAGGAGCTTTGCTTTGGTTTGGGAACTTGAAGAAGTCAGGACTGATACAGACAGATACGGCCAAACCTTGCCGTTGGTGGGAGGTGTCAGGAGCCCTTTCTGAGTCTTTCTGCTAGAAGTACACCGTCATACACATGCCTCATACATATGTATCACACACAGTACAGGCGCCTATGTTGTCCAGTATGGTTTTGAAATCCTGGGTTAAGCAGCCATTGTGCCTGCCTTTCCGGGTTGATCTGTTGTTTGTAGGAATACTTGTTTGCCTGTCTTAATGTGTATAGATGTTTTCCCTGCATATGTGTCTAGACCCTTTGTGTGTCCAAGAAGGCCTGAAGAGGGTGTTGTGCCCTTAGAACTGGAGTTATAATGGACAGTAATGAACTACCATGTGGGCACTGGGAATTGAACCCAGGCCTTCATGAAGAGTAACTAGTGCCCACCCCACCCCCCAAGCCATCTCTCCAGCCTCTCCAGCTTTTTTTTTAATGTACATATCTGTGAAATGTAAACCCTGGCTGTGACCCCTGAACTGACACATGATGTTCTTTATTGCCTTGTAGTTCTGTGTGCGGTTCACATGGCTTACAGTGTTGTTCATCAGTAGGTGCAATTCACCGAAGATGTCTCATCAGCATTTGTCATTTTCCAGACAGACGCCCGGTTGATGAACCATTTTCACTGCAGCCTTGTAGCAGCTGTGTGTCTGCCTGTCTCAACCTTAAATGCAGGCTTGACTCTAGCACAGAGGCCCCCATTGTAGACAGATCCATACCACTGTCAGTGGCCATGATTTTAGGGATATAGTTAAAGCTGCTGAGTGAAGCAGTGGAGTAAAGGCGCTGTGGTTTGTTGATAGGAAAGTCAAAAGTCACACCCTACGCTAAGTGTGACAGCTGAGAGTCAGGAAAAGGCTCTGTGTGTCTTGTCAGGTGTGGTTAGTCTGAGTGCTGGGTGAGAATAAGAGGTGGGTTTTGTTATTTTTATTGTATGTTCTGCTTGCATATATGTCTGTACCATATTCAGTGCCCGTGTGGGCCAGAAGACAGTATGAGAGCTCCTAGATGGAGACTGAGATGCAGAGTGGTACCGACGCTGGGACCTGAGCTTAGGTTATCTGGAAGAAAAGCCAGTGCGCTTAAACACTGAGCCATCTCTCCGATCCTCACAAAGATCATTTTAAAAAATGATCGGGGAGGCTGGAAGTTGCAGGGTCCAAGGTTAGAGAGCTAGGAGAGAACCACTTTCTTCAGAACGGAGAGGGTCTAAAGGTATAGCCGAGTGTTAGAGCGTGTGCTTTAGCATGTGACGGCCCGAAACTCAGCTGCAGCACAGAAAGAAAAGGTGTGAGACAGAAGGGAGTTGGGCTGTGGAATTCAGGCTACCTAGAGCCAGCCTCTTAGCCCTGACCTCTGTCCCCTGCACCAAACCACGATAACTGTGGTGAAGGAAGCCAGGAATAACTCTTGATTTTTCTATACATTTGGGGGGGGGAGGTTATATCTTACAAACAAATGTGTATGGGGTGGGGGAGCAATTGTGCCTTTTTTTTTTAACTTCAAAAAAATTCGACATTCTGTAAGACAACATGGGTCCTCTTTAGTTTAAGTGGTTTTAGGTTGTTTATTTAAAAGGTGAGTTAGTAGATTCCCCTCATTACTTGTACGTTTTGTAAATCTTTATTAAATCTTTACAGTATACACAACTGAAAATGCGGCAGTGGTGGCTGTGACTGTGAGGCTGTCACTGCCTCGAAACCCAAAAAAGGGGCAAGGATGGAGATGGTAGTTTGTTCTTTCTTTACGTTTTATTTGTTTTGTTTTTTCATAAAGGCATCTCTAGTTACAAATGTAAGGCCTGAGACAGAGACATTGTAAGTGATTAAATAAGTGTATGAAGCCAGGCCCTACTGGGCAGTTCGGGAAATTGAAACCAAACCCTGTTTAATTAAGAAAAGCATAGTTGAAGATTGCTGCTAAATCTGACTGTGGGAATAAGGAAAGGATAGAATCAGGAGAGTTATCCTTCCCATGAGTCAGAACTGAAGTTAAGATATAGCAGAGACTATGACTGTGGAGGGCGTGGCAGAGGTGAGCAGGAGCATTCCCTCAGGGCCACTGCGTTTCTAGTGTTATCCAGCTGGTGTGCAGAGCTAGAAAACAGCCCTGCCCGCTTAAGCTTTGGCTTTTAAATGGTCCACTAAAGCTGTGCCTTGGCCTCTGAGGTTTTGACCCAGCTCAAGTTTGCCTCACATACTCTGTGTAACCTTGAACTCTAGATTTTATTGTCTCCACCTACGGGGGCTGGGATTTCAGGCGTGTGCCGATAGTACAGGCCACTGGGAATTTCAAACAGAGGAAATAAGGGACACAGTATAGAAACTGTAATGGGCTGGATTATAACACTCTAGAGCAGTGGTTCTCAGTCTTCCTAATGCTGTGGTCCTTTAATACATTTCCTCATGTTGTGATGATGACCCCCCCCCCCACCATAACATTATTTTTGTTTCTACTTCATAGTTGAAATTTTGCTACTGTTATGTATCATAGTGTAAATATAGGTGTTCATTGGACTTCTGAAGGGGTCACAACCCACAGACTGAGAACTGCTCTAGCATATCCCACATCACCACAGAGAATGTTTCCAGTTTGGCAATAGAATTTATTGCAGATAGGAATAGTTCCTAGTGGGATGCTGAGCTAGGAGCTGGGTGGTTAGACCGTGGCCTTCCCAGGCACCATCACTAACCCTGATTGTTTTCTTAAAACAAACCTCACTATGTAGCCCTAGCTGTCCTAGAACTAGCTATGTAGATCAGGCTGGACTCGAATAACCCTGATTATTTGACTGTATGCTGTGCCTGTGGTTTAAGGGAATAACAACAGAGGAAGATAGTGTGCTATTTGAAAGATATTTAAAGTTCACACTTTTCAGGTGAACTTAATTCTGAATTTCTGGTCCTTTTTGTTTATTTGGGGTTTTGATTTGTTTTGACTTTTGAGACAATGTATAGTCCTGGCTGTCAACCACACCGGTAAAGGAAGGGAGTTAATGTTGAACCTTCATTGGCTTGCAAGTAAGGGCCTCAGAGAGAGAGGCGGTGGCAGGAAAGAGCAGGATCGTTTGCAACAAAAGGTGCTGGGGTGTGCTGAGTCTTGTTTGTCTATACTGGCTTGAGATTCCTGGCCTAATAGCTTTAGTGTTAGTTGTATGGTGTGCTGACTTTATTCCTGTGTGTGCAGAATGGAGCTAATGTGTCCTGCTCACAGCAGAGCTGTCTGAGCCTTTGGAGTCCTGTAATTCAGCTGTACAGCTCCAGTTTAAGAAAGGCTAGGCAGTAATGAATAACTATTTTTCTTCTATCGTCCCCCATGATGGACCACCACAGCCACATGCACAGGTATACACACCGTTCGACCAATCTAGTGCCTCAGATGGAAAGTCGGCCTCTTCATCTCTGGAGGCAGCTATGGATAGTACCCAGTTCTGTGGAAGTAGTGTGGGTGCAGAGGTGAATCTGACTTCATTGTGGGCTTCCTGGGTGGTGGGGGCATTGACACTGGCAGGAGCAAAAATGTACTGCTGTGGGTGCTTCTGGTCATAGCACCACCTGAGTCCTCGTTCCATTGGTTTTCGAAGCTAGCTGCATGGTCGGTCTAGAGCCTGGTGCAGGCTCTGCAAGATGTGATGCTCAGTCTTTTTTCAGGTCTGTCTTTTTACTCATCCTGTGGGCAGGAGTGGCTCAGTGGTTAAGTGTGCCAGCTACCCTTCTAAATTACATAAGGTTCCCTTTCCAGCACCTTGCAGCAGCTCACTACCTTCTGTAACTCCAATTCCAGGCGCTCAGGCACACAAGTGGTATACAAACATTTGAACAGGCAAAACACCCACAAGCACTAAACATTTACGGGTGGGAAGACAAGTCGAGAAGATCTAAAAAATAGAATAGGAACCATGAGCTGGAGAGGTGGCTCAGTGGTTAAGAGCACTGACTGCTCTTCCAGAGGTCCCAAGTTCAATTCCCAGCAACCATGTGGTGGCTCACAACCATCTGTAATGAGATCTGAAGCCCTCTTCTGGTGTGTCTGAAGAGAGTGACAGTGTATTCACATTCATAAAAATAAATAAATCTTTAAAGAAAAAAACAACAACAGGGAACACTTAGCTTCAGGTAAATGGGCTTAGGGCCAAGGTGTCATTAGGCCTGGGTTCCGTTTAGGGTTGATGTTTTTGCTTTTGGTTTTGTAGCTTCTTTTTTGTTTTTTGTTGTTTTGTTTTCTTTTGTTTTGAGACAGGGTCTCATGAAGCCTGGCAGTTAGTGAGGATGTCATTGAACTCCTGACCCTGCTGTCTGCCTGCTACATGTAAAGGGATTGTAAACTTGCAGCAGCGCACCTGGTTTCCGACTCTGGTTGTGCTCATTCAGTTTAAGACCCAACAGCATCAAGCCCAGGCTTGTGTAGTTTCTCATAAGTTGATTTAAAAACAAACAAAGACAAGAACATCTGGCACAGTGACTTCCCACTACAGGTACATGACTCATCCTCCCTCATTCCACACTGAACGTCCTTGGGATGAAGAACCTGTTTCCATTGCTTAGAGTAGTCCAGTCATAACTAAGTGGGTTGAGGAACTGACTCTTACTTTACCTATAGATAATCACAGCCTCATGGCAGCTCAATAATCTTTCATTTGGTTCTCATAGTGAATTTTCCACCTACTTATGTTTACCTTAGGCTTTAAAAGCTTTGCTAAAATACACCAAAGTTCTGATTTCCAAAATTTTGACTGGAGAGATGGCTCAGAGGTTAAAAGCACTATCTTCTCTTCCAGAGGTCCTGAGTTCAATTCCCAACAACCCACATGGTAACTCACAACTGTCTATAATGAGATCTGGTGTCCTGTTCTAGCCTGCAACATACATGCAGGTAGAAAGCTGCATGATGTATATATAATAAATAAACATAATATTTTTTTTAAAAAACTCAGAGATCCATTGATTTTTAAAACTTTACTGTGCCATTTTTGCAACCATTGGAGATTTTATCTTTGCTTTGTATATTCCCTGTGTGGTATTCCTGTTTGCTGGACTCAAACTAGTGAGTGTTTGCTAACTTGCCCTTTTTTTAATATTTAAAAAATTATATGAATGTGTGCACACCTGTGTCCATTTATGTGTACCTGTGCTTGCAAAGTGCCCGAGGAAGCTGGAGGACTTTGGGTCCCCAAGAATGGAAGTTGTAGCTCATCTGGTAACTGGGAACCAAACCTAGGTCCTTTGGAAGAATAGTGAATGTTCTTAATCCCTTGAGAGATTTCCAGCCCTGTAAGCGTCTTCTCAAGTCAGGCATCTGCTGTAATGCTTGGGATCCTGAATCTAGAGTCTAGCAACATCCTTTGTGTTTGAGTTCAGTGAGAAAAGAATCAAACATTCATTTTTAGATTCCTTGAATCCACTAGATTCCTTGACTTGGGCCACCAAAGGGCTCAAGGAGAGTGCCCTTCATCAGAAGAGGTTAACAGAAACTCCCTAGAGGATCAGAAAGATAGCATTGTAAGGCTGTATGTAGGGTTGGCTAGCAGCAACCAAGAGGATAAGTTCCTGGAGCTGGGGAGCCAAAAGGCAGGATGTGTAGAGAAAGCCATCAGCTGTTTTTCATGAACAAAGCATTCTAAAAGCCAGATGTACTGGACGTGGAGGGTCCAAAGTCAAAGCAGATGTCAGAGTAGCATCTGATGTGTTAGAACTAGTGCCCTAAAAGGGGGAGGCTGTCAGGAAGTGCTGCTCTTCTTGATTTTGGTTTTCTACCCACACATAAGGGTACAGATAGCTTTGATTTTTGGCTTTCCTGAGCTGTTTGCTTAAATGAAGACTGCTTGCCCGGAATCGTGATTTCTCAGTTGACATCCCAAACCCTAAGAAGTCATTTGTTGACACCAGTTTTTGTTTCCCCAGTGGAACACTCATTATTTCCTGATCCATTTTACCAGAGTTCAGCAACAGGGTGAAAGGACTGCATGCCCTAAGACCCCACCCCCAACCCCTTTTGAGATAGGGTTTCTCTATGTAACAGAGTTTGGTAGACCAGGCTGGCCTTAAACTCTCGGAGATCTACTTGCCTCTGCCTACTGAGTGCTGGGATTAAAGGTGTGTGCCACCATGCCCAGCTGTCCCATCTTTTTTTTTTTTTCAATTCATTTATTTTATATGTAGTATGTGTTGCCTGCATGTATGTCTCTGTACTGTGGAGGAAGACAGAAGAGGGTTGTGGATCCTCTCAGACTAGAGTTACAAACAGTTGTGAGCCACTATACAGATGCTGGGAGTCAAACCCTAGCCTTCTGGAAGAGCAGTCAGACCCCTTAACCATTGAGCCATCTCTCCAGACTTCCAGACCCCATCTTATACCACTCTCTGGGTAATATGCTAATGATGATATAATTTTCTTTTTAAATTGCCTAATTTTGCTTATACACAAAGATGCTTGGTGTTTTAGATGCTTCCAGTGCTCTATTGGTCTATACCTCATTTCCCTGGGCCCCTCAGGACAGAGAAGACAGCTCATCTTACCTTTAAAAAGACTTTTAATTGAGCAGGACAAGAGTCACATCTGTCAGCTTTACAGGAACTGACAGAAGTAAACAAACCCAATTCTGGAGTTTACCAAATGCCAATGGATAGACCAACAAACCTGCTTGTAAGATAAGGGGGCAGGCAGGCTGGTGCTGGCCAGACTCAGCCTTCAACCTCCTGTCTGCTAGAGACATGCCCATGACAGGATGGGACTCAGCCTACTGTTTTTGCCACAGCAGCAGAACTTGTGCCTGAAATGCCATCTGTGACCTGGTCCAAGATGGGAGCAGCTTCAGCCCCCATTACTTTGTCTAGACTGACTCTTTATGCTTGTGTGAATGAACTTGATAGGCTTGCAGCCCAACCAAGAAGGCTCTAAAATCAAGTGGTGAGGAAGATGTGAGGTTCCCCACGGCTCTGGCCCTCTGTTAGTCTTTGCTGACTCCTCAAGTTCTAACCACTTAGGAGGAAGGGTTTCCCTAAGCAGCACAGCCCTCCCACCTCCTACCTTTGTTTCTGTGTATGGCCTGGATGGCACTCCCTTCCCCTTGTTTATCTTTTTACAGAAATGTCACTGGAGCCCAACAGTAGTCTCCCCCTCTCCTCTGACCTGTTGTATGTCTGTCCAGGGAAGACATCTCTAATGGATTGAGCCCCTGGTTCTAGGAGCCATTGCCTGTGACCCAGCTCCCCATTGCAAAAAGGCTGGGGGAATTGGAAGGAGAGGGTACTAATGCTAACACAGGCCAGTAGAATACCACACTGGAGCCTGTGGCTGACAATTGGGAAAGTAGCTTTGTGGACACACACACCCCACTGCCTTTTTTTCTCAGGCTCTGTATTGGATTAGCATCTCATGGTGTGTATAGCCACAGTACCTGATGTCACACAAGTTGGCTGTGACACACTGTTGTGAGAGGAGGTGAGAGCATTGGGAACAGAAAGATTATTATAGGCCATTCGTGTCAACAACATTTAGACCTCCGTGTTTGCTTGCAAGCAAAAGCAGGAGCTAATTTGTGAAGCTGCCTTTGTGGAGCTGCCTTTTGATCAATGATTGCCTGTGTTAATGTTTCAGTGAGCTATTGATTTCTGCAGCAGCTTTTGTTCCCTGAATTTATGTGAAGCGGGTCTCTGCTGCACACCATGCATGTTTGATTAAAGTGCGATTGACTTCGTTCCTGGTGAGGCTGAGAGCTGCTTCATTCCCTATTTGTAGAACCCAAGCTTTCCCAACATGTTCTTTTGTTTGTACTCAAGACCTAGCCACCCATGCAGGCAGCAATATGCTGTTTCTAATCCTCCATGTTTAATCCCTCAGTGGCCACTGCAGCCTTTGAGAGGCAGCTGATAAAACCCGGCCTGGATTTATTATTGTTTTGATCAACTTGGTTGACATACAGTTGACATGTGCCATATGCTATGTGTGTTGGGGGAGGATGAATATACCCACACTCTGAGTATACAGTCTTGACAAGTGTATACATCTGTGTAAATAATACCATTTATGTATAAGCCTTTGTCTATTCTTCCTGAATAGTTACTTGCTTGGGTCCTTTGCAAGCACTCTCCTGACCCACTTTACAGCCCTCTCAGCAGCCACTGACTGGACTCTCTTGCTGTTCTCTTGTTCTCCATGTGGCTTTCTTTGTCATGTAACATTTCAGTGGATACTTACAATCCAGTTGTAATTCCTCTGGCTAAACATGCTTCCTTTTTTTGGTTTAGGGATATTAAGAATAGTGGTTGTATGAATATCTGTGTGAAAGTCTGTCTGTGAGACCCGAGAGCTGATTCTGCAGTTAAGAGCATGTACTGCAAGTTTGTTCCCAGCACCCACTGATGCAGCAAACCATCTGTAACTCCAGCTCCAAGAAATTCTGCTCCCTCTTCTGGCCTATGTGGGCATTCCCATACCAAAACACATGCACATCAATAATTTAAAAACTATTTAAAGCCTTTGAGCACATTTTTGTTCTTTTAGATAAACAAGGGATAGAATTGCTGAATTCTGTGGTCCTTGTTTAACCTCTTAGGATCTGGCAGACCATTTTTTTACAAAGTGGCTTTCATTGCTTGTGTTCCTATCAGCAGTGCATGCAACTTCTAGCTGTATAGGCTTTCTGCATTTTAATTTTATATTCTTTCATTTTCCCAGCCATGGTTCCACCTGGCCCAGGTGGCTGATTAACCTGACCCATGGTGCTCAGGTTTACTCTGCTCTGGGCGCTTTATTCTTCTGTTACAGCTGTTGTTACTTGTTGACAAAGCTTGCTGTGGCCTGCGCTGTCACCTTTACCCTGAGGTCTCCACCTTTACCCTGAGGTCTCGGGTGTTAACTGAGAACAGGTGCAGGAGTCAGGTGGAGTGGATCAGCATGGCTTCTGGAGGCTTTTACTGTTTGCTGAAGGTCTAGCATTGGGCTGGTTTCTTACCTGCACTGATCTCTGATGTCTCCTTTTCTAATCTAGGTGTACTGTCTTTTATTTTTTAACTTATTTTATGTGTATTGGTGTTTTGCCTGCATATATGTCTGTATGAGGGTGTCAGATCTTGGAGTTTCAGACAGTTGTGAGCTGCCGTGTGGGTGCTGGGAACTGAACCCAGGTCCTCTAGGAAGAACAGTCTGTGGTCTTAACTGCTGAGCCAGCTTCTGTGCTGTCTTCTAAAACCATTCCAGACTCTTCCAAGCATTCATGTTCAAGAAGGAGGGCAGGGTTGCCATGGGAGGCATAGAGAAGTAGATCTCTATTGTTCAAAGCTAGACTGGTCTACAGAGCGAATTCCAGGAGAGCCAGGGATATACAAAAGAAACCCTGTCTCGGAAAAACAAACAAAAAAGTTCTCAATTATTACTGTGTGAGGCAATATCAGGCTCACACAAATGCTGCCTAGAAATGTTTTTGATTGCTCTTCCAGAGGTCCATTCAATTTCCAGCAACCACGTAGTGGCTCACAACCATCTGTAATGGGATCTAATGCCCTCTTCTGGTGTGTCTGAAGATAGCAGTGGCCTGCTTTTGGTTTTTGCTTCTCTCCAGCTTCAGAATAGACTGGTTTATTGGACAGAGTTGCCTTTTGCACTGATGAAGCATGCCACTGAGGAAGTGTTTGAAGGATGGTTGTGACCCATAGGACAAACTAAGTCAGAGATTTTGAAATCCACTAGTAGGTGTGTGTGCCCAGTTTCAGTGTGGAAACTGTTCCCCAGCCATGATAGTGGGAAGTAAAGTGGCAGGAGTGTCATAACCTCAGGCTCAGGATCAGTTACCACTGGGCCAGCAGCCATTTGAACAACAGCACATGATAGAGATAGTCAAAAAGAGACTGAGTTTCCCTGGGTCTCCCTTACTGCTTAGTTAGTACTAGGTGGGACTGAGCTGGGGCGCACACATATCCGGGCATGAGTGTTCTAGGTTTCGGTGGAAGCTCCCTGACTTCCCCAGCCTGAGACAGTGTTTCATTTGTGCAGCATTAGTAGTAAGTGGCATTTTGTTAGTATTGAACAGTTAAGAAGGTTGAAGCGTATCCACAGCTCCAAGAGACGGGAGGTCAGTCAGGTCCTGCTCCCTAGACCTCTAGGAAGAATGTGGTGACAGGCATGGCAGCCTACTTCTATATTCGTGTAACTATGGTATTGGAAGCAAGGGGATTGATCATGAGTTCAAGGTCATTCTGGGCTACACAGTCGGACCCTGTCTCAAAAAAAAAAAAAACAACAACAATTACTGACACCTGGAGTATTGCCATGCAAACACAAGAAACCGAGTCTGCTCCCCAGATGCCATGTGAAAAAGCCATGTGCAATGCATGCTTGTGACCCTAGTGCTGGGGGGCAGAGACAGATCCCTAGGGCTAGCCAGCCAGCCTAGCCTGCCTGAGAAGTTCCATTCCATTGAGAAGATCCTGTTTGTCCTCACTGACATGCGTGAACATAGACCTGACGATGACACCCAATATTATGCTATCTTTCGCACAGAGGAACAGACACAGCCACTGGCAGTGCTGGGATGAATCCTGCTGTGACTGGTCCTGTCAGTCACAGGAGTTTGTACATGCTCTCCAGGCACTCCTGCCTGGTTTTCCTACTAATCACCCTGGCTCTTAGAACCTGGCTTCCATGAAAACAGTTTTGCCTCTTCCTTTCCTGGTCACCTCATTCATAAGACGGCAAGTACTAGTATTAGAGGAAAAGACGAAGCAGGGCTCCAGGACCAGCGAGCACCCTGCTCCTGCAGTGCTGATCCATTTAAGACTAAGGCAGAGACTTTCTCTCGGGGTTTTTCTAGGAAATAGCACTTTATTGAAAAAATTTTTTAATCCATTATTTTGTATACTTAATAAACTTAAAGCTTTATTTTAAAGTTTGCCATTCTCCAGCCTCTGCTAGGTGAAAGCAGCCTTTGTGTGGGAGACAGGTAACCGTGCAGCTCAGCATATGGCTGCCATGGTGCTCCCGTGCCTTTACACTGCATTTTTCAGGAAGACTTAGCATGTGAAGGGTATCAGGCCCTCTGTCTTCTTTTGCTAGGCCCTAGGGATTTTTTGCTAGTTTGTGCAAGTGTGCCCATTGAAAGGATCAAGGGAGTTAGACGAAAGCACTTTGTCTCCTGGCCCTGGCTCCCAACAGCCTACCTGTGGTCTGTTTGGTAGCTGTCTCTGAGGTAATGAACACTCCCTCACATACTTGTTATTCCACTGGGTGCTGTGCAGATGCATCCATATGCTCAGGTCACACTCATCTTGCACACTTACTTACAACTGTGGCTCCCTGAAAGTAGGAAACCTATTTCCTTTTTGTCTCTTGTGTAGTCTGGGTTCTTGGTGTATAGAGGTCATACTCTGCTGGGCTGCAGGACGGGACTCTCCAACCTTACTCTAGGACACTGCTGCCTCCTGCCCAGCAGCAGGTGCGGGTGGGTGTGATGACGGGGGGGCTGTGTGGGTGCACGCTGACAGCTGCCCTTCTACAGGGGGAACTGATTACCTTCTATTACTACTGGAAGAAAACGCCGGAGGCAGCCAGCTCCCGTGCCCACCGCCGGCACCGCAGGCAGGCCGTGTTCAGAAGAATTAAGACTCGCACAGCGTCTACCCCTGTCAACACGCCCTCCAGACCACCTTCCAGTGAATTCTGTAAGTGGGGTCTCTTGGCGTGGCCAAGGGTAGCAAAAGACTGCTCATGTGCAGACATGCGTGTCCAGCTCTGAGCCTGCAGAACTGGTGAGCCAGGGATTTGTGTGGTATGGTTTGTGTGTTAGTGTGTCCATGTCTGTACATTAATGCTGACAATTATGGGAGAATTTAAAAATTATTCTTACATTTAAGTATTTCTAATAAACTCACTATTCTTTTACATTTTGTAAAATTTAAGCTTGACCTAAGGTTCTGCTTTCTTCTTTTGTCTGCTTTACCAAGCTTAGCTTCCTAGTCCCAGGGTGACATTCACTCTAATAAAACAGGGTGGCCCCGTGGGTCCTGTGAACTAGAATGAAACAGTAGTGCTTTGCAGTTGTGCCCCAGCCAGAGCACTGCGCTGAGGCTCCAGTGCCTGTGTTCTGCTTTGTGAGGGCCAGAAGCCATCTAGGTTCAATAGGACAGAATTCCAGGCTGCTCAGAGGCACTAGGACAAGCGGCATTATGGGTACACTGCTACCATTTCAGATCCACCAGATTCACCTGCTGACCTCCACAGGACTCTGGTGTGGCATCAGCCTCCCAAAATCTAGCAGGGCAGGACCTTGAGTACTTACCCCTTACACATACAAGCTCTTTGCTCGGGTGACAACTCCTGAGGAAATAAAATGAGCCTTTGGGACCAATGCTTATCTCAGTCTGTGTGGTTATTTTACTGCTGGCCGCATTCCAGCTGAACGTGATGGCATCTCTTCTGTTTCCACTTTTGCCCTTCTTGTGCAGTGGACCTGAGTTCAGCTAGTGAGGATGACTTTGACAGCGAGGACAGTGAGCAGGAGCTGAAGGGGTACGCCTGCCGTCACTGCTTCACCACCAGTAAGTGGCCTCAGGTGCTCATTCCTGGGTCAGGCCAGGCTTTGGGCTGCCAAACTGAGAATGTTTCATGTGCTGGATGGAAAAGCAGCAAGCAGTGACTTGATGCTTGGGTTGTGCTTGAGAAACTTGAACCTTTCTTCTGACTTGCTTCCCGGTGAGCAGTCAGAACTACCCTAACTTACTGGGTAGGAGGGACTTATACAAGGTGGGGGCGGGGGGTTGTTCCTGGGCAGGGTTATCATCTTAAAGGAGTGGCTACCTGGGACTGCCGGTGGAATTTCATCAGCTTTGGGTTATCTAGGGAAAATCTATCCAAGCTCATACTTTGAGTCACTCTTGTGACTCAGGATCCGGTGAAGCCCACAGAAGGGCCCCTCTGTTGAGATATCTCCAGAGACAGAGATGGTTTCCAACATTGCCCACTCTCATGTAGCCTCCAAAGACTGGCACCACGGGGGCCGAGAAAACATCCTGCTGTGCACAGACTGCCGTATCCACTTCAAGAAGTACGGTGAGCTGCCACCCATCGAGAAGCCCGTGGATCCCCCACCCTTCATGTTCAAGCCTGTCAAGGAGGAGGACGATGGGCTCAGTGGGAAGCATAGCATGAGGACGCGGCGGAGTCGGGGCTCGGTGAGCTGGGGGCTGGGGCTGAGAGCTCAAGTAAGAGTTGGTTTAGGCAGAAGCATACACAGGCTCTTCTGATACTGCTCTCCCTGAAGGCAATAGCCTTGCCTGTGGACTTGGGGCCATGGAGTGTTCCGGGAACTTGGTGTTGGGAAAGCTCATTGGTGTTTTAACCCAGTGCCAGCTCCTCCAGTCTCTCAGAACTCTGTCTCTGGCATGTAGGCCACTTGCCTCCAATGGGCACATCTCTAACTAACTTTGCAGGTTGTTTTTTCCAACATTTGAGTCCACATTTTTACATAGGTTCTCTAGTGAAGATTTGTCCACCTAGACATGGCGGCTCAAGTCTATAATCCTAGCACTTGGGAAGCTGTGGCAGAATGATTGCCATAAATTCGAAGCTAGTCTGGCTACATTTGGTGACACACACCTTTAATCCCAGCATTCAGGAGGCAGAGACAGGCCAGTCTCTTGAGTTTGAGGCCAGCCTGGTCTATAGAGTGAGGTCCAGGACAGCCAGGGGTACACAGAGAAACCCTATTTATGGGGTGAGGGAACACAGCAGTGGACATCGCTTTGTTTAACTGAAGTCGTGTATGTCTCGGACCATGGGAGGGTCTTTGATGCTTGAGGCAGTGAACACTGAGGGATCTTTTCCTCTAGCACTGACCTCTGAGGGAATGGTCCACCCTCCTGTGTCCTGACCTCAGCCAAGCCCTGCGGCTTTACAGAAGTGTGTTGCAAGTTAGGCATATGTGAGAGTTAAACTGCCAACAGCCTTGTCTCCTTGGGTGACTTCCCGCCCTGTTTGATTAATTCCACAAATGTTCTGTGGTGTGGTTTGGTGAGCAAGGACAATCAACCAACTTCTTCTTACCCTTCAGAGCCCTGCTTATTTCCGAGGTCTTCCCTCAGGATGTGTTTCTGGGTTTGAGTGAATTTATGAACACACTGTTTATCCCACCTTGCCAATGGCTAGACTTAGGTGGGCATCTGTGAGGCCTAGGAGTCCATTGTCACTTTTCTTCGGTTTTGGAGGGGCAGATGTCTACACTACGCAGTGGTCGGAAGAAGCAGCCCAGCAGTCCTGATGGTCGTGCCTCACCCATCAATGAAGACATCCGATCGAGTGGCCGGAACTCCCCCAGTGCTGCTAGCACTTCCAGCAATGACAGTAAAGCGGAGGCAGTGAAGAAGTCGGCCAAGGTCAGGGGCTGAGGGTACAATGGAAGCTTCCTGGTCCCTCACTCTCATCTGGGCCTTGACGTTTCCCTGGCTTAGGAGCTGCAGATGGGGTCTCCTGCCACAAGTTTGCCAAGGTCCCAGAAACACAGAATGGGGTGTTTGGAAAGGCTCCTAGGGCCGAGGGTTCTCATTTCTAGCTAGCTGCTCCTTTGGGCCCCTTGTGGTCCTTTGGAGAACATTCTTGCTTCAGAATGAGGAGCAGTGTCCACAAACTCATCCCTTCTGCTTCCACTGCAGAAGGTGAAGGAAGAGGCTGCATCCCCTCTGAAGAACACCAAGCGCCAGCGGGAGAAGGTGGCCTCTGACACAGAAGACACTGATAGGACCACCTCCAAAAAGACGAAGACCCAGGTGAGGCTTCTGTGACGCCCTGCACCCCCACCAGCACCACACACAAGCTTAGGTCCTCCGGGGGAAGGCAGTACCTAACTTCCAGGAAAGAAAGAGTTTTGGATCCTGCTTTGTCCAGGCAAGAGCTGAACTCCCTGCTGCTCTGCACAGACCTTGGCCGTGTCCACACTAGCAGTGGTGGAAAGCTCCACTTTCTAAATGGTCTCATCTCTTGCTTCTCTGCCTTTAGGAGATCAGCCGCCCCAACTCTCCCTCTGAAGGTGAGGGGGAGAGTTCGGACAGTCGCAGTGTCAATGATGAGGGCAGCAGTGATCCGAAAGACATCGACCAGGATAATCGGAGCACGTCTCCCAGTATCCCCAGCCCTCAGGATAATGAGAGTGACTCGGACTCATCAGCACAGCAGCAGATGTTGCAGGCCCAGCCCCCAGCCTTGCAAGCTCCCAGTGGGGCTGCCTCCACAGCCTCCACAGCCCCTCCAGGGACACCTCAGCTTCCCACCCCAGGGCCCACGCCCTCTGCTGCTGCAGTCCCTCCACAGGGCTCCCCTGCAACCTCACAGCCCCCTAACCAGACTCAGTCTACAGTGGCACCTGCAGCCCACACCCACATCCAGCAGACACCTACCCTGCATCCCCCTCGGCTGCCCTCACCTCATCCTCCACTGCAGCCTATGACTGCACCGCCTAGCCAGAACTCTGCACAACCTCATCCTCAGCCCTCCTTGCATGGTCAGGGCCCACCTGGCCCTCACAGCCTACAGACTGGGCCCCTATTACAGCACCCAGGGCCGCCTCAGCCCTTTGGACTTCCTCCCCAGCCCTCTCCAGGTCAGGGCCCTCTGGGCACCTCCCCAGCAGCAGCTCATCCTCACAGCACCATACAGCTTCCAGCATCTCAGTCAGCACTGCAGCCCCAGCAGCCCCCAAGGGAACAGCCCTTGCCTCCTGCCCCTTTAGCCATGCCTCACATCAAACCTCCACCCACCACACCAATTCCCCAGCTTCCAGCACCACAGGCCCACAAACATCCACCTCACCTCTCGGGCCCCTCCCCCTTCTCTATGAATGCCAATCTGCCACCCCCACCAGCCCTGAAGCCCCTCAGCTCACTGTCCACACACCATCCCCCGTCAGCCCACCCTCCACCCTTACAGCTTATGCCTCAGAGCCAACCCTTGCCCTCTTCACCTGCCCAGCCCCCTGGGCTGACTCAGAGCCAGAACCTACCACCCCCTGCTGCCTCCCACCCTACTACTGGCCTCCACCAGGTGCCCTCCCAATCCCCATTCCCCCAGCACCCTTTCGTACCTGGAGGACCCTCTCCCATCACCCCGCCCTCCTGCCCCCCCACCTCTACCCCTCCTGCGGGGCCCAGCTCCTCATCACAGCCACCCTGCTCAGCTGCTGTGTCTTCTGGAGGCAGTGTTCCAGGGGTGCCATCCTGCCCACTCCCTGCTGTACAGATCAAGGAGGAGGCTCTGGATGAAGCTGAGGAGCCAGAGAGCCCTCCTCCACCCCCCAGGAGCCCATCCCCTGAGCCCACTGTAGTGGACACCCCCAGCCATGCTAGCCAGTCTGCCAGGTACTGGTTCTGAGGAACGTGGGCCCAGCTGGGCATGGGTGGACTTGGTGGAGACAAGGAAGGGTGCAACCCTCAGCAGGAGCCCCAACCAGAGCTGCCACCTCTCTAGGTTCTACAAACACCTGGACCGGGGCTACAACTCGTGTGCTCGGACAGACCTGTACTTCATGCCTCTGGCTGGATCCAAACTAGCCAAGAAGAGGGAGGAGGCCATTGAGAAGGCCAAGCGGGAGGCTGAACAGAAAGCCCGAGAGGAACGGGAGCGAGAGAAAGAGAAGGAAAAAGAGCGAGAACGGGAGAGAGAGCGGGAACGGGAGGCAGAGCGCGCTGCTGTGAGTCCTGAGGGGCATGACAAGCGGGGAAGCAGTGTCCTCAGCCAGGGGTGCTGGTGGCATCGGTCCCAGGCTGGTGGCTGTTCTCTAGGCTTTCTGACACTGTAAGCCATTGCCCAGCAGCCGGGACTCTGACTCCATCGATGGGCCTGTCCTCTCCTTGCAGCCTATAGATTTGTGCCTCCTCCTGAATCCCAAGGTGTCAAGAGAGACAAGAAGGAGTGATTCCTACACATGGGAGTGAGGGGATACACAGGGGCATCCTGTGAGGCCCATTTGTGGGCTGGGTACCTGCTTGATGAGGGATTTCAAATCTAGAAGTGGCAGCATTTGAAACTTGATCATAGTAGGTTTTCTAGTACGCTGGGCTCCCCAGTGTAGAGATGCACAGCTGTAACTTTTCACAAGTGCAAACGTGCACGCACCCCAGGTACAAGAGAACTGCAGGCAGGCAGGCACAGATCAGAGTGTTGTAGTGGAGTCTGGGCTATCTTTGTGCCTAGACCTGGCAAAGGTCCCATGTCACTATGTTGGGGTAAAGGGACTAAATTGGGCTGACACTGAACAGGAAAAGGGTCTACCTTTGAAGTGAGCACCAGTCTTAGACCCCAAGTGGCTTGGTACCCATTCTCACTCCCTCTTTTCTTCGGCAGAAGGCATCTAGCTCAACACATGAAGGCCGTCTTAGTGACCCTCAGCTCAGTGGTCCAGGTCACATGCGACCCTCCTTCGAACCACCACCAACCACAATTGCTGCTGTGCCCCCATATATTGGGCCTGACACACCTGCCCTCCGGACACTGAGTGAATATGCTCGGCCCCATGTCATGTCTCCCACCAACCGCAACCACCCCTTCTACATGCCCCTTAATCCCACTGACCCCTTGCTGGCCTACCACATGCCTGGCCTGTACAATGTTGACCCCACCATCCGGGAGCGGGAGCTCCGAGAACGTGAGATCAGAGAGCGCGAGATCCGGGAGCGGGAATTGCGGGAGAGGATGAAACCAGGCTTTGAGGTGAAGCCCCCAGAGCTGGACCCCCTGCACCCAGCCACCAACCCCATGGAGCATTTTGCCCGGCACAGCGCCCTCACCATCCCTCCTGCAGCTGGCCCCCACCCCTTTGCCTCTTTCCACCCGGGCCTCAACCCTTTGGAGAGGGAGAGACTGGCACTAGCAGGTCCTCAGCTGCGGCCTGAGATGAGTTACCCAGACAGACTGGCAGCCGAGCGCATCCATGCCGAGCGCATGGCGTCACTCACCAGCGACCCCCTGGCACGACTGCAGATGTTCAACGTTACTCCACACCATCACCAGCATTCACACATTCACTCCCACCTCCACCTTCACCAGCAGGATCCTCTCCACCAAGGTGTGTACCCAGTTCAGGAACAAGGCTGGAGACAGGTTCTGTTCAAGATGCCCACTGAAAGGCTTTCCTGAGCAGTGAGTCTCAGGAAGCTGCTATCCCTGAGTCTGCTCGACCAAAGAAACCTCTAGGGAAGCCTAGCCCTGTGTTGTGGGTAGAAGACAGCAGATCAGGGCTCTCCTGACCTTCAGAGCCAGGTCTGGGTATAAGCACTGGGCTACCCAAAGAAAATGCCTCTTTTCCCACAATGGGATGGGGAGGGGTGGAGGGCAGGACTTGTGCTGGCTTTGAACTAATGGCCCGGCAGAGCACAGTTCCTGAAGTTCATTCTCTGGGCAGCTGTGGGAATACTGGTCTGTGGCAGAGGCGGGCACAGTGGGTACCATTCCCTTCAGAGCTTAATGGGATTGGTTATGAGGGAGGCTGACTGTGAGTCCAAAAAGTGGGGCTGCGTTCAGATCAGAGGGCTCCTACAACAGGTCCCCAAGGGGTGAGAGAAGCCAGTGTGAACTGCTGGAGAGGCCCATGGAGGGCCTGAGGTACGGTGTTACCTCATCAGGGACCCAGGACAGGACTACCCAGGGTGAATACACTGGGTAGATTATGAAACTGTTCTGAGGAAGAGGAGAAACTGCATTGGCTGCGCCCACCTGTGCTGAGTTCTCAGAGAGCACAGTGCTCAATAGTCTTAGACGTGGTGGCCAGAAATGGCTGGTCAGGGCTGAGCTCAGTACCGTTCTCTGTCTTACTGTTGTGCTCCCCAACAGGAGGTCAGGACTCTTTGCAGCCAGGTGGCACTTGCCATCCTCATGAGCAAGAGGCAGCTTAGGTGAAAGGGAAGTCACAGGGTATGCAGAAAGGGAAGAGTGCCAGAGTCATGGACCTGCTGCATCTGGACCTGCGTCTTTTTTTTTTTTTAGGTTCAGCAGGTCCAGTTCACCCCCTGGTTGACCCCTTGACTGCTGGCCCTCATTTAGCTCGCTTCCCCTACCCTCCGGGCACCCTCCCCAATCCTCTACTTGGACAGCCTCCCCATGAGCACGAGATGCTGCGCCACCCAGTTTTTGGTAAGAAATCACTAGAGGAGGGCATGGGGTTCCAAATGGAAGCTGGGGTTGAGTCAGATCAGCAGTTCTTCATTTTACCAACTGCACATAGGTGGGGACCAGGCAGGTAGACTGCTGGGCAGGGTTTGAAGTACAAAGGCCATAAATGCACAGCAAAATAGCCTGGCAAGAGCCAGGTCTGCCTGGGCCACAGAGGACAACGGGTACCTGACAGGTTGAGGTATAGGGAGGAGAAGAGGGCAGGCAAGGTCTGGGCATGAGCTCCAGGAGCCACTGGTATGAGCTCCTTCCAGCCTTAGGGGGCTCTGCTGAGCAGCCCCACTTGTGGGGAAGCTCTGTAGAGCGTGGAAAAGGCTGGCTCAGCTTCCTTTGCTAGGTGAGTGCTCCGCTGAGCAGGCTCTCTCCCCTCCTTCCTGGTCTGTCTTGGTTGCTCTGGTCATGGCTACTCCCTTGACTTGTTTTTGTAGCAGAGCCTGTTTTGCGCTTGGCAGGCACCCCCTATCCCCGAGACCTGCCTGGGGCTATTCCACCCCCCATGTCAGCAGCCCACCAGCTTCAAGCCATGCATGCCCAGTCAGCTGAGCTGCAGAGACTAGCCATGGAGCAGCAGTGGCTGCATGGACATCCACACATGCATGGTGGCCACCTACCAAGTCAGGAGGATTATTACAGGTGAGATGAGAGGGAGGGGTGCGTGTGAGCATGACTTGGCTATATGAGGGACTGCTGGGTGGGGTGGAACCCAGAAGCAAACAGATTGGCCAGCCTGTGCCTGTAGCTGCAGGGTCCTCTCCTGCATCACCTGATTGATGTCCTGCTGTCAGGATCGCTCCTGTGTCACTTAGCACATGCTGATGTCCATTCTTTTGTTTTCTCCTTTCTCACCAGCCGACTGAAGAAAGAAGGTGACAAGCAGTTATAAGTTATTTATTTGTTAAAGCTGGCTGTGGAAACCCCAGTTCTAGGGGCAGAAACAGGACTTTACATCTAGTAGGCGCTGCAAGAGCAAAGAAGAATATCGTCTAAAGATTTCTCTATATATTTAAAACCCACAACTAAAAACACATCTGCATAGTAGTGTTTGTTTGTTGAGAGGATTTCCTGAGACCGGTTTGGGTCTCCCTGCATGACAGTCCCCCAGAAACTTGGCGTGTCCTGGGCTGGACTGACACCCAGAAAACGTACCTGCGATCTTGGGGCTTGGCTTTAGTTCTCTTCCTTGGTTTCTCAGTAGGCGCTAGAATCCGCTCATACCCTTCACTGTGCACGCAGACGCTGAGGCACGTGGGCTCTGGAACCCATGGGGTTTGCAGACAGGCGGCATATGAAATCCAAGAGCTATAATTTTTAAAAAATCTTTTATTTTAATACATTGTAGGAAATCTTCATAATTTGAGACAGTTCTGCAGCATGGCTTTTTACATCTGTAAATAAATAATTTTAGAAGTCTTTTTTCTTTTCCACAGACGATTATTCTGATCTATTTTTTCCAGCCATGTCACAAAGTGTGAATTCCTACCAGCTATTGACAGAATACAGAGTTGATTTTTTAATAAAAAGTTATATATAATTATCCCTTTAATTAAAGGGAACAGATGGGCGTTTCTAGTTTTAAGCAGGCAGGAGCTTGGGACTAGGTTTGGTCACAGCAGTGAGCATCCAAGGGTTGGCAGGGACAATGTCAAAGGCTCTTTATTTTGCTGCTTTGATTTCGCTTCTGTCTGTCCCTCCCATGTGTAGTGGCAGGCATGTTTGAGTGAGCCTCCTTCCTTATTCATAGGGGTTCAGTGTTGACTCTGTTCCCTGGTGTCCCCACTATCCTGTGTCTGGTATAGAAAGCGCATGTTTATGTATATGTGTCCAATGATAAGTTTCCTTAGAGTTTTATGCACATGTTTGATTGTTCTAGATAAATTGTCATAAACATTCTAGGAAGTTCAAGAAAACGATGCAGTACCCAGCACATGAAAGATCTATGCCATGTACTTGCCAAAGGAATGTTAGCATCTGCTCATGTGCTTGTCACCACGCCAAGCCGTGCCAGCCATAGACCGAGAGGCTTTAGAGGGATGAACACCCCAGGGTTACTATGATGGTGGGTCTGGCCTGTGCTAGGGCTATGAAGTAGGCTGTGCAGGTGACCTGCGTTTCCTCCTGGAATAGGAATGGCAGTCCTGGTTGAAGCAGGTTCCCCTGGGAAGCCCTCTCCAGCAGGCCACACTGTCCCTGATGGAATTCTTCCAGAGTGATGGAAGAGGTATCTGTGACCCCTCCCTTGGACTCTTGGGGGTCATTTCCACTCTTGAATGCAATGGTTGCATTTAGAAACAGCTAGCTAGCCAGGGACCATCCCATGGGTCAGAGGTGTGTCCTGGCCCTGTGGAGAGAAGCAGCTTGTGGTTCACCTGGCACTCACTCTGCCGCAGGCTCTGACTGGGGTGTGGCAGAGCCTCATGCTCCCTGAACCATGCATGGGGCAACTAGGATCCATTTGTCTGTTGGAAATGTTTGTAGCTTTTTTGTTTTGTTTTTTAACTTTTTTTTTTCTCATTCCATTTCTGCCTTAACTTTGGTTCTTCATAGGAGGCAAGCTCAAATTCACCTTTTGCCATCAAACTTTTGGGCCAACTTGGCATGAACTTCTGGAGGTGGTGACATGCCCTCCAGCCCTCTGGACTGAGGAAGAGCCCCACAGGCTCTGGACGGGCAGCTCCTTTCTGTCCCGTGCCACCACTTTCTTCCCCTTTTAACTGAGTCTGCCATTCAGTTAAGCCTTTATTTCCTCTCTAGTACCCATTTCCAAAGAGAAAGAGTGAAGTACTTTAAAGTCTGTACTTGAAATCTGTCTGGAAGTGTTTCCTTGTTAGTTTTGGGTTTCTCCCCTGTCCCAAGGTGAAGCGCTGAGAGTCTTCATTTCCTCCATGACTGACTACAGTTCATTTGGAGGCCCTGGACCTTTGTGGCGTCTTTTGAAGCCTGGCCTCTTGGCTTCCTTTTAGATTTTCCTTGCTTTGATTTGAAGTTCACGTTTGCTTTCTGTGTTCTGTACGTATCTTGTTCAGTGTCGTCAAGGTTGAGCTTCACGTCTCACTGCAGTGGAGCGAGCGGACATTCTGATCGCTGCATTTCTTTAGATCTCGGAGCTAAGTGTATATACAAGTAGTTTCCCATGAGATAACACAGTGTAAACAGTAGACACCCAGAAAATCGTGACTTCTGTGTTCTCTCCATTTGAGTATTTTGTAATTTTTTTGAAATATTTGTGAACATAAATAAAACCAAGCTACACTACAGCACCCTGTGTGTTGCCAGCGCGCTGTCTCATTCTGGAGTGGGGGTGGGGGCAGCACTGGAGACACACTGGGAGTGTGGGTGGGGGTACTAGAGACAGGCCCTGGAGAGGGTACTGCAGACAGCCACGGAGGAGAAAGCCTGCTGCTCCTTGTTGCCAGGCCTGCTTAACGTCCTGGAGCAGCTTCTAGAGACAGGTCTGTGCTGTCTGGGAGGAGAAGCTGTCTTAGCCAACCAATCCCCTTGCTCTTTGAAACCAAGCTGTTGCCACCCACATCCCCCACTCAACTATTAGAATGTGCAGGAAAGGCTCCCCTGCCTATTGAGGAGAGGTTGAATCCACTTCCAGAATTTTCCAGTTTCAAGGTGCCACAGACCCTGTAGGGAAGAGGTTCATAACCCCTCTGGATTTCAAACAACCCTTTTACAGGGGTGGCATATCAGATAATTACTGTGTGATTTGTAACAGCAAAATTACAGTTACACAAAGTAGCAAAGAAATGCTATGGTGTGTGGGGCGGGGGTCACCATAACATGAGGAACTGAACAAAAGGGTCTCTGAGGACGGTTGGGAACCACTGCTACCAGGGCTTCTTCCGGAGACTGCACACTGGATCTCCTGTAAGTGTGGACATGGCCATCAGAGACCAGAACCTGGTGGATTCCTGTCATGGCTTCTGATAACCAGAGACATTTTCTCCTGAAAGTTTCCATATTAAAACCATGGTGTTTCAAGAAGTGGAGCAGGAACAGCCCAGGGAGTTGGTTGCTAAGCTGCCTGCCAGGAAGGAAGGCCAAGGGACAGCGCGGGTCAGGTGCTGGCCTGCTTGAGGGGGAGAGGAAGCAGTTCCGTGTGTGCATTGGCAGCCCTTAAGCAGCTTGGGGACTGAGGCCAGGCAGCAGATATCTTGGTTCTTACATGTTGGGACCCAAGTGTCAGCCAGCAAGCCACTTGGGCTAAAACAAAGCTATTCTGTGACACATGACTCCAATCCTGGGTATACAAGCAAAGGAGAGAGAGGACAGTGGAACCCACAAACACGTGTTCATGACATTTGCAATAGCCACTGTGCTCAGTGACTGAGCAGTTTACTAACAGGACGATGTACGTGTATATAACATCACATAGATCATGGGAAACCACTGGGTCGTAAATAGAAATGAAGCCTGTCTGAAGCAACCCGCATGAAAATTGCAGTGACGAAAGAGCAAACTGGGAAGAAAGGGTGCATGTATTCTGATGGAGTGAAGCTAAAAGTCCTGTAGAAGAAGGTGAGGACAGCTGTCACTGGAGATAAGGTGGGGAGGAGAGAGAGGAAGTTGGTTTCACTGTGGAGTAACTGGTTATGACAGTTGACACTTGTTACATTTTGCTTGTGGTCAGAGCAGCACAGAGGTTTTCAAGAACTCCTATGGGATGCGACTCTTAGGCGGGATGTAGTGTCCACTAGTGTTCACTTAAGTAGGGTGTGGACCTGAGTCAGGCCATGTATGCTGCTGCCTGTTGTAGGCAGAGAGCCCACATCTGAGTGGACGAGGTGATGCCGCACTCTGACCTGAGGCCAGCCCTTCTTGCAGCTACACCTGTTTGAGAAGTAGATCCTTGGCCTGGGCATGGAGACCCTGCAGCCCCATTCTGGTCATTGCACATGGACTAACCAAATGACTAGATACTGTGGGAGGTCCTGGACCTCAACCCACATCAGTATAGCTTGGTGCTTAGCTTCCCTATTGAGAAGCATCTCTCATGAGCTGTGCTGAAGGAGAGTGCAGGGATACCACTGGGTAAGCTAAGGCCACTTCTCGAAAGTGATCAACAGGGCTGGAGAGATGGCTCAGTGGTTAAGAGCACTGACTGCTCTTCTAGAGGTCATGAGTTCATTCCCAGCAGCCACATGGTGGCTCACAACCATCTGTAATGGGATCTGATGCCCTCTTCCAGTAGCTGTCTGAAGATAGCGACAGAGAGTACTCATATACAATAAATAATTTTTTAAAGTGATCAACAGTGCCCTCCTAGGTGTAGTTGGAAACATCCAGACTAGTCAGAAGATATGTGCAGTTGTGCTTGTAAACTGCCGAGAGCCAGATCTCTTCCCCGGAAGCACGAGCGCTCACCAGGTTACAAACCAGACAACACCTACTACCCTCAGTTTCCTGGTCAACCTTGAGAGGTTCGGGTGTCAATCAATGGGTCTGGGAGCTGAGCAAACCAGAGGAAGTGCCTGTTTTCCAAAGAGAGTCAGGGAAGCAAGCCATGCAGCTAGCTATACAGTGGATGGGTTCATGCTGCAGGGTATGGCAGCCAGAGTAGGATTCTGGGGTACACAAAGCAGAGCCTGGTGGTGCTGGGCCACGAAGAGGTACAGCATGGGCTCATTTCTGCCCTGGAATCCTGGCTGATGAAGTTCTGGGCCCTGGGTCACTGTCCCTTCTACCCAACGTGGCTATCACAGCTATTTGTATTTTGATGAATTGAATCAGAAAGTGCACTGTAGACCACTCCCAGCTCAATTCTGTTTGAACACATCAGCTTTCCTTGTTACTAGGCCAGAGGCACTAGCTCTGTGAGTGTTCTATGGGACAGATAGATGGGTAAGTGACTGGGTAGGTGGGCCCTTTGGTACCTAGAAGTGATTTGCTCATATGCGTGAATGGCCGGATTGACCTTTTCCTTACTCCAGACCCCTTTCTGGAGCAGGTTCTCACTGCAGACATTCCTCCACAGTCTCTCCCATTCACCATCCTGACGTTATGCCTGTCCTCATGTCTCTGGCCCTGGTGCACACTGTTTTTAGGAGCTTCTGCCCTGCAGTTTGGCCTCTTTTGTATCCCAGGGGTGAATCAGAAAATAAGATTAGTTGAGTTTGGCTTTGGGGGAGGAAGGGAGGATACAGTGGAGTCCAAGGACTAGTACACTGTCTCTCTCTGCTGCTTTCTTTAGACATTGAGGCAGGATCTCCCACTGAACCCAGCTAGCCACTTCTTTCCTCATGCACATCATTTATATGGGGTTGTGTATCTGAAGCCTGGTCCTCACCCTGGTTTTCACCTACCTACAAGGAGTTTGCACTAAGACCTATTTGACTCAGCTACTTAAGGACAGTTTCCTATGCCTGGCGTACTGATGTCACTCCTTTCAGTCATTGCTAAGTTCTAGTCCCCTACGGAACAGAATTTACACTTGATCCTGGCCACAAGGTGGCAGTGGCTACAAAGCTAGCTAGCTGCCTTCTGGGCCAGCCTGTGACCAGGCTATGGATGAGGTGATAAAGGTATGGGCAGCAGCTGGGGAGGTGGTCACAGTGGGACAGGCTTGAAAAGATGACAGGGCTGTCTTGTGCAGGGAGGCCTGGCCCTGGCAGATACTGCAGCCAAGATGAAGACTCGTCTTCAAACAAGACGTTCTTCCCTCACTTTCTGATGTATCTGCAGGGCCAGGGCATGCACGGCGACCCTGTAAGTGCTCACTGAGAGTAGTTGGATCTCTCCACCTTTCATCCTTGCTCCTTCCTTCCCATCTACAGTGCAATTTCACCTCCCAAATACTATGATGACAGCCCAGTTTCCACAGTGCCAAGGCTTCATGCTGGGAATCCCCTGTGGGTACTGAGCAGGGGGGAGCTTCTAAAAATCTTGGGCCCAGAAACCAACTCTCAAGAATCTGAGTGGCTCTGCCATGAGGGCTCTGGTGTGCCCAGAAGGTGCCCCAGTACCAGGAACACTGTCCTCAGATGCTTTTATCTGCTCACTTGGAAAAGCACTTCAAGCATATGGTATGGAACCTCGCACATACGTGTTGAACTAAAGAGAACCTGTGAAGCCCAGGGCCTATGAGTTCTGGCATGTCTGAGAAAACCTGCCTCTGTTCCCATGATGCTTTGTAGCCCAATACAAAGGTTGTTAGGGTGCCAGCTAACCACACCCCTAATGCCCCTTGGTGACCAAGGCGGACGGGAATGAAAGCTACTGAGCACCAAGGCATCCATTCTCAATGCCAAGCAGAGGGCTCATAGGTACTTGGGATGGTGCATTTCTCAGATACACAGGGCAAGGAGAGGGGTTTCCAGTTTTAACAGCATGGCTTTAGTTTGGGTTTTGGTAGTCTCTGGGGGGATCACCTTAAGGGCGCTGGATATAGAAGGTAGAAACCTTTTTCTATCCCTCCATGAGCTGACAGGTTCACTAAAGTGACCTAGAAAACAGTGAAGAGCCTGGAAACCAACCTGTGCGTGAGTGGGGCTCTGGGGCTCTGCTTGCATCGGTTGTTCCACTGCCCCCTGCTCAGTACCCACAGGGGATTCCCAGCATGAAGCCTTGGCACTGTGGAAACTGGGCTGTCATCATAGTATTTGGGAGGTGAAATTGCACTGTAGATGGGAAGGAAGGAGCAAGGATGAAAGGTACAATGCAGACAGGGCCAGCCTTCAGGAAGAAAGAGGCAGACAGCCATCCCTATGTGGAAAAGCAATGTGTTCACGTTTACACGGAAAGTTGCAGGAAGAGGACCCAGGATTTAATAAGCTAACACTGGCTGCAGCCCCTAGTCATGTTGTTTTCAGACTGGAGCAACTCAGAACAGAATAGCTATTTGGCATCACAATTTGGAGGTAACTTCTTACTGTGTAGTTGAGTGGTCCTGGGGTTAGCGGAAGCCTGAGCCCAAGGAGGCCCCGGTAGCTGTGGCTGAGAAAAGGTTCAGAGGGCTGAAGAGATGGCCCAGTGGTTAAGTGCTCTTCCAGAGGTTCTGAGTTCAATTCCCAGCAACCACATGGTGGCTCACAACCATCTGTAATGAGATCTGGTGCCCACTTCTGGTGTGTCTGATGACAGCGACACTGTAATCATATACATAAAATAAATAAATCTTACAAAAAGAGAGACTGAATGTATGGAGCTCAGAACACAGAGTGGGGGCTAGGGAGGGAACTTGGGTGAAGAAGCACTTGCCATAAAAACCCGAAGAGCTGTTCTAGATCCCTGGGTCCCACAGGAAAAGTCAGCTGTGATGTGTGTGCTTTTAATCCCAACACTGGGGAAGCAGAGACAGGAGGATCCCTGGAGTTCTCTGACTGGCCAGCCTAGCTATTGACCTCTAGTCCCCACTCACATGTACACACACACACACACACACACACACACACTGGCTTTTTTAAAACACAAAATGTACAAAGACAGAACTTACTTGGAGGCAGAGAAAGGGCTCACTAGTTCAAGGATAGGAGGGTGGCGAGCTTAGGAGGACCGGTGGTGTGGACGGAGGTCTGAGTGGACTGAGAGCTCTTAATGAGCAGAGGAAATGGCCTAAGGCTGGGGCCAGGTTAGCCGGGAGATGATGGTGGCAAACTCCTGCTGTTGTCTGAGTATCGAAGCGTTTGGACATGAGCTGGACTGAGGCCAGAAGATGAACAGGAAGGCAGGGCACAGAAAGATGCTTCATCTTGGGATGTAGGGGGCGGAAGGGTGTCTGTGAGCCAAAGGAGGGGCGGTTTAATCAAACCACAGAGGCCATGTGGTTTCTGCTCAACCAGCCCTAACTAGTCAGAGCAAGCTGATAAGCTCTATGGTGATACTCACACTCTCATGAGGACAGGGGCAATGGACTCAGGACTAGGGACCACAGCGCCCTTTCTCCAGTTCTCCCCAGTTTATCACCAGCAGGATAAGCCTTGAGCAAGCTGGGGTGTCGGTGGCAGAGGTCTTGAGAAGTCACCTCCCTCCAGGACAGTAAGAAGTACTAGAAATCCAGAGACATAGCCCATACCGCCTCAATCTCTCTGCAAGCCTGGCCCAGTGTAGTCCCAGCACCCAGAGGCCTTCAGTGTCCATCTGTGGGACGAATGGCTGAGAAGGGAACGGACATGGGACTCAGGCAGGTAAGCAAGGCAGGCAGCTGTATCCCTGACATCCTCCAAGAGCATCATTTCTTTGGGCACATTGAGGCATGTATCTCACTCAGACATGTCAAGCAGACTCATTCAGACTGTCCCCTCTTTCTCTGAAGGACAACATTTAATGGCATCACCAGAGAGCAGCCTAAACCCCTGCTCCACTCAGCCTAATAGCACCACCTTCAAGCATGAACGTCTGTTCACTAGTTTTGGGAGGAGGTGTCTTGATCATTTATACTCCCTGAGGAACTGCTATCGGCCCCCCATAGGGCACTGACTGGAATCTCCTGGGTGGGTGCATGTATGCTCAAGAGATTAGCTTAAATGAGAAAAGAGTTATTTTCCTTTGTTATCTTGACTCCTAGGCCCTGCTCCCTGCTACAATGAACTCATGGTGGCCCCAATGCCTCTCAATACACAGAGGTGTAACTGAGGAAGTACTCAGCTAATGGCAGCAAGAAGCAAAGAGAGAGGAAGAGCCACCATCTTAAGGTCTCCTTCAAGGTGTGCCTAATGACCCAAATTCCTCCCACCAGGCCAGCCCTTTTAATACTCCATGACTTTCCAACTGCACAGTGGGCTGGGGGGCCAAGCCTTCAGACCCAAACTATATAGCAAGTGGATGGATGGATTGATGAAGGATAGATGGATGGAAGGATGGGTGGGTGGATGGAAGGATGGGTGGGTGGGTGGAAGGATGGGTGGGTGGGTGGGTGGAAGGGTGGGTGGGTGGATGGAAGGGTGGGTGGGTGGATGGAAGGATGGGTGGGTGGATGGAAGGATGGGTGGGTGGGTGGGTGGATGAGTGGGTGGGTGGGTGGGTGGGTGGTAGATGGGTGGGTGGATGAGTGGATGAATAGATGAGCCTGACACACTCCCTTCCCCCACAAACAAAACAAAACAAAACCAGGAAACTGTATGACCATGATGTAATGTGTAGAGAATATGGCAGTTACCAGAGGGGTGCGCGTTCCCCATCTTGGGTTGGATGAACCTGTGTGGTAGGAGGCTGTGTATCCTAAGATGGCCGTGACATCCTTGGGTGGCAAATGGCACCAGACACTGCTGCAAACCTTCCAGGATCAGGGAGTTATCAAAAGCACCCGTGATGGAGAACGCCCATTAAGAACTGAAATGCATCTTCACTTTCGATACATGTTTCACATCACACCACCCCCACCCCCGAGGAGGGGCAGCTCGGCCCAGGTGACCTCACACCCTTGGGTAAGATTTGCTGCTGTTGTTTATTTAGCCTGTATTTACACCACTGGAAGCCTGGCTGGCTGCCAAGGCCTTTGGTTTCTCAGGGGCCAGCCTGCATCAGACCACCTTCAAGTCCAGAGTTGAGATTCTGGGACGTCAGACATTCAACAGGAGGGGCTGGTGCTCCTCGTCAGCTGCGTCACCAGAGGGAATTTCGTAGGTGACGCACAGGGAGGAGTAGAGGCAGCCGAGGAAGGACACGAGGCTGGAGAAGTACATCACACCATTGGCACTGCCTACAGCTGAGGTCAGGGGTCCCAGGACCAGAGACACAAGGATCTGAGCCAGGAAGTACTGACAGCTAAGCAGCGAGATGTCCACTCCCATGCCGCGCCGTGTGCCGTCTGCACTGGACCCTGCAAACTGACCGGGAGACAGACATCAGTCAAACCTGCCACAACCTCCCTGCAGCAGTGCGAAAGAACGGGCCCAGGAAGAGCAGGCAGGAGGCATTGGACCAAGCAAGGGTCAGCCAATGTCCAGAGGGGTAACAACCAGAAGAACAGTTGGTGGCATGAACTGTTCCTGCCTGAGCGTCTGTGTGGCTCCAGGGCCGTGGCTGTGAAATACCACGGACGTTTCAAAAGCCACCGAGTTGCACAGTTTGTATGCTTCGTTCACTTTATTGAGTTCTCCAGATGGGTTCTCACAGCCCCAGGCTGGCTTCAAACTCGCTATGTGACTCATGACCTTGAACGTCTGTCTGATCCACTTCCAGCACCAAGGGAGTAGAGGAGGCAGGAGAGCCACTTTGAGGCCAGCTTTGGCTGCATGAGACTATTGGGGACAACGAAACTAGAGCAAAAGCCCTGTGGGGGAACCCAATCTCAGCGCAGCTGTCAAGTAAGAACCCGTGCTGGGGGCTGGCAAGAGGGTGCAGTAGGTACAGGGGCTTGCTTCACAGCTTAAGTGGGGTCCGCAGAACCCACCTGTCTACAGGTAGAAGAAGACCAACTGCACCGAAGTTGTCTTCTGACCTACACACACAAATGATGGCGCACACACACACACACACACACACACACACACACACACACCAATAGTAAAGTATTTGTTTGGGCTGAACCTTTTTCTTTTCCTTGTTAGGCAAAGGCTTCCCACGTCCGCCCCTCAAAACAAAACAAGACTTCTATCCATATCATCACCAAGTCCCGGGGATCCTCCTCCCGTTTCTCTAGACCCAGCCTTGAACTGAACCCCTTCCCCAGCGTCCCCGTTCAGAGTGGGCAGTAGTCTGGAGGCATCTCTAAAGGTAGTAAGGAAGGTACCAGCAGCTGCAGGAGTGGAGGGGACACATTCGAAAGGGCTCCCTCCATTCGGAGCTGTCACCCTCTGCCTAGAAAAGTCTCTGTTGCCAGACAAAGGTCTCAAAGCTCACACTGGAAGGTTCTCTGAGAAGCTGCCTCTAAGAAGCGAGCAGCGGCGGCGGCGGCCATACCCACCTTCTTACTCTGGTAGTAATCACAGAGCAGAGAATAGGGCAGGGTACAGAGTGTGGAGAACAGGATGCCGTAGGTGGTGCAGAGGGACAGGACCACGTACAGGTTCCTGGAGAGCGTGGCCAACCCAGTCCCCAGGCCGAAGGCGAGGTAGGCGATAAAGTAGAGGGTTCGGACGCTCAGACACTCCTCCAGTTTCTCCAGGATAGCTGCAGGCAGGACAAAGGCTGAATAGGAGGCCGGGCCTCTTCCCTGCTCTACCTCAAGAGGCAGGAGACACGGGGAACCCGCATGGCAGGTGGCTTGTCCCAGGCTAGAAAGGGAGGACACTCCTGCAGGTCTGCTGCATGGTAGAGCGAGACCTGGGGTGTCCTCAAAGCTTCTGGGAGATTCTAGAGGCGCTCAGGAATGTGGGATCTTAGACTAAACCTTTGGGGGTGAGAACAGCCGAGTGTACCCCTCTGCTGGGAGTCACCTTCATCAAGGCATGCCAGTGGGTTAAGTAAGACAGAAGGCCACCTGGCTGTTGGGGAGGGCAGTACCCCCAAAGTGCTCACCCCAGAGTCACGCAAGTGAACATCTAGTTTTGGGGTCTCTAGGACTGGACTCAGCTTCAGACACGCTAAGCACATACAGAGACTATTGCACGGAGCTATACCCTGGCCTGTAAACACCCTCTGTTCACCTTGGCCTTCCCGAGCCCAGGGAAGTCAGGGAGAGCAGGAGGCATGCTGTGTGATGCATGGAGCAATCTGTCCACCATGAGCTACATCTCCCAACGCCCCTCTCCCCTGCCTACTCAGTCTTACTTGGTGTGGCCCTGAGCCAAAAGTGGCTTTGTACTTAAAAAATTTTTTGTTTTTCAATATTCACTTAGTGTGCATGGTAGGGCTGCGTGCCATATGGAAGACATGGGTCTGCCATGGCATAAGTGTGGAGGTCACGGGACAATTTGTTGAAATCAGTTTCTTTCCCCCACCTCCCCACTATGTGGGTTCCGGGGATCAAACTCAAGCCATTGGGCTTGGCAGCAAGGGTTTTTTACTCACTGAGCTGTCCCAGTTTGTTGGGTTTTTTGTTTGTTTGTTTTTAAAGATTTATCTGTATTATGTATGTGAGCACAGTCTCTGTCTTCAGACACACCAGAAGAGGGTGCCAGATCCCATTACAGATGGTTGTGAGCCACCATGTGGTTGCTGGGATTTGAACTCAGGACCCCTGGAAGAACAGCCGGTGCTCTCCAGCCCGAGCTGCTTTGTATTTTTAAATGACTAAAAGAAACAACTAAAAGGAGCTTTGGTTTGCTTGTTTTCGTGGTGTATGAGAACTTTATGATGCGCCAACCCAGCCAAGCCCCTCCTTAAAGTTCACGATGCCTTAGGACCACTTGGGCTCTGCTGAGAAATGTCAATAGGGCTACTCTGCCTCAGAATCTAGAAACATCTGCCGCCTGGCCTTCCCCGCCAAGATCCCAGAAGACTGGAGCTTCACACTGTCAGCCCAGCCCCAAGGGGGCTCTCCTGGGATGAACTAAACATGGCATCCCTGGGGATACCCAGGAGCATACCCTCGTGGTCAACTCAGGCTGCAGACTCTGGCCACCCTGCACTCAACACCCTAGCTTCTTTCTGCCCCAGCCCATGGTTGCTCACCTCCTTCCCAGGCCTCCTCTGGCCCCACTGTCCTACAAAGCCCTGTAGTGGAGTTAGCGGCCACATACCAGCCTCTATATGGCCCCTTGGTTTGCCCCAGGTTCCACTCTCCTCGTGTGTGCGTGTCTACGCAAGTCTGGTCATGTCCCTTTTAGGGTGACACCCACAGGATTGGTCTCTGCAGCACCCCAGGTATCTACCCCGACAGCTGGTGGGCCCAGCCTTAGCTAGAAACGTGGACAAAAGATAGTCGTGGTGCCTTCCCTGAGGGGGGCTTGGCGCCTGCAGCTGCGGCCTCACTGGGACGCGCACGCGCAGACTCGTACCTGAGTAGAAAGCTGCACTGAAGGCGTAGATGCACATGCCCCAGCAGCCCATGGTCACACCGCTGTTGTACTTCTGATACGCTTCCGACGTGTGCGGCGCCTTCGGGTCGCCCTGAAACACCACCTCGCCCATGAAGTCTGTGTAAAACAGCAGCATGCCCTCAAAGGAGAGCCACCCTAGAGGAAGACAGAGACGGTGACAGGCGGCGGCCAAGGCGGTGCTCCCACCCTGCCTTCCGCTGCTACTCTCACCAGCCACAGAGGAATACCTGAAAGTCAGGCTTGGTGGCTCACACCAGTGATCTCAGCACTGATGTGAGGACCGGGAGGTCGGGAGTTCAAGGCCAGCCTGGGCTGTGTGTTAGCCAGTGAAGTGCCTCCATTTTGGTTGAACTGTGACAGTTTCCGTGATGGGAGACATTTTTTTTTCCTTTTTCTTTCTTTCTTTCTTTTTCTTTCTTTCTTTCTTTTTTTTTTTTTAAGATTTATTTATGTATGTAAGTACACTGTTTCTCCAGACACACTAGAAGAGGCACTGGATCCCGTTAGAGATGGTTGTGAGCCACCATGTTATCAGTGCTGACATTACAGATGTGTGCCGCCATGTTCTGCTGCTGCTGCTGCTGATGATGATGATGATGTGTATGATGATGACGATGATGATGTGGGTGCTGGGGAGCCAGACTCAGGTCCCCATGTTGTGTGGCAAGCACTGTACCGACTGAGCCATCTCTCCCCACCCCACCCCTGTCATTGTGGTTTAATTTTGCGACAGGGTCTTAGGTTACATGAAGACGGAGAAGTTGCTATCTAGCCCAAAACGGCCTTAAACCTCTACTCCTCTGCCCCCACCCCCTGCGTGCTGGCATGCCTGGCTTATGTAGTGTTGGGCATAGGACCCACTGAGCTCTATCTGCCCATCAATCTTACCCATTTCTACAGCAGCAAAAGGCATCCAAAACATCCCAACACATTTAACCCTTCCCCTGGGCTGGACGCCCATGTCCCTAGCTGAGTTTTTGTTGGCATAAGCTGCGCTCCTCTAAATACCTGTCACCTAGGTTTCCGGCGCCATCCGTGATTTTTGGCTTTTCTGGGGCACCCTTCAGGATCACCGTGGGAAAGGTTTAGGCTGTTTTTAAGTCTTGCCTGTGCTTGGCGAACCCCAACTCACTACAAATCCTGTCACATCCAGACCTTCCACAACTCAATAGCAAAAGAAAAAAAGCCGAGCTAGGGCCTTTCAGTGGCCACCAGTGTGCCAAGCCCTAGTGCTTTAAGAGCACCGTGAGGTCTGCCGGTGGACGGGAGGTCTGCACGCATCCACCAGCAGCAATGGTATTCCAGATAGTGGGGTTCATTGCTTAACCTGGAGCAGAGCCTCCAGGGCAGAAACTGGGCCCTCACTCCACCCTCGCTCTTGCCTGGGAGACTGAGGAACATGAAAAGCCCTGGAATGTGGGGCTCTGTGTCCAGACTCAGCACACGCAGCACCCTGGCTGCACCCCATCGCAAACCAGGCCACCGTGGCTCACCCAGAAAGTGGTTGACACAGAGACTGCGCAATGCCCTGGGCATGCGGTAGATGGTGGAACAGAGACGCCGCAGAGACAGCGGCTGCTCCGACTGCTCACTGGAGCCCGTCAGCTCACTCTCGTATTTCACACCGTTCAGAAGGATGTTCGCGACCTGGAACAAAGCCATTAGGTACCACATTAGATACCAACCAGGTCAGAGCCATTAGGCCCACATCCCACAGAGGTGTGTGACCGGGCATGCTAAGAAAGCAGAACACACACAGCCCACAGCACACTCTGGAGGGACCTCTGTTTTTTCTAACTCTTAACTTTATAATAATAGTTATCATTATAAATATTACTGTATGTATATATGTGTGCATGGTATTTGTTTGTGAGAGAAAGTATATGTGAGAGAGAGAGAGAGAGAGAGAGAGAGAGAGAGAGAGAGAGAGAACACACAGAAGAAGGAAATCCCTCAAAAAAGTAGAGATACGATTAAAATAAATACAGGCCATGAGAGAGGGGCAGTTGGTAGATGCCTGGCATGAAGACGTGAGACATGAGTTATAGCCGCGGACCCTGGGTTGAAAAAGAAACCAAACCCATATTTGCAACCCCAGTACTGAGGAGGCAGAGACAAAATCCCAGCAAGTCCCCACTGGCAAGTCCCAGGCCACCGAGAGACCCTGTCTCGAGAAAGCAAGGAGGATGGTATCTGAAGCAGACCCAAAGTAGACCTCTGACCTCCACATATACGTGCATGCGTGTGCACATGCATACACATGTGAAAGGCAGATCGGTTTTAGCCCAGCCGGCCCTCGATATTTTTTTCCCATGAGAGAAGGCTGTGAAAACTTACTTCAGGATGACCAGCACAAAGCCCTCTCTGCACAGGTGGGCCTCCAGCCACATGGAGGACAGCCAGCCAGCCAGGTCAGAGGACACCTCATCCCTCAAGGGGGTTCCTCCTGAGCACAGGCACCCCACTGTCAGCAGAGTGAGAGGAGAGGCCCAGCTTGGATGGGCACCCCAGGCCACCAGCATAGCTGCCAACCTTTTGGAAATGAGGTTTTGCTACCCAGCGCCTTGCCTGAGTCGGAGGCACAGACTCCAGTGTGAACTAATCCCAGAACCACGCTGTTTGGAGAATGAGGAGGAGGAAGCGGTGCTCTGGACAGGGGCGGGTGGCACTGTGGGCACCAGACTACCTTTGTGAGAGAAGGAAATAGCAAGTCTGTGGTTCCCAGAGCAGCCACGCCAACGAAGCCAGTTATGATGCCCATGGCAGGAGACAGCTAAGCGCATCCAGAGACCGGAACCGGAACCTGCTTGTGTTCATATTTAGCTTACTTTTTTTTTTGAAACAGTGACTTGTAAAGCTCCCAGGTGCTGGGGCTACACACACGCACCACCCACCCTGTGGTTGGGGAGCCGAAGACTGAATTGCAGTTGTCTGCCACTGAGGTACAACCCCGGCCTTTAGCCCACAACTTTAACTACTTTCCCTACCTACCTACCTACCTACCTACCTACCTACCTACCTACCTACTTACCCAGCTATACACTGATGTTTTGTCTGCACATATGTCTGTGTGAAGTCATTATATTCTCTGGACTGGAATTATGAGCAGTTGTGAGCCAACATGTGGTTGCTGGGAATCGAACCCCTAGTCCTCTGGAAGAGCAGGCAATGCTCTCAACCACTGAGCCATCTCTCCAGCCCAATTTTTCTATTTTCAAAGAACTTATTCCCAAACTGCACTGTTGACAGGAAGGAAGCTGGGAGGGAACGAGAAAAGGGGGTGATGGGAGCCCCCTGGGTTTTGTGAAATGGTCCATGCCACTTGACAATGGGCCAGAGAAACTACCTGGATGCCATCAAAGTGAAGAAGCCAAGCCCTTGATTTGCGCAGTGAGGAGACACCGCTTCTGCAAACAACGGGCTGAACGTGCAGAGACTTGGGCACTCCTCCCCGGGAGGAGCAGCCACTTACTGAGGAGCCTCTCTCCTCTCCAGCAGAGGCAGTAGACCTGGCAGGAGCACCTGAGCAAAGTGTCTCGTTGGGTCATGTTCCAGCCTTCCTGGCTCCAGAACAACCCCCTTAGAGGGACCTGTGCAGGTCAGATGCTCCTCAGAGCTGTGGCCTAGAATCCCCAATCTCTCTCCTCCTGTGAGGGCCCGGAGGTCAAAAGCTCATAGACGGTGTATACCTAGGTAAGAAGACAGTCTTGCTTTGACTTAAAGGAGCCTCATCCTCCAGGTGGTGGGTGCTCTGTGTGTGCTATTTCTGTCATTAGTCTGTCTGTCTGTCTCTCTGTGTGTGCGTACGTGTGTGCATGTGTGTGTGTGTGTGCGTGTGTGTGTGCATGTGTGTATGTGTACATGCTCACACATGTGCACACACATGGATACAGATGCAGGTATGTACATGTGGAGACCAGAGGACACCAGTCTTTACTCTGGCCCTCACACTTGCAAGGCAAACACTTGGCCAGCTGAAAGTCACCTCCAGCAACAGCCAATCTGACATATACTAAAGGCACTTCAAGCAGCCTTCCAGAAGGTTCTGTCCCTCTGCAGAAGACACCCTTGAGCATCCAGCCCTTCAGGGTCAGCTGGTGTCAGACACGAGTAGGAGCGGCTGCTCACACTGGGGAGGTCCCTGAGATACATCTTCCTTCAATACTCAGATATGTTGGCATCATATTCACAGGGCTCATGTGGGCAGTTGTGGGGCTGAAGAGCTTTGGGATGGGGGGAGCAGGCCTGGAACAAGAGTGGGGTCTAGGAGTGTCCAAACCCTGGAAATCTCATCCTGAGATCAGCAGGAGTAAGATTGCTCCCCAGGCCCATGTGTCCGACATATGGAGCCCTGTGCCCTAACCTATGTCCTCACTGGAAGAGGTCACATAACCCGGTATCCAGGTTACATTTCGTTTCCCCTTATAAGGTTATGTCCAGCAGCACTTGGAACCCCTCCATATGCAAATGAGGCATCCCCAGCACCCTGACCCTGGCCAATGGTGTGCACTCACCCTGAAAGCCCCTCCTCACCACTCCCAAGGTCTTTAATGGGGACCTTTGTCCCCCATTAAAGTGAGCTGTCTCATGGAAACCCTCTCCCAAGAGCCTGTTCTCTAGCTGTTGTCTGAGGTCTCTTAGCTCCCAGACAGGTCCTTGCCTCCCCCTGGACATTTATTTTACCTGTTGGCTGAAAGTCACATTCCTTCTCCTGCTGGTTTCAGGGCCATTTCCTCCAGCCACATCTGGGAGAGCCAAGGTCTGAGGCCTCTTCAGAATCCCCGAGGCCCGTGGCTTAGAGGTGTCCAGAGAGCCTACCCTTAGCACATCTCCATCCGAGCCCAAGGTCAGGGGTCCCTCTCTCCTCTCCAGCCCCCTCTCCTGGCAGTAGAAGCCATCGGGGGCCCGGGGAAAGCTGACACTGATGGTCTGCCTCGGGACACTGCTGGGGAGGGCCAAGTAGTTGTCGTGGCCCGCTGTGAAGCAGTCAATGAGTACACTGTCTATGTTGGAGGTCCCGAAGGATGACGCAAACTCATTGATGCCCGTGAGGGAGCTATCCCTGCTGATGAAGCTGCCGTACTTGGGGGTGAGCGGGCTGGGTGGTGAGATGGGGCTGGAGAAGCTGGCGTACAGGCTGGTGGCTGTAGTGGAGGGGAGGGCGTCGCCGGCCCCCTCTTCCAACAGAACAGGTGGGGAGGGGGGCAATGGGAGGCTTGGGCTCTTCATAGCTGTCCTCTTCTCCCCCAGGGGCCGGAGGGGCCTCTCAGGGATGCTAATCAGGGTGAGCACAGTGGTGACACTCAGAGTTATGGCGGTGAAGATGTAGATGACCCGGAGCTGACCCCCCAGCGCCCTCCCAAAGCTGGTCTTGTCCCAGTGGATGCCTCCGACCACATAGCCGAACCCTCCTCCAAGACCTGTGGAGACGAAAGGAATTCAGTGTCCTCCTACCCAGGTAAGGGACACTCCTCATGTCACTGAACCCAGCACAGGCATGCCTGCATGTGAACAAGGCAAGTATGCACAAGCATGAACACCCCAGATACTGTATTTGTGTGGCATTTGGGAGCCCGTCTACTCAAAACAGTTTGTTAATAACCTCAAGCTTGGGGCTGGAGAGATGGCTCAGTGGTTAAGAGCACTGACTGCTCTTCCACAGGTCCTGAGTTCAATTCCCAGCAACCACATGGTGGCTATAACCATCTGTAATGGGATTTGATGCCCTCTTCTGGTGTGTCTGAAGACAGCTACAGTGTACTTATATATAATAATTAATCTTAATATATATATATATATATATAATAAATACATCTTTTAAAAAGATGAACAAACCTTAGAACAAACTAACCAAAAACAATCTCACTAAGCAGCATCTCCACACCAGCTCCTGCCTCTAGGCTTCTGCCCTGGCTTCCTCGGTGATGAACTCCAGTGTGGAAGCGTAAGCCCAACAAACCCTTTTCTCCCACTTGTTTTTTGGTCGAAACAATAAAAGACACTAAGGGTTTCGCTGTTTAAAGTCCCCATAGCCTGGCCCTGGTGTCTTGTCTGATGTCCCACGAGGTCTGTTCAGCGTGTGTTAACAATGTCTTTAAGGAGAATGAGGTAAACAAGGTTGGGCAGGGACAGTGTATGTGACAGGAAGGGCTCAGGAGCCATTCTCTATTCATGCCTGACCTTTTCAATTTCTAAAAACACACATGCTCTTTATTTACTTCAGAATCGTGTGTGTGTATTTGTATGTGTGTGTCTGTGTACATGTATATGTTTGCATGTGTGTCTGTGAGTGTATGTGTCTGTGTGTATGTGTATATGAGTATGTGTATATGTGTTTCTGTGTTTGTATCTGTGTGTATATGTGCTTGTACATGTGTATGTGTGTGTCTGTGTAAATGTATGTGTATGAGTGTGTATGTGTGTATGCACGAGTGGCAGGTATTCAGTGCATTTGTGCAAATGCCCACAGAGGCAGGAAGAAGGTACTAGAACCAGGGGGCCTGGAGCCACAGGCAGCTGTGTGGGTGCTGGGAACTGACTCGGCTTCTCTGAAAGAGTAATAAAAGGTTTTAACGTCTGAGTCTTCTCTGGAACTTCTCCTACACAAATTATTGGCTTATTTATTAGAGACAGGGTCTCACTGTGTAACCCTGGCTGGCCCAGAATTCAATATGTAGACCAGGCTGGCCTGGAACTTGCAGAGATCTGCATGCTTCATGAGTGCGGAGATGAAAGGCGTACACCACACCTGGCTTTATTTCTTAATTTGCAGGATGTACCTCCTAAACGCCGGGATCACCCGTGTGTTCGAAACTCAGATTATATAGTGCTGTGAACCCTGGGTTTTCTGCATGCTAGGCAAGCACTCTACCATCCCCAGTTCCAAGATAAGTATCTTCTATTTATTTATTCTGGGGCATGGTGTGTGTGCTTGGTGCCCGTGTGGAGGTCAGAGGGCAGCTTGCAGGAATCAGCTGTCTCTCCGGTGGGACATTTTCAATCCCTTCAATGCTGACCTATATATTTGAAACGCATCGTCTTATCTTTAGATCCTGAGGCAAGAAAGGAGCCTCTCAGGGCTCACATCTGAACCCCACGCCGCTTCGGGAAGAGTACTCACCGGCCATTAGGGCATGGATGTTCAGACCTCGGTCCTGGTCCACCGGGCCGCACACGTCCATCATGTAGGCGTGGCTGGGGTTATCTGCTGAGTCAGCACTGAAGTCCATCAGCACCACCCCGCACACCGTCAGGAGGATGCCCCACTTGTGGTTGGTGGCTGTGTCAGCTAGGGCCATACCAATGTCCCTTCCGTTGAGCAGAAGCGAGAGGCCCAGCAGTGCCCCTGGAAACAGAGAGACAAAGTCACCAGAGAAAATGGAGCCTTTCTCTGTCTCCACCGGCCCACTTCCTTCGTTGAGACTGAGGACTTAAAAGGAGATTGTAGTCTTGGGCTGGAGACATGGCTCAGTGGTTAAGAGCACAGACTGCTCTTCTAGAGGTCCTGAGTTCAAATCCCAGCAACCACATGGTGGCTCACAACCATCTGTAATGGGCTCTGATGCCCTCTTCTGGTGTAATGAAGACAGTGACAGGGAGTCTCCTGCAGATACAGAGTTCTCACACTCAGGGTCTTTATTCCATCAAGCTGAGTCAGTTCAAGATGAACTTTTATTATCATAAAAACAAAGAGCTAAATGATTTATTCTTACTGTTGTCTCAGGCAAGGTTGGGCCGTTGACTGTGCTAAAAATGTTTTAACTTTCCTAAAAGAAAACAATTGAGCCTCTTCCTGTCCCCTCCCTCCCTTCCTTCTTTGTTTCTTTCTTTCCATTTTATTTCCATGCCGAACAACAGACCTATGGCCAGGACAAGAATGAAAGGGCGTCTCCTTCCAAACCTTGAGGTACATCGGTCACTCCAGGCACCCAACAGAGGCTGCAGCAAGAATCCTGAAACAGAGCGGGGTCGGTGTTATTACCAGGGCTCTCGGCGCCCATGGGGATACTGAAGCGCCTCCCACTCCCAAGGTGCCCAGCGCGCGCAAACATCCCTAGGCGCCGGAACATTAAGGCAACAAGGGTAAGAGCACTCGCTGCAGACCCGAGCAACCCAGGCCTGCTCTCTATGGACTGTACAAGACAGTGAGCCCCTGTGACCTTCCTTGGGAATCCTGGCACTGCCCCCTGACCCCCCCCCCCCCCGTTTCATCAGCTTCCTGACTCAGATTCTGCACTACCAGCTTGGTGGGAGATGATGGAATCCTGGGGTCTGCTAAACGCCCGTCCTGCCCTGCAGTATAGATGAAAGAACTTAGAATACAGGATGTGAGCGGCCATACTAAGTAGTGGAACTTAACTCCTCCTTTGTCCCCTCAGGTCCCTCAAGCTGCTTCAGCAGAGGCTTCTGGAAGCTTCCGGAGATTTCCGGAGGCCATCCGCCATCGGGGCTCACCAAGGATGGGGCTGATGAACCACACTAGGCTGTAGAGCTGGTCAGGCAGGCCCATTTGCAGGAGCACTGGAGTCACATAGGCCGTTTCCATGGCGTAGCTGAACTCGATACCAAACAGAATGCAGCCATTGAAGAGCAGCTCCCAAAAGGACCTCTGCGGGTGCAAGTCCCCAAAGTCCACCAGCTCAATGGGACATGGGGTGTTGGGGGGTGGGGGTGGAGAGGGACGAATGTACTTCCTCCTCTTGGGGTGGCGTTTGAAGTTGTTGGCTCGGTGGCTGATGTGTCCTGTTACGGACCCTGAGTAGCTGGAGATGGGAGACCTCCAGAAGTCCTGAGGAGCCACACTGGGGATGAGGGCCTCTCCCGGAGGGGGGCTGCTTGCCGGTGGGATCATCGTAGGCAGGGCTGGTGGGCGTTGCTGTGAAGGAAGCCCATTTAGGACGATAGTTATTTCCCAGAGGCCTCTATGTGGAGCTTCCATCTTTCCCATGAGCCTCTTCCCTTAGGTCCACTTGCCATCCACTTGGGGGAAATTGAGTTTGCACTGAATGCTTCAGGGTCCATGTGCCTGTCTTCCCAATCCCAGCATTCTCCAGGACAGAGCAGGTCTCTTTACAAGGGGGCAGGAGATCAGAGCATGCCAGTCCTGTGGCACTCCAGGAGCCACCCCCAGGACAGACACACAAAAAGACCCTCTTGCAGGTGCCTGGGAGATCTTGCCTTCCCTTCCCTCCCACAGGATTAGAGGCTCAGAAAGTCAGGAGCTCCCTGGGCTGAACAGAGCGACTCACTCATGAGGGGGTAGCCCTTCCTTCATGGGGTGAAAGTCACCAGCTGGGTTCCTGTTTATATTCACTGCTTCATGGGGGCCAAGGGGCCAGATGCCTGCCTCAGAACAGCAGAGGCAGGGATGGGGTGGAGAAGTGTGGTGTGCTGTGGTGTGTGTGTGCTGGGGTGTGCTGTGGTGTGTGCTGTGCTGGGGTGTGATGAGGTTATGAACCCTTTCCTTTCAACTCTTACTGTCAAGTGTATCTCCAGTCAAGAACTGAGAGCTCTGTGGTGTTTGAGCTGCTCTCTCTGAAGGAAACCCCATAGAGCCTACGATGGTCATGCTATGGAAGACTCCTAGCAGTGGGGACAAAGAGCCTGAACTGACCATCCTCTGTAAACAGGCAAGACCTCAAGTGGCAGGATTGGGGCACCAACCCAGCCACCAAATCTCCAGCCTACAGTTTGTCCTGACTGCAGGATGTGCTGGGACGGAGCCCAGCATCATCAACAAGAGAGACCAGAGAGACTTCATCCAGCAACTACAGGGACAGACGCAGAGTCCCACAGCCAAATATTAGGCAGAGATCAGGGAGTCCTGCAGAACGGGATGAAGGATACCATGGTAACACAGCCCACAGCATCAACGGACTGGGCTCAAGTGCAGAGATCAGGGAGTGTGCATGGGTCTGACCTAGGTCCTCTGCATATATATGGCTGTGTGGCTTGGTGTTCTGTGGGATTTCTAACAGTGGGAGCATAGGCTGTCTTGACTCTTTCGCCTGCCTTTGCGACCCTCCTTTTCCCCGCTGAGTCCCCTCATCCAGCCTTGATGTGTGCACATGCGCCCGGCCTTATTGTTGCTTGTTATGCTGTGTTTGGTCGATGTGCCTTAAGGCCTGCTACTTTCTGAGGAGAGGTGAATGAATCTGGGCTGGATTGGTGGCAGGGAAGAAGGGGTGAGGAGGAGAGACTGGGGGTGGTGGGGAGCTGCTCTCGGGATGAACTGTAGGAGGGAAGAATAAATGAAAGAGCAGAACTGGGTGCGGTGGCGTCCACCTGTAAGCCCAGCACTTGGGAGGCAGAGGCGGGCCAACCTGGTCTACAAAGCGAGTTGGGGGCAGCCAGAGCTTGTTAAACAGAGAAACCCTGTCTCAAAAGAAAAGGAAGGAAGGAAGGCAGGCAGGCAGGCAGATAGACTGACAGACAGACATGGTTCTGGGGATGTGGCTCAGTACCCAATCCCTTGCCTAGTGTGTTCCGGGCTCCATCCCCAGAGCCGCCAATGAATGAATTTAAAGCAACAGCATGGGGTGAGAAATAGAGACTTCACACCCAGTGTGTTTACATTCTGAGAACATTTCACACCACCCAGAGCCTCATCCTCTCCCTCTGCTTCCCAGGGTTTGCCGTTCAGAGACCTTTCCCTGAGAGTCCAAGTGCCTTTTGCCGTTTTGAAACAAGCCTGGATTATAAATGAAAGGAACTGATTTGGACACTGACTCATGCATGCTGTAACTAATATTTTCCCTCAGCCCAGGAGAGGGACAAAGACATCAGAGCAAGGAAGTCCCGGAACTCTGCTGGATGTCCACCCACCGGTCCTTCCTGGGAGGTAGGTGCCCAAACCACTGCACTTTCTCAGCCTTGGGTTCACTGACGACCCCAGCATCATTTACCAAGATGACCGTTGCGGGCTTGCCTTCAAGACTAGGTCAAGCCTCGGTCTGAAGCCATGTTCCTGATCCCGATTCACTGTACCATTGTCCATGATGCTACTGATGTCACTGGCTTCCTTACGAATCGAGAAATCACACTCCATGTGTGTCCAAAGCTCCTGTACTACCCCACCACTCCAGCAGCTCCTCAGAAGAAAGCAGAAGTGGACACGATTGCACAGAGAGAGAAGGATCCAGAACCTGCTCATCTGCCCTCCACATATTTACCCTCTATCAATCTGCCTCTGTCCACCTATCCCTCCATTTACCTGCCTGTCAACCACCTGCCTTCCATCCATCCATTCTTCAAACACCTATCCACCCTCTATTCATTTATCAATCCTCAATCCATCCATCTACCATCATTCCTTCATCCATCCATCTCTCCATCCATCCATTCATCCACACATTCATCCATCCATTCACACATCTATCCATCATCATCAATCCATTCATCCATCATCAATCCATCCATCAATCTATCCACCCACCCACCATCATTTATACATCTGTCCATATACCCACCCAACCAACCATCTGTCCATCCATCTATCAACCTACCCATCTATCCACACATCTATCCACTTACCTTCTATTCCATCCATCCACCCACCCATCCACTCATCCATCCATCCACTCATCCATTCATCCACTCATCCATCCATCCATCCATCCATCCACCCATCCACCCACCCACCTACCCAACCATCCATCCATCCACCCATCCATCCATCCATCCATCCACCCATCCATCTCCATCCACCCACCTATCCATACATCCACGCACCTATCCATCCATCCATCCATCCACCCACCTACACAACCATCCATCCATCCATCCACTCACCCATCCATCTATCCACCCACCTATCCACCCATCCATCCATCCACTCATCCACCCACCCACACATTCATCCATCCACCCACCCCCCTTCTATCCATTCATCCATCCTACTCTACCCACCCATCACCACCTTCTCACCATCAATCTAACCTCTATCTGTTCACTCACCCATCTACCATCCACCCACCATCTATTCCCCATCCATTTCAGTCCAGCCAACTCTCCACACACCCACTTCCTGATCCTTCTCCTCAGTCATACTCATAGTCACCCACAGGAGGTACCATCCAGCCCTTACCTACCCACCCTCCCAAACACTCTGCCTCATCCTTCCCTGTATTAACTACTGAGGATCGAGTCCCAGAGGTCACAGAGGTACGATGACATTGCTCTTCCCTTCATTTAAATATAGTTCACATATGAAGATTAAGTCAAGATGAAGGTTTTAGAGGCTGGAGCGATGGCTCAGTGGGCTACCACTAACTTGGTATCAGGTTTGAAGACCGGAGTTTGATCCCTAGGACTCACACGTTAGGAGGGAGCCAATTCCTGAAAGCTGCACTTTGGCCTGAATCTGCACACTGTACCACTGAATATATACACAGTCACGATTAATTTTTAGTTAGAGATCAATAGTTTTTAAAAGCTAAGCTTGTGTGTGTAGCTCGGGAACTTCTACAAAGTGACACCTGTTGCATGACGAGCCCTCCTTCCAGAGCACAGGCAGGTCCTAGGGACCCCTAGAGTTTCACACTCTCAAAGTCTAGTGCTCTCATAGGCAGAGTCTTTGACACCGTTGTGCTGAGAGAGCTTGACCAACTCTACCCACTGTCCACAGCACAATTCTCCTCAGGAACCTATTCCTGGGCCCTCCCCACTTAAGAGACGCCGCATTGTACCCCTTCTTTCCTGTCTGCATTCACCCCAGGATAAAGTACATGCAGGGAATTATGTGTTCTGTCCCTTTAGCCGGGCTTGGGGTACAGGCCTCTCTTTAATCCCAGCACTCAGGAGGCAGAGGCAGGCAGATGTCTGAGTCTGAGGCCAGCCTGGTCTACAGAGTGAGTTCCGGTACAGCCAGGGCTACATAGTGAGACCCTGTGTTGAAAAACCAAAACCAACAACAAACCCACAAACGAACACAAACCGAAACCGTCCCTTTGGCTTTGGGATGGAGGACTGTGGTTCTAGTCTGGACAATCCTGCACCAGCTGTGTGGGGGTGTAAAGGAGAGAACATTCCAGACCCTGTTGCACACGGACTAGGCAGCTGGGCTGCTTCTCCGTTAGCGGCGGGCATCCACCACCACATCCTGACACTCAGCTTTGAACAAGGTTTGCGTCCCGTCCTGGCAAAGGCCGACACTTGTCCTCTGTTAATCGGTCTGGTGCAGTGGCTCTAACCTTCCTGGTCTCTGACTACAGCCCTCACGCTGTGCTGACCCCCAACCATAACATTTTCTCGTTGTTACTTTATAACTGTAATTTTGTTACTGTAATGAATCATAATTTAAATCTCGGTGTTTTCTGAGGGGACCCCTGTGAAAGGGTTGTTTGACCCCAAAGGGATCATGAGTTACAGGATGAAAATAGCTGCTCTAGTCCATGAACCAGAACGAACCCCGAATTTGGAGAACGTCTTTACTCAGCTTCCTGTTTGTGTTGTGCAGTTGGGTCAGAATTACTTTTGTCATCTATCTACCCACCTATTGACCTATCATCTGTCTGTCTGTCTGCCTATCTATCTATCTATCTATCTATCTATTGCAGTGTGTGAGTGAGCATGTGTATGTATGTACATGAACCATGAAAAAAATGTGGAAGCCAGTCATATGTGCATGCATACACATGTGTGTACATATAAACCATGACACACCTGTGGAAGCATGACGTGTGCATGCATGTATGTGTGTATGTACAGGAACCATTGCAAACATGTGGAAGCTAGCTGTGTGTGTGTGCGCACGAGCACATGTGTGTGTACATAAAAAATATGAAAGCCAGACATGTGTGCATATATACATATGTGTGTACACATGAACCATGACACACCTGTAGATATGTGTGTGTACAGGAACCATTATACACATGTGGAAGTCAGATGTGTGTGCGTGTGTGTGTGTGTGTGTGTGTGTGTGTATGCGTGCCTGTGTGTATACTCGAACCACACACACCTGTGGAAGCAGGAGAACAGCTTGCAGTAGCTGGTTGTCTTTGCACCGTTTGGGTCCCCGGGATGGAGCTCACATCGCCAGACTTGGTAGCAAATGCTTTTACCGGCTAAATGATCTTGCTGGTCCCAGAATAACCTTTTTTTATTAAAAAAAATGTATTTGTCTGAGATGAAGAGATAGCTCAGGGGTTAGGAGCACTTGCTGCTCTTGCCAAGGACCCACACTTGGTTCCCAGTACCTATATCAGGTGAATGACAAACACCTGTAGCTTCAGCTCCAAGGAATCTGATGCTCTCTCTGGCTTCCCAGATACTAGTACACACATCAAACACACACACACACACACAAATAAAAATTAAAGTTTAAAAATAAAAAAATACATTTGTTAAATGCTTTACCAAATTTTATACCATGAAGGACTTTTTAAAGTTACTTTTTCTGTGGGCATTGAGATGTCCTGGTGGGTGAAGGTCCCTCCCATCTTGTTTAGAGACACAATGACTGACTTGCAGCAGGATACACCAGGCTAGCCCACCCATGAGATTCCCAGGCTAGCCCACCCATGAAATACCCTATCTCTGCTTCCCATCTAGCCCCAGGAGTGCCAGGATTTGCAGCTGAATGATAACCATTTCTGGTGGCTTTAAAAGTGACCTGGGGATTCAAATTCTGGTCTTCTTGCTTGGACAGCAATTTCTTTATTCACTGAGCCATCCCCAACCTGTTATGGGCTGTTTCAACAGCACTTACTTAACAAAAAAAGCAACATCCAGTAACTTGAATACTTTAAAAAAAAAAGTATCTTACTTGGAACCAACCCATTTTCTCCTCTCTTTTCTGTTAAAACAAACAAACAAACAAACAAAAACCGGAAAAGGGGTACTTCCAGCCATGGTGTGGCCTCTGGGCCAGTTCCCTCTTGCCTCCCACAGATTCTCAGAGTTCAGGCCTCTTAAAAGAATGAAATACTGAATCAGGGCCCGGTTCTAACACCTCATCTCCCAGACTTAGAGACTCCTTTCTGAGAGCTAACATGCCTCCAAAGTCCCAACTAGAAGCACATTGAATTTGATTTCATCAGCAACCGACTCTCCTCCCACTAAGAACAGAAAAACAAACGTTATAACGACTCCAGGGGTCGTGAGAGGTTATTATCCAGAAGAGAATGAAGCGGAGGCTTGCCTGCCTCCGGTGTCACCCTCCACGATATGACTCAGGACAGAGGTAAGATGACAGGGTGCTGTTCCCCATAACCCAGACATCCTGGGGTTTTACACCGCCCCCTGGCCAGCCAGAGGGCTCAGTCTAGGGGAGGAGGTGAACCGGAAGCCGATGACACCTGCCCAGGTGGCCGGGAACAGGCCTGGGGTTCAATAAACATAGCAAATGCTGGGTGCAAATTTTACCAGACTGCTTCTCCCTCTAGGCCTGTGGGTGCTGCGCCTCCGGAGGTTCCATTCTCAGCTTAATTCACTAAACACCCAAGAAGAACAAAGGTCTCCATGCCCGCCTGGAGCCCCCAGCCTGGGCACTAAGATCATTCTGGGGCCTAAGCAGCATTGCTCCCGAGGCAAAGCCGCGGATCTGGGCGGAGGGCGCAGGAGGAAACGCCAGGTACCTGTGCATCCAGACGGGAGGCATCCCTTTCCCAGGCTGGGCTCCTGGTTCTCTGGGGTACAGCTCCGTCCCAGCCAGGCGCCCCCGGCCCCGCCGCGGCAGCTGCAGTATCACCCCGCGGGGCGGGGCCGTGACGTCACGGCTGCATCCCGCCGCTTGGTCCCGCAGAGCATCCTTAAAGCAGCCGGTTGGCTGTGTCAGCGCACCTTTGGGGACAACCGGGGTCTATAGGCAGAATGCAGGAGTGGGAGGCACTATGACTTTGTGGGGCCAGTCCTTAAAAAACAAACAAACACAAAAACGAATGAACGAAAGGAAGAAAAGAACAGCATATAACAATTTATGTTTCTTTTCCCATGATCATAAAAGCGCTTGCCAGGGGGAAAGGGGATAACATTTGAAATGGATATGCAAAGAATAACCAATAAAAAATCATTTTAGGAAAAAAAAAAAAAAAAAGCTCTTGCCAGAGACCGTTCTTCTTTATTCTCACTTTAAAGGAATCCATATTGTTTTGTGTCTTCAATTCTAAGTAAACAGCCGTGTATATATTTATAGATAAACACATACTCTTTAAATATTGTACCCATTGCACTAAACCAATCTCCCAAAGTATCACATTCGTTATTCCGGCCACAAATCAATCAGGGCTGCGCCAGGCTTTCTTCTAGACCCACCTGATGTAAAGGGGGGTGCGCGAGGACCTTCCTGACCTCAGGGTTGACAGGTTTGAAGGGAATAGACACATTAAGCGGCATAAATAAAATGAATTCATAGGTGCTGAAGAGATGGTTCAGTGGTAAAGGCTTTGCCAAGACAGTCTGGGGATCCAGGTTCAGTCCCCAGAACCCACTCAAGGTGGAAGGAAAGGTGCAACCCCATTAATGTGCCCTCTGACCTTCCCCATGGCATCTGTGACATACACACATACACACACACACACACACACACACACTGCACATATACACACTCTCTAGGGGCTCTGCTGCCCATTACAAAGGCTGTGGCTGATGCCACTGAGATTCCCGGCTCAGCTTCAGCATGGGGCACGCATGTGTGTGCCACACACAGTCTCTACCTAACCTACACTGACTGTGACTGAACACACGAAACAACTCCAGGGAGAAGGCTTATTCTAGCTGCTAGTTCTAGAACATGGCACGGGGCGGGAGTGTGAGGCGCTACTCACACCGCATCCACAATCCGAAAGGCTCCTTTTCAGGCAGTCTAGGCCTCCTGACCATGTGATGGTGCTCCCCACATTCAGTGTGGGTCTACCAGACTTAATGACCTAGCCAGGTAAATGCACAGTGATCTGTTTCTTGGGAGACACCGAATGCCTTGGGGCTGGTAACCAATAGTTACTGTCACATCAACTCCAGCGGAAGAGGAAGCACTTAGATAGCTCAGGACGGAGGGAGGGGTGTGGGGCTGAGGGAGAGGGTGGGAGACTGAGGATGGGGTGTGGGGACTGAGGAGGGGTTGTGGGGACTGAGGAGGGGTTGTGGGAACTGAGGGAGGGGTGTGGGAACTGAGGGAGGGGTGTGGAAACTAAGGATGGGGTGTGGGAACTAAGGATGGGGTGTGGGAACTGAGGAAGGGGTATGGGGACTGAGGAGGGGGTGTGGGGACTGAGGAGGGAGTGTGGGGACTGAGGAGAGGTGCTGGGCTGAGGGAGGGGTGCTGGGCTGAGGGAGGGGTGTGGGGCTGAGGGAGGGGTTTGGAGCTGAGGAAGGGATGCTGGGTTGAGGGAGGGGTACTGGGCTGAGGGAGGGGGTGTGGGGCTGAGGGAGGGGGTGTGGGGCTGAGGGAGGGGTTTGGAGCTGAGGGAGGGGTGCTGGGCTGAAGGAGGGGTGTGGGGCTGAGGGAGGAATGCTGGGCTGAGGGAGGGGGTGTGGGGCTGAGGGAGGGGTACTGGGCTGAGGGAGGGGGTGTGGGGACTGAGGAGGGGGTGTGGGGACTGAGGAGGGGGTGTGGGGACTGAGGGAGGGGTGTGGGAACTGAGGGAGGGGGTGTGGGGACTGAGGAGGGGGTGTGGGGACTGAGGGAGGGGTGTGGGAACTGAGGGAGGGGGTGTGGGGACTGAGGAGGGGGTGTGGGGACTGAGGGAGGGGTGTGGGAACTGAGGGAGGGGGTGTGGGGACTGAGGAGGGGGTGTGGGGACTGAGGAGGGGGTGTGGGGACTGAGGAAGGGGTGTGGGGCTGAGGAGGGGTGCTGGGCTGAGGGAGGGGTGTGGGGACTGAGGAGGGGGTGTGGGGACTGAGGGAGGGGTGTGGGAACTGAGGGAGGGGGTGTGGGGACTGAGGAGGGGGTGTGGGGACTGAGGAGGGGGTGTGGGGACTGAGGAGGGGGTGTGGGGCTGAGGGAGGGGTGCTGGGCTGAGGGAGGGGTGCTGGGCTGAGGGAGGGGTGCTGGGCTGAGGGAGGGGTGCTGGGCTGAGGGAGGGGTGTGGGGCTGAGGGAGGGGTTTGGAGCTGAGGGAGGGGTGCTGGGCTGAGGGAGGGGTGTGGGGCTGAGGGAGGGGTACTGGGCTGAGGGAGGGGGTGTGGGGCTGAGGGAGGGGGTGTGGGGCTGAGGGAGGGGTTTGGAGCTGAGGGAGGGGTGCTGGGCTGAGGGAGGGGTGTGGGGCTGAGGGAGGGATGCTGGGCTGAGGGAGGGGTGCTGGGCTGAGGGAGGGGGTGTGGGGCTGAGGGAGGGGGTGTGGGGCTGAGGGAGGGGGTGTGGGGCTGAGGGAGGGGTTTGGAGCTGAGGGAGGGGTGCTGGGCTGAGGGAGGGGTGTGGGGCTGAGGGAGGGATGCTGGGCTGAGGGAGGGGGTGTGGGGCTGAGGGAGGGGTGCTGGGCTGAGGGAGGGGTGTGGGGCTGAGGGAGGGATGCTGGGCTGAGGGAGGGGGTGTGGGGCTGAGGGAGGGGGTGTGGGGCTGAGGGAGGGGTTTGGAGCTGAGGGAGGGGTGCTGGGCTGAGGGAGGGGTGTGGGGCTGAGGGAGGGATGCTGGGCTGAGGGAGGGGGTGTGGGGCTGAGGGAGGGGTGCTAGGCTGAGGGAGGGGTGTGGGGCTGAGGGAGGGGTGCTGGGCTGAGGGAGGGGTGTGGGGCTGAGGGAGGGATGCTGGGCTGAGGGAGGGGTGCTGGGCTGAGGGAGGGGGTGTGGGGCTGAGGGAGGGGTACTGGGCTGAGGGAGGGGTGTGGGGCTGAGGGAGGGATGCTGGGCTGAGGGAGGGGTGCTGGGCTGAGGGATGCAGAGGTGCTGCATGGTTGAGTTAGGTTGATGAGGCAGTGACATTTGGAGAAATATGGGGAGGTAAAGGGTCAGCTCTACTGACATCTGGAGAGAAGTCACACTGGGCACAGGGAAGAGGGAGTGTAGCTGCTCTGAGTCTAGGAAAGGAAACAATCCAGACAACTATAAGCCTGCAGTGAACAGCTACGCGGTTGCTCCATAGAGAGATGCATGGCAGTGGGGGTTTGGGGTGAGGACTTGTTGAAGAAGTGACATTTGAAAGGCACACTTAGGGCTAAGCAGGTTCTCAAGGGAGGGTCAGGTGGCAGATCTGTGGGCAGGACAGAGCCCAGTGAACACAGAGAGGAGTGACATGAGGGGCTGCACAGAGGCTCGAGGGACTGAGAACAGGGGCTGCAGTGGCAACTGAACCTAAGGCTCCTGTCATTTGCTCCCTCCTCCTCTGCCTCTTCCTGCCCTCCATCTCTCCCTCCTCCATCTCTCCCTCCCTTCTTTTCATGAGGTCTTGTTACACAAAGTAAGCTGACCTTGAACTCTTGAGCTGACAGGTTTATGCTACCATGCTGGTCTAAGCAATGTTTTGGTGTTTGTTTGTGCTAGGCTTGGACCCCAGGCTTTCTTGCGTACTATGTTCAACACTGTCACTGGGTCACACCTCCAGTTGCCATTGTCCAAGGGCAGGGAGAAGTCCAGGGAGGTTTCATGAAGTGGGGGCAGGTGCTTGTGAGACAAGCCATATTCCTGTCCTGCAAAGATGTTGGTGGCGAACAGAGGGTGGGGGTGGGAGTGGGGACAGGCGGGTGCAGTACACGGGAGGTCGTCGAGGTCTGGCCAAGGTGGGAAAAGACAGCTAAGCAGGTCATAGTGGCAGGGCAAGGGGGATTGAGGAGGAACGTGTCCTAGCTTTGTTCTTCTGTTGCTGTGAAAAATCACCCCGAACAAAAGCAACTTAGAGAGGGAAGAGTTTCCTTAGATGTTAATGTGTTACTTTGTGTGGTAGAGAGAAGCCAAGGCAGGAACTCAAACTAACAGCAATCCTCCTGCCTTTGTTTCTCCAGTCTAGAAATTTGTGCACTATTACCCTAGCACTGGAAACTTGTTTGAGATAGTCACATATAGCCAGGCCAGCGTGCAACTCACTGTGTAACTAAATGTGGCTTTGAACTCCTGATCTTCTTCCTGCCTCTGCTTCCCACATGCTGGGATTAAGGGCCTATGCCATCATGACTGGTTTATACATCGCTGGGAATTGAACCCTGAGCCTCATGCATGTTAGGCAAACACCTGAGCCAGGGTTTCCTTGGCTGTGAAGGACCTCTCTGAAGTCCTGTGGAGATGTTGCCTCTCCATGGCCACATTTAATTGCAGGGAAGCTGGGACCTCCATCCAGAAGAGGAAGCAGGGGTGGGGCGGCAGCAGGTGCCTGGGGAGACAAAGGCTCTGGGGAGAGTTGTGCAGAAGACAAAGGTTGGTATCCAGTTTCTGATAGTCACACTAGGATTTTCCAGAAGAAGAAAGGGCTTAAAAATCTAGGTATTATTGGGGGTGGGGTGGGGGAGACATTTCAAAAATTCCTTTGTCCTTCTTTTACCTTCCAAATCTGAAAACTCCCTTTTTATTTCTTTAACCCTTCCAGGAACAGGAGACATGTGTTTGTTTGTTTGCTTTTTTCTTATATTCACAACTTTCTACACAGTACGTTTAGACAGGAAATCAGGGCTAAGGAACAACGACCCTGCATGCGGTGTCGTGATTCAGAAGGACAGTCTCTCAGGCTAGAAGTCACATGGAGCTTGTAAAAGAAACTCAGGGACACCGGCTACAGGGCCAGACAGGATGTCAACCTGGAACCACAAGAGAGACCCAGAGGAGCCCGGCGGTGGGAACAGGCACTCCACATGTCCACTAGGTGGCGCCAGAGCACCACCTTCCCGGGAGCAGCTCCGGCTTGCGAGGGCATTTTTCCACTTTGGCTCTAAGGATTAAAAAAAAAATTTTTTTTTTTTTTTTTTTTTTTTTTTAAATCACCGGTCTTTTTTGAATATGTTTTTTCCTGTAAAGCACGGAGCCACTTAAGGTTTTTCTCAGACCACATGCTTTCTCTTTCTCTTAAAGACTTGTTTTTATTTTTATTTAAAATTTCAAAGATTTTTTTAAAAAAAAAGTTTACGTATGTGAATGTTCATATCTATCTACAGGTATGAAAAATGTGTGTACTTGGTACCCACAGAGGTCAAAAGATAACATTGGGTCCCTTGAACTGGAGTTACAGGTCGTTCTAAGCTACTGTGTGGGTGTTGGGCCTTGAATCTGAGTTTATCTCTGTAAGAGCAACATGAGTTCTTAACCGCTGAGCCATCTCTAATCCCTTGTCTTTATTTTTAAGTTATGTGTATATGTGTCCTGTGTGTGGCTATGTGCCTCTGTGTGCAGGCACCCTTGGAGTCCACAGGAGGGCGCTGGATCCCCAGAGCTGGAGTTACAGGGGCTTGGGAGTTGCCGGAAATGGGTGCTGGGAACTGAACTCAGGTCCTCTGCAAGAACAGTATTGAACCAAATCTTCAGCCCTACATCAAGCAGATCTTAGGTTAGCCACTGTGTTGATCTTTTTGTGGGTAAAGGAGGCTGCCAACAGTTTGGGTTGGAGTGGGAATTTAACGGTGGGATAAGAGATGCGGAGAAATGTCCTTTTCCTGCAGCGTCAGCCATGCCCGGCGACCCACACACTTCAGCCCTCGGTGTGAGTCCTTTATTCTTGTTTCCAATGATTGGTGGAGCATCTTGGGCTGGGAGGCAGAGTGGGGGTAGGGGACCTACAAAACCAGTGGCCACCTCACCCTGGCGACTCGGGTTCTGGTGCACTGTGGTACTGGGAGGGAAAGCATGCGGCCAGCTGCACACTCCCGTCCCTCGGCTTCAGGAGAACTTTACTAGGTGCAGAATAGACAGGGTAGGCTGACCCGCCATTCACAAAGGGGTCCTGGTCAGTGTTCGAGGCCATCCTGCCAGACGCTCTGTTTCCATGTGGCTTGACTGACTCGCTCAGTTGGTTACAGTTCTGAGCCAACTGAACAAAACTCTAAGCACATAACCAAAACAAAAGCAAAAACAAAAAAAAAAAACACAAAACAAACCAAAAAACCCAACCCAACCCAACCAAACAACAACAACAAAAACCCACAAAAATTCAAATTACTTAGTCTTTTATCTTAGTGATTGTTATGAATTAGAATTCGTGATTTTTGTTTTGACTAGCGAAATGGCTCAAAGGGTGAAGGCCCTTGCTGCCAAGTCTGAGGACCTGCGCTTGCTCCCCAGAGCACACGAGATGGAAGAACAGCATTGGTTCTCACATGGCCTCTGGCCTCCACACACTGTGGCACTTAACACTTGGTGGCACACACTCTAAATGAACACATAAAGGTAATTTTTTTCTAATTCATGATTTTTATTTATTCATTTATTATTTTACTTTTGCGAGAGGGTTTCACTATGACATCTTAGGTGGTCTGGAACTCAGACCAGACCAGCCTGCTCTGCCTCCCAAGAGCTGGGGTTAAAGGCACGTGCCACCATATCGGGCTCCATTGTTTTGAGTTTTGAAGGTTTCCTGCATCTACGCTGCACCCCGCTCAAGTTCACGTTCCATACCGGATGGATGCATTCCATCCCATGAGCACGCCTTGGGATATTTGCTTAGCTATAGCTATCCATTCTGCATGCTCGCTGATCGCAGCTCTGCTGTGGGCGTTCTAACCCCGCGCAGGCGCACGGGGGCATCCCGCAGGGTGCACGTTCTAACCCCGCGCAGGCGCACGGGACTGTCCGCTCACTCATCACTGTTTGCTATCTTTCCTGTTGGGTGGATGGACCCAGACTAGTAACAAAAATCCCGATTTGCATTTCCAGGTGTCAACAGGGCTTCGGCACCCCACATTTATGAAATTTTAGTGTCTCCTTTGAAGCATGCCTGGTCAAGCCCCTGTCCATCTTTCTGCTGACCAGCTGCCTGTCTTAATGACTGACGGGTGTGCGTTGGATAGAGTTGTTTGCAAGGTTGTAACTTCAACGAAATATCAGTGAGTGTTGTTTATGGAACTGCCCTGGGGTCCTGGCTAGGAAATCGTCCCTTCCCTAGAGGCTGTGAAAATCTGTGTCACCTAGCAATGTTGTTGTCCTGAGTCACTTTTATGTGCCCTGTACCCCAAAATGGGCTTCCACTTTTGGTGTGGGGTGAGTGTCCTCTCCTGTCTCCACTTGGCTGGGTGCCACCTATGGAGATGATCTTTCCTCTTCACTGTTCTGAGAGGCCATTTCTGTCATGGATACGACTCCTAAGTGTCGGGGTTCATGTCCCCCCTCCGTTCTCCTGTGTGCATGGCTCTGGGGTAGGTAGGTCTTCATATCTAATGGCGTAAGGCCTTCCATTCTGTACCTCACTGACATGTCCCTTGCCCCTCACCATTCAGGTCTGAGAATGCCTTCTCATTAAAAAGGGAAGGTGGTGGCAACACAAACATGATGCCCTGAGTTCAAAACTCCAGAGCTGGGGGATACAAACACACACACACATCACACAGCACAGGCCTGACTGACAGACATCCCTGGATCCCTCCCCTGGCTGCAGCTCTTGCTGTGAGCCACATCAAGCCTCCAGAAACATAAGAGCCTTCCCACTCTCCATGTTGCTGTCTGCCTGCCTGCCTGCCTGTCTGTCTGTCTGTGTCTGTCCATGGCATTGATAACTCCATAAACTATTTATTCTCCGGCTGTCTGTCTCCGTGTCCTCCTGACATTCTTCCACCATTGAAATCCAAGCAGTGTGTGTGACATGTCAGTCTGTCTGCTGCCAACTCTGTCCGCTCTGATTCAGGCTCCTGGTGAGTCTAAACTGAGAGTACTGTGCACCCCTGCACACCTTCTCCTGTGCACCTGCCCCTGCACACCTTCTCCTGTGCACCTGCCCCTGCACACCTGTCCCTGCACACCTTCTCCTGTGTACCTGTCCCTGCACACCTGTCCCTGCACACCTTCTCCTGCACACCTGTTTCTGCATACCTGTCTCTGCACACCTGTCCCTGCACACCTCCTCCTGCACATCTCCCTGCACACCTCCCCCCTGTAACCTCCTCATACCTCTCTCTGCACAACCCTCACATCTCCCCCCTGCACACCTCCCCCCAACCCTTTCCTGTTGGCACTGAAGTTCTCAATACTTGCTCCCCTCCTGCAAATCTTGTGGGCGTCCTCGGACCTGTTTGTCTGTCCTATGGGATCTTGAACTTATTTATACAGTGGCTCACCCGGTTATTGCTTCTTTGTCCTTTGATACTGAACAACTGTGCCATGCGTGACAAAGACCCAGCTCTCAGTAAGTACTACTGACAACGTCAGAAACCACTCACTGCTCCTTCAGACGGCCTCGGTTTCTTTGTGTTGGAAGCCCTGACCTTGTATTTGATTTTCCCATGTACCGTATGGCTGACCATGGCCAGGTGACCTCTCGGGTCATTGACTCTCGTCTTTCATAGTCTTTTGTTGTTGTGATACTATCACAGGGTTCCCAACAGTGAGTGAGTTATTAAGAACAGAAGGTTATTTTGGTCCCTGGTTCCAGTGAGCGCCCCCTGCTGATAGGTATAGGTAACAGCACAAAGACTTCTCTCTCACAGGAAGTTATCCACCATGGTCATTGAAAGACTGGGCGTTTGGAGCTTAAGGGAGCCCCTGAGGAGGACTTCCTTTTTGGACAAACAACTTATCAGAGGAGTCATTAACTCCACGGGTGGACAGACAGACAGCATGGTAGCGGCTCTGAGGACAGTTCAGGCCCACGAGGTGGGGGATGGTCCATTCTTCGAGGCCCCAGGAAGGATGGGTTTCATGTCACGTGGTTGGTGAGCATTCCACAGGCCTGCAGTCAGGCTGCCTGTGATTCCCGGGCCACAGGGGGGAAGGAATGGCACCCGAGGATGTGGGGGACACTTACAGTTAAGAGGCTCTGCCGTCCAATCATCCTCTGATGTCCCAGAGTCTGGCAGCCTGAGGTCTGTCAACTTCCTTGGGGAAGTGGAATCCAGGCAGCAGGGGTTAGACATTCACAGACAGGCCTGGGGGTGGGGGGACTGGCGTGTCCCCTGTTGTGCCAAAACCCCAGCCAAAAAACTGGTAAAGCCCACACCCCACTTCAACACCATTACTTTGGGAATCAAAGGTCACCAGCCCAGATATGAAGGAACCACACCACTTAATCCTGATACCACCATTTGGCCTGGACATCTTTGTTGCCCCAGGGTGGCCTTGGAGCAGCCCCAGTGAAGAGTCTGTCTCTGTGGTCAGGGACAAAGGCTTTCCTGTGTGTGTGTGTGTGTGTGTGTGTGTGTGTGTGTGTTACCCTGGGGTGTGTGTGTGGTATGTGTATCTTCGGTGTGTTCTGTGGTATATATGTGTACATGTGTGTCACTCATGTGTGTCTGTATGTATTGGTGTGAGTTATGTGTGTGTAGTTGTTTGTGTCACCTGTGTTGTGTATGTCTCTGTGTGTACACATGTATCACTTGAGTGTGTGTGTGACTACGGGAGAGGCTATTTTTTTCAGGCCGTGTACTAGAATGCCAGAGAGCCGAACTCTGGTCCCCAGGTTTGCTGGGCCTTTTAAATTGAGGCTCTTCAGGGCCCTTTTGGGGTGGCTGCTTTGAGGCGAGCACAGGCACTTTTTAATGACTAGACCAACTTAAACGGAACCAGCCTTTTCAAAAGAAAACGTTACTCGTGTCCTGCGGAGCACAAGTGATTTACAACCCGGTTCCCGGGACTCTGCAAGGGCCTTCGCAGCTATGCGCAGCCTGGAGGATTCTGTCCAACAGTGCCTGTCTGGGAAGACCCCCCCCCCCAAGCTGACCCTCCAGAACTGAAGCATTTCTGGGGCTGCCTGCACCCTCGTTTCTGTTTTCACGGTTAACAACTTGCTTCCTGACTCCTAATTTCCCCGGCACTGTTGAGGTTCTTTCTGACCGTAAATGGGGCGGAACCCTTCTTGCCCACTTCTGGGCTTCACTGCAGCGTTGTTCAGCGATTGCAAAGCACCGTGCCTTCCCTTAAACCTGACTAGCGGGGGGGGGGGGGGGGGGGGGGGTGTGTGGGGGGGTGGGGGGGGGGTGGGGGTGGGGGGTGGGGGGTGGGTTCCACAGCCACAAATCTCTACTCGGCCCTCCCGCTGTGATGGCCCCTTTGTTGTGTCCTTCAGTGACTGCACCTCAGGCCACATTTTTTCTCTTCGCTGGGCTTCACTGGGGCCTGCACGAAGGTCTCATTACTTACTGTTTCTTTCTTGGGAGCCTTCACGGTTCAGCCTGCTCGCTACAGTGTCTCCTGTTGGGTGAAATTCCGCTGCATCTCCAACACAGCCTAAAGAGACTGTTTTACTCTGTTTAACTCTGTCTCTCACTCGCTGTCTCTGTCTCTGTCTCTCACTCTCTGTCTCTCACTCTCTGTTTCCTTTCAACTCACCCTGGTTGCTGGAGCTTTTTCTTTCTAGAGAAATTAAATTCTATTGGAGGCATGTTTGAAAAGAAGCTGATTCTTTTTTTTTTTTAAAGATATATTTATTTATTTTACATATATGAGCACACTGTAGCTTTCAACACACCAGAAGAGGGCATTGGATCCCATTACAGATGGTTGTGAGCCACCGTGTGGTTGCTGGGAATTGAACTCAGGAGGAACAGTCGGTGCACTTAACCTCTGAGCCATCTCTCCAGCCCCCTGAAAGGAGCTGATTCTAACCTCAGGGTCTTTCCTCTTTCCTTCCCCCGTTCTTGGCATCCATCTGATGTGTGTCATGTTAGGTTGGGACAGGGGGGCTAAACGGCCCACAGTTGCCTGTAGTCCCACTACACTAGCAGACACCCCACCCGGAATATCACAGCCTGCGAGGCTGTGACAGGCTCCCTGAACTTGAGGAAGAGAAAGCTAAATCACCCAGGTACCTCTCTCCTAGCTGGAGACCTAGTCCTGTAACTGACTCTTCTACCCTGCTCCTGTGGAGGGGGGGTCAACAGCCCCTCAGAGTTTGTAAAGCATATATCCTAGGTCTCTGGATTCCAGTAGGAACCATGGGAACACAGGAATCTAGAGACTTCAGACACCAAAGAGTTAAGAACACCCCCTCAAAACACACACACACACACACACACATACACACATGCATATGCACACCTGACCACACATCAGCATACAACCAAGAAGTGTTGAGGATTATTTGTTATGGAAGCAACTGGAACCCTTCATTGGCCTCAGAGCCCTTTGCCAGTCTGGAGCAAGAATTCTGTCAACATAAGGTGTTTGGGTAATTCATAACAGATCATGTTGTGGTTCCAGAAGTCCTAGTTCGTCATAGTTAATGTTTTAAATTGCTGTTAGGAACTACTCTCCAAACTATTTCTGTGTTCCAGGCTGAGTCCACAGCTTTGGGGCTGCACGGTCACTCTGAGGTCATAGAGCCCCAACAGAAGGCTCTGTAGGAGCTGCAGGACAGAAGCACCCTGGATCCCCAACCACTGTGGGAACACTCCCTCCCCAGACCCCCACCACTGCAGGGCTGAAGGCAGTAACTGAGCTCTTCATATTGTCTGTGGCCTCACCCTGTCCTGAACCAAAGAGTGGGACACACAAAATACTAAGTGTTCTCAGGCGAGTCTCAGGGACCTGGCATGCCTGTGCCTCCTCCCTGGCTGTGGCGTCAGTAGCTCCTGAGTCTGGGATCATTCTTGGAGTCATGTGGGTTAGGTAGGTTGCTGAGTCCTCTGAGATTCCAACAGAGAGTAGTCTGAGCCCTGTCTTCCGTCAGCTCTCACCTGCATCTCAGATCCCGTTTTAATTAATTGCATGTTTGGTGTGTGTGTGTGAAAACGGACCCCATAGACTTATATATTTGAAAGCTTAGTCACTAGGTGGTTGAACTGCTTGGGAAGGCTTAGAGGGTTGGACCTCGTTGAAGGAGGTGTGTCACTGAGAGTGGCCTTTTGAGGTTTCGGAAAGCTCATGCCAGGATCATGCTCTTTCTCTCTCTTCTGCCATGGGTCAGGAGGTGAAACTCGCAGCTACTTCTCCAGCACGGTGTCTTCCTGAGTGTTCCCGTGCTTCCTGCCATGATGATAATGGGCTGAACCTATGAAGCTGTGAGCTGGCCTCCAATTAAATGCTTTATAAGACTTGCCTTGGTCGTGGTGTCTCTGTGTGGGAATAGAATAGTGACTGAGACATTATCTACATTTGCCTGAATGGCTTTATGTGACTATGTGCATACAGGAGCCTGGAGAGACCAGCGGAAGGGATAGGAGCCTTTGGGACTGGAGTCACAAGTGTTTGTGAGATGCCCAAGGTGGGTGCCGGGAACTGAACTTGGGTCTCTCCAAGTATCCTTAACTTCTGAGCCATGATCTAGAATGAGGTGAAGGAAAGATGTCAGCTTTCTCCCAGCAAGAGACAGGCAGGGGTCTGGGACTGCACTGTGGCTGCTCTGTTTGATCACTGTGTGTCACTGTGCATTATGAAGTGCCCCAAGTGAAGGACTCAGCTGAACATGCTCGACTTGTCCCCGGATGCTGAGACCCGGCTGCCCAGCCTGTGAGGGCATATGGGCCTCCAAAAGCAACATCGTTACTCTCCTGTGCTGCTCAGGCAAATCTGCTTATAGTGTGTTTTTAGCAATGCGCTCTCTGTCTCTCTGTCTCTATCCCTCTCTCCCTTTCTCTCTTTTCCTTTCCTTTTTCCTTTCCTTCCTTCTTTCTTTTTTTCCCTCTCTCCCCTTTCTTTTCTCCTTTTCATTCTTCTCTTTTTCTCTCTTTTAAAAAATACTTAAAAAATTAAAGTTTATATATATATATATGTTATGGTGTGTGTGTGTGTGTGTGTGTGTGTGTGTGTGCGCGCGCGCACACGTGCGATTGCCCTCAGAGGTCAGTGGGAATGATGGAGGGGTATGCGCAAGTAAGTGCAGTTGCGCATGGAGGCCAGAAGAGGGAGCTGTGCTCTGTTTGCTGGAGCTGGAGTTACAGGCAGCTGTGAGCTGTTCTGAGAACTAAGCCCGAGAGCTGACGCTATGAGAAGTTTCTAGAACCCAAACAGAGCTGGGCAGAGACCAGGGTGTAGGAAGAGAGCCTAGTGCCTTGGATCTGTGCTTTCTGCTCTGGTCCATGCCTGTGGTCTTCAACTCAACTCAGAGGCAGTTCCTGTCAACATTAATGCCTGGCCACTCTCGGGCAAGTCTCCACCTGGGAACTCTGTCTTTTCCTCAGAAAGGGCTCATGGTGAAGGGCGGATGTTTGCTAGTGGCCTTCCCTGTGCCACCGGAGTCCTCTCTCCACAGCGTTCACAGCAGCGCTGCCTTCTTCGTCTCCCCTGCATGAGGAGCAAGCTGGGGCCCGCTTCCCTGGTTGAGTGAAGCTATCTTCCTGAGACCTTGGTCTCTTGGGATCCTGCAAAGCGGGTCTTCATTCCTGATCACCTTCCTGTCGGGCCCTTGGGCTAGCTGTATCCTCTGGTGTTCCCGGAGTCAGTGAGCTGGCCCTGACCTGATTCAGATCTCTTGTCTGCTCTCCAGCTCTGAGGAGCCCACTGCACTAAGAAGTTGGTTTCCTGGGCCCCTTCCGTTCCCTGCTGCCTTTAGGGTGGGCGCCGGATAGTCAGAGCCTTCCTGTCTGTGCTAACAGCCGCCTCCATGCTCCCCGCATAGGCTGGGGCTCTAATCTCAGAACTTTCTGGAAAGGATAACGCTGTGGACTATGGGAGGTTAGTTTTGAGGGTGGGTCCAGGCGACCTTGTCCCTGGCTGTGCTTTCTCCTGTGGACACCCTTGCCCTTTGCTGGATGGCTAGAAGGTCAAAAGGGGTCTGCAGCCCACAGCCGTGCAAACACAGGGAGCTCTTAGCTTTATAAACAATCTCGTAAACATTCCTTACCCTCCGAAGGGCACCCTTTGCCAGCTGGGCCCAGACTTTTCCGACTCCCTTCTAAGTTACCCAGCTGCCAATTTTCCAGTTGCAAGAGGGGAAAACTTCATAAGCTGCTTGCCTCCCTGTGACCTGAGGAGGAGGAGGGCGAAGCCATGGCATGTCGGAAGTTATGAACACAACACGTTTATAAAATCCCACTACAGAGGCCTCGCCAACGGGCCCAGCCAGGCTGCAAGTGGCAAAACTGACAGCCCTGTGTGGGCGGATGGGTGGATGGGACCAGGTCACACAGCGGAAAGGCTAAGCTGGGACGGCAGGAGAGACCTGGGGACACACAGAGGCTCTGGGGAGGACAGACTCCCATCAGATAACAGGAGCCTCCCCTCCAGAAAGGTTAAAATCAGAAAGCCAAGCTGTGTGCTGGTAGTGAGTGACCCGAAATCCCAGCACTTCAGAAGCAGAGGCAGGAGGACTGAGAACTTGGATTACATAGTGAGGGTCTGTTTCGGTAGGTAGATGGACAGACGGACAGACAGATGGGATGGGGTTGCGGGTAGATAGATAAGGAGGTGAGCATTTTAAATGCTGAAAGGGTATCAACTTGTCCTCTGCCCCCATTTCCTGCCTTCCAGAAACTTAGGACAGTACGATACCAAATTCAAGACAATCATGTCTTAATTTTGCCTACAAGTTATTTTTTTAATCACCTATCAAATATGAATGCAAATTTGCTTACTTATATTTACTTACTTAAATTAGTTTATTGTAATAAACTTAAATAAAACCATTCAAATGTAGCCAAATAATATTGAAGTTTATTCTTCGAAATGTCCATATATTTATACAATGTATTTTGAGCACATCCATCCACTGTGGGTTTTTTTTTTTTCCTCTTCCTTTTGGAGCCATAGCCAAGGCTAGCCTCCTGTCAGACCTGGGGCTTTGTTCAGCCAGGCCAGTGTTGCACAGACTAAGTCATGGCCCCAGCTCTATCCCTAAAGAGAAATTTGTAATTGATTCATTTTACGTGTCTGAGTGTTTGTTTTGCCCGAATGCGCGCGCGCGCGCGCGCGCGCGCGCGCGCGTGTGTGTGTGTGTGTGTGTGTGTGTGTGTGTGCCATGCTTCTGCCTGGTGCAAGTGTCAGAAGAAGGCATTGGATTCCTTGGAACTGGAGTTATGGATGGTTGTGAACTGCCATGTGGGGTCTAGGAACTGAACCGTTTAGAATCACAGCCAGTGCTCTAACCACTGAGCAATCTCCTCAGCCCACTATTTGTTGCTAACCTCAAGACTCTTGTCTGACAGTCTTTCTAATTTTTTTTTCTTCCTGCAAAGTAAATTAGCTCTCCACTCTCTTTGTATTTATTAAAAGATTGTATTGGATAGTTTTATGTCAACTTGACACAGCTAAAGCCAACCAAGAGGAGGGAACCTCAAGTAAGAAAATGCCTCGGTTAAGATCAGGCTATAGGCGGGCCTGCGGAGTGTTTTCTTAATTAGTGATTGACAGGAGAAGACCCAGCCCATTGTGGGTGGGGCCATCCCTAGGCTGGCGGTCCTGGGTTCTATAAGTCAGCAGGCTGAACAAGGCAGGGGAAGCCAGCAGTAAGCAGCGTCTCCTCCATGGCCTCTGCATCAGCTCCTGCCTCCAGGTTCCTGCCTGTTTAAGTTACTGTCCTGACTTCCTTCAGTGATGGACAGCGCTGTGGGCGTGGCCCTTGTTTGCTCATAGCAGTCGTAACCCAGAAGATGTATTATTTTGAGTCCGTGTATGTGTCTGTGTGTAGGTATGTCCGTGTGAGTGCAGGTGCTCTTGGTGGCCAGAGACATCAGACATCCTTCAGGCAGTTGTGAGGTCCTGGGGGCTGAACTAGGGTCCCTGCAGGGACAGTAAGTACCCTTCAGCCTCTGTCCCTTCACTTTCTTGATGGAGTCATTTGTTGCACAAGAGTTTCCAGTTGGCGTACCCCATGTCTCTACCATCTACCGTGTCTCTACAGTGCTTGTTCTTTGGAAGAGTGTATCTAACACAATGTAACCAAGTCTGGAGCCCGTGTCTCCTAAGTGATGTGAGATTCTGGCTCCTGCAGTTAGAGAGGATGCCCCAGTCGCCGAGGCCTTCACAAACACTAACATAAGCTGGCCAAACGCTGGAACCTAAAGTCTTAAAGGAGCCAAACTGGGCACAGGATGTTCTCTGAAAAGAGCAAAACAAGCTAGAGACATACATGTAAATAAGGGGGTACCGGAAGTAGACTGAGCTTGTAACCTGTCGCCGGGAGCTGAAGGCACGAGGCCTGTGAGTTTGAAGCCAGCCTGAGATAGGTGGCAATACTCTATCGGAAATGAGACTCGAGGCTAGCAATTCAGAAAGCGCTTGCGGCGTAAATCTGAGGACAGAACCCACGTGGGAAACTAGACACAGACATTCTCGAACACGAGGCTGGAGGCGTCTCCTGGGTAACTCCAAATCCAGCCAAAGCGACCACGAAGACAAACAGCACAATGACCATTCTAACGGACTCCGTGATATCAGAACCAGAAGAACCATAAATCGTCTCGAGAGATGGAGGAAGCTGGGCGTGGTGGTGCATACCTTTAATCCCAGCCCTTCAAAATGGAGGGATTTCTGTGAGCTCGAGGCCAGCCTGCTCTGGCTTACGTAGAGAGTTCTGAGCCAGCTGGAGCTGCACCGTGAGACCCTGTCTCAAAAAACAAACAAACAAAAAACCAAAACCAAAAAACCTGAGAAAAATTATTTCTAAATCCCAAGGATGACGGCCCTCTTGAACATATCAGGAGTAAGAGGGAATGTGCTAGAAGATGGTAGGTCCTAGCCTGTGAGGAAGGCCCATGGGAAAACAAATGTCTGCAGGGTCCAAGCACAAAATACACTGTGGTTAGCCTTCAGTCCCGCTATCAGATGAACAGAAGGCCAGCAACACTAATAAACTAATTTAAGATGTGACGTTAACAGGGGCCCTAGATATAAATTCCACTGTCTATCCAGCAACGATCAGGAAAATAAGCTGAAAAGAATAACATGCTATTTATACTTTTCAAAGAACAAAAATAAGATAAAATTCAAGTCAACAAAAGCTTCACTGGGGATTTGTCTGTTTGGTTGGGATCATTTGGTTTAGACGGCAGCCAGCCCTGTCTGAACTGCTGTCCAGAGTTAATGTGATCCTGATACAAAGGCCGGCAGACGTTTCTGTGTAGGAGGTGGGAAATAGACAAAAATCGGCACAGGGTTAGGCGCGATGGTGCACGCTTCTAATCCCAGCACTCGAGAGGCACAGGCAGGTGGCGCTCTGAGTTCCAGCCCAGCCTGGTCTACTTAGTGAGTTCTAGGACAGCCGGGGCTACATGAGGCTCTGCCTCCAGGGTCTTACTATTCCATCCTTGGCATGTGATAGGGATACATTCCGGTAGAGCCATGGCAAGTAGAAATATGTTTTGTATGTTATTTTCCTTTCCTGTTTTTAGTTTTAAACGAACTGGAGAGAGAGCTCAGTGGGTGAGTCTTTCTGTATAAATGTGACAATCTAAGTTCAGATCCTCAGTACAGAGGTGGTGGTGGAGGAGGAGGAGCTGTGGCAGTCTAATGGGCTTGCTGGCCACAATCCTATCTCCAGGTTCAGTGAGAGACCCGCCTCAAAGAAGTAAGGTAGAGAGAGGACATTGCGTGCACCGCCTCCCCACAGCACACACACACCATACACACATACACGGCACACACACTACATGCATACACACAGCAGTTACACACATGCAAAGCAAAAACCAGCCATCTCTGCACTGGGCAAGCTGAGGAGGGTTCCGAACCCGAGGCCAGGTTGGGCTCTGGTGTAGCAACTTCAGATTTCAAAGTATGATTCCTGCTGAGTTTGTGTGTCTCTCACTCGGTGCCTGAAAGCCAGAAACTCATATGGTCTTTAAAATGTAGAACTGGAAACTGGACAGGTAGCAAATTTTAGCTACACTGACCGATAAACTAACAAAACAGTTTTGTATACAAATTGCTTTGTGTGTGTGTGTGTGTGTGTATATATGTAGACCAAGCTGTCCTGTAACAGAGATCCTTCTGCCTCCACCACGCCCAGTTCAAAAGCCATTCTTTTTATAAACATATATATATATATATATAATACACACTTTTGATAGTTTATTTACTTATTTTACACTTATTTATTTCCCTTTACTTTGTGCGTATAGTGTCAATGTGGAGGTCAGGGGACAGCTTCTAGGACTTGGTTCTCTCCTGCCACCATGCGGGTCCCAAGGATAAACTGGTTATAAGTCTTGGCAGCAATAACCTTTATCAACTGGGCCATCCCATTTGCCCTATATACTCTTTTTATGGGCTATGCAATCACATGTACCTATTTGTTTATGCATTGCTAGGTTATATAATCATAACATTTACATATATATATATATATTTATTTATTCTTGGCCGTGCTGGAACTTGATATGTAGACCAAGCTGTCCTGTAACAGAGATCCTCCTGCCTCCACCACGCCCAGTTCGAAAGCCATTCTTTTTATAAACATCCTATACCAGAGGATGTACATAGATTATATGCAAGTACAGTGCTATTTTTAAAAATGTATCTCATATATATGTATATACATAATGTTCACCGTAGCTGTCCTCAGACACACCAGAAGAGGGCATCAGATCCCATGACAGATGGCTGTGAGCCACCATGTGGTTTCTGGGATTTGAACTCAGAACCTCTGGAAGAACAGTCAGTGCTCTAACCACTGAGCCATCTCTCCAGCCCCCTCAGAAGCCATTTTTACTTTATGCGTGTGTATAAACTGTACACCACACGCATGTGGATACTTGTGGAAGCTGGACGTCTCCAGAGTCTCTAGAGCTTGTGTTACAGGCAGTTGTGGGTTATGTGATGCTGATACTGGGTCCTCGGTAAGGAGCCACACGGGCTCCTAACGAGGAAAGAATCTATCTGCAGCTGCGTCTCCGTGCTGTCCCTGAGCCACCCGTCCACCTCATGCAGCCAGTGACATCATGTCCAGCAAGCGGCTTGGTTCACAGCGTGCTGAGGCAAGTTTTCCATCTTCTCCTTATAGACTTGAGGCAATCTACTTAACTGTCCCCGAGAAACGAAGGGTCAGGGTGGGGCCGGGGTGTCATTTTATCCACTAGCAACTTGGGTTTTCTCTGGTTATTTCAGCCACAACAACATGGTGGAGGTGACTTCTGATCCCTGGTACAAAGTCCTCTCTATTCTTTTTGTAGGTGGGAAACATGAGAGTATGTGGGACGTTTGGGTTACTGTTGTGTGCTCCGTGTAGTTGTTATCCACGAGAGTCTAGAGGGGGGCACAGGGAGAGAGCAGGAGCCTCTCCAAACATCTATGCTGGTATAGATGGAGACACTCTCTCTGACTTGCTTGTGGCCGAGTTGGGGGCTCGCCGAGCTGTATGGCGCTTGTCTAGGCTCCCCTAGTTGGTGGCCCTGGGCTCTGTCTCTTGTGCTCAGTTTACCCTCTGTTCTTCCGTTTCAGAAGGGTGACATTTCCGCTGCTCTGAGCCTTTGGCTGTGGTGGTGGGGCAGGGGTGGGGCACTCATGCCCCGTGGACCCATGGACCTGCCCGCACTTTGATTTCCCATGATATCTACCGAAGGGAGGAAGCCCTTGCTCGGGTAATAGACGTCTCTGGAACCATCACATCGGTGTGATTAACGCTACTCAAGAGAAATGAGTCTTTGCTAGTGTGTGACACAGAGTCACCAACATCGTGATGTCTGCGAGGAGGGAAGAACATGGAGGCTTCTCTGCCCAGGTGACCGTCGTCACCTCATGAGCCTCATCCGGAAACAGCACAGCCTACTTGAGACACCCTGCCGCCACCGGCCGCTGACCCCAAAATTCAGAGGACAACGGTCCTCTTTAAGTCTCCGGGTGACACTTACTCATGGACTCGTGTGTGTCATAGTTTATATGAATAAGACTTTCCCGGATTAACTCAGATAAAACTAAATTACCCAGCAAGGGCAAGTAATTTTCATTTACAGAAAACTATTACAGGCCATAAAACTCTTCGCCCGAGATGCTTGCCAGTTCCTGATGACCAAAGCCGGGTGACAGCGTCTTTCATGAGCTCCCACAGCAGGGGACCAGCCTTTCCCTCCTCCACAGTCAGACTGGCTCCTGCTCGTCTTGTGACATCTTTCTGAATTTACAAGACATCTCTGTTTTTACTCTTGAGTGATCAATGTCGCTTTTATTTTTAAACGCATGTAATCATCTATGATGTCAAGTAGTAAAAAACCCCAAGTGTGACGTCACGGAAAGGTGATGCTTCCCAGACCTCTCCCCGAGTCCTCTTCTTGAGTTGTCTTCTGGAGTCATCTACTCGAATCCTCCTCCCAGTGCTCCCCCCAGTGCTCCCCCAATGCTTCCCCCAGTGCTCCCCCAGTGCCCTCCCCAAGTCCTCCCCGCCAGTGCTCTCCCCCAGACCTATCACGTTAAGCAGGAGCCATGCAAGGTTTTGGGACATAGGTTACAATAGTTGTGTCGTTCCTATGTGAGAGTCCTCTTTTTCCCCCTTTATGTGGACTTTGAATGGAGGCACCAACTGTCAGGTTTCTCAGAGCTGCGCACGGTGGCTGCGAAGGTGGCTCCGTTGGTGGCCCGCTTGCCTGGCAGGCCAAGCTCTGGGCTTGATCCCTGGCACTGCCTGAGACTAGACATGGTGGGGGCACATTTGCAATCTCAAGGGCTTTCTAACCACCCAGCTTGCCTCAGGATTCTGTCTCTGCCTCCTGTGTGTTGGGGTTACAGGTGCCCCCCCACCTGGCATTTAGGTGGGGGCTGGGTTCCAAACTGTAACCCTCCAACTTCCTCAGCAGGAGCTTTGTCTACTGAGCCTTCTCAGCCCCTTCTTTCCCTTCCGTGCAGACCGGACGTGCGTGTGAGTCGTGGACGTGTGTGTGAGCTCTGGCCGTGCGGGCTCTGGCCGTGGCGAGGGTCATCAGGTCCTTCTGAGCAGTGGGAGGCTCACGGGAGGAGGCTGCCGGATGAGCTTGTAGATCAGTCACCGATCACGGAGCCTGGGCTGTAGTTTGAATCTGGAATGTTCCCCAGAAGCCTCTCTGCTGAAGGCTTTGTTCTGAGTTTGGAACATTCAGGAGGCCATAGCATCTTCTGAGATGGAGGCTAAGGAGAGGAACAAAGTCTCCGTGTGCCTGAGAAGGAGATGTGTATGTCTGCAGCCAAAGATCTATTTTTAAACATGTATATACAGATGCCCACACGCATGCACACAACCAGATCAACACCTGACTCGATCCCTTCGTGTGACAGTTTTGAAAATAAGGAGTTATTTTTATTTTTATATAGTATTGTTTTTGTTTATCATTATATAGTTCCGTTAGGTTAGTATTTCATTAATGTATTTATGAATTTAGGAATTTAAATATTTAA